>NC_050449.1:111366356-111666356 GCF_903995425.1 Onychomys torridus | reverse complement strand
GTTTTGTTGTTTAGATAAGTTCTTCAGCTTGTCTTTAAGTTCACAGATTTTATCCTGTGTGATCTATACATCATTGAGTTCCCAGCAAATGCGTTTTCTCAGTCAGTATTCATCTTATTTGTATAGTTCCATTTGGTACTTTAAAAATAACTTCTGGGTATACATTTCATTTTTTTTCCCTTCACATTAAGAGAAAAGATGTTTTTGGTGAGCTAAACAAATCTTTGTAGATAAATTTGTAGTGTGACCAATTTAGCCACTGCTGTTAGTCTCCTTCAGACAAGTACCAAGACTGAAAGAAGCAAAATCTGGTGCTGAGAACAGACTGCATTGGTAGAGCTTGTTTGTGCTCAGTAGTCACAAGGCCTGTGCCCAGTCTCTAGCACAACCCTAAACCTGTGTGTGTATATGCACGCGCACACTGTACCATAGTGCCTGTGTAGAGGTCAGAGGACAGCTTCCAGGAGTCACTTCTTGTAGCAGGAATCTTAAATGGTCTTATTAATCAGATCAAACCTGAGGCCAGTTATTGGGGTGAATGCTGGAAGATCAGAAAAGCAGAACAAGCCTCACCTTGCCAATTCTTCTGTTTCCTCAGACTGGAAGCCTCTGTATCTAGTGACTGTTCCTGTTCTCTGATCCCAGATAAGTTTATTAGGGTGCACAATATTTTGGGGAACACAATACCACCACAACTTCTCTCCATCATGTGGGTCCTGTGGCTGGAACTCAGGTTTTCAGGCTTGGCAGCAAGCATCTTTACCAGCTGAGCCTGCCTCCCATCCCAGTTTCTTCATTGAGAATTTATTTTACTTTTTGACATTCTCTTGTAACCCAGGATGATCTCCAACTTGTCATGTAGTCAAAGATGACTTTAAACTGACCCTCTTACCTCTACTTCTTAAGTGCTGGGATTATAGGTATTCCATATGTCATTTTGATTGCATCATGGACATTTGGGTTGTTATGTTGGTAGACCTTGTTCTTATTTTCCTCTTGTATTTTTTTTTTTTTTTTTTTCCAGAGCTGAGGACCGAACCCAGGGCCTTGTGCTTGCTAGGCAAGCGCTCTACCACTGAGCTAAATCCCCAACCCCTTCGTCTTGTATTCTGGCAAGCAGTTGCTCTATTTATGTTTAGTGTATAGCTTTCTGTCCTACTTTTGGGAGTTGGTAATTTAGTTTTCAGGGGTCTTGTAATATTGCTCTGGCACCACTGTGTCTCCTGTGCAGCATCTAGGATCTGCCCTGGCCTTATGTACTGCTAAAGGCTGGTTGGCTTGGCATTGCCGTAGATGTGGACAGGGTTGAACTGTCTGCCACTGTTGAAGGTGTAAAATAGAGGACCATGTTCATGCTGCTGCCGGAGTCATTTGGGCCAGTCCTGTCCTGGATGAGGACTGGGGATACTTTCTAGAACTGTGCTGAGCTGCTGTTTTCACAGATCTTTAGCCAGAGGGCAGGCTTTTCTAGTTTGTTGGCTTGTCTGTGTATCTATCTATCCTTATTTTTTTGGTGGCTATGAAGTGCAGACCTCTCTGTTATCCAGCCTGAAACATATGGGAGAGAAAAGGGAAATTCATTGAACTCACCACGGGTTTTCCTAGCTCCAGGGTCCCTAGCTGGTACTCCCTTTCTATACCTTCCAAAATCCTTTTGTGATCATTTTTCAGTTGTTTTCATGGTATTTAGTTATTTGAGGAACAGGGAGTATGGACCTATGCTATCATACTTTAGAACTGGAATCCTAACAATTTTCAATTTTTTGCACTATTATTTATTGGCTATAGACTTGAAATAGCTAAGGGTGCTTTTTGTTTTTTATTCTAAGTTACATTTTCATTATTTTGTGTGTGTGTGTAGGTCAGTGCACATCTTTTTGGAATCACTTCTCTCCTTCTACCATGCGGGCATTGGGTTTGAACTCAGGTTGTGAGACTTGCTGTCAGGTGGGAACCTTTACCTGCTGAGCCATCCTGCTGGCCCTGAGGTTCTTAAGGTTGTGTTTGCTAGCTCTCTAAGGTATGTCTCCTCATCTTTTGTCCATTGGGAGGCAAGATAGGCTTAGTCTTCACTGATTAAATGAAACCGTGGTGATTCAAAATGCCATGCTTTATATGTGTATTTATTTTTGTATGTATTTGTTTTCAGGGAGTGGAGCAACTGCTGTGGTCCAAGCAGCGTATTGTACCCCCAAAAAGGAGAAAGTGGCAATCAAACGGATAAACCTTGAGAAGTGTCAGACTAGCATGGATGAACTCCTGGTATGCATAGCTCATATTTCTTTCTTTTCTTTTCTTTTTTTTTTTTAAAAATTATTTATTTTTATGTGCATTGGTGTTTGGCCTACATGTATGTCTGTGTGAAGGTGTCAGATCCCCTGGAACTAAAGTTACAGACAGTTGTGAGCTGTCATGTGAGTGCTGGGAATTGAACCCGGGTCCTCTGGAAGAGTAGCCAGCCGGCCCCCCCCCCCCCCATTTCTCTGTGTAGTTTTGGGGCCTGACCTGGATCTCGCTCTGTAGACCAGGCTGGCCTCGAACTCACAGAGATCCGCCTGACTCTGCCTCCCAAGTGCTGGGATTAAAGGTGTGCACCACCACCACCCAGCAAGTAACCATTGCTCTTAACCTATGAGCCATCTCTTCAGCCCCATAGCTCATATTTCTTAAGTGGAGAGACATGTTCTTATAGTTTATGTTAAAGGATGTTTTTAGTTTCTTTTGAAAAGGTGACTTATTTTCATTAATAAATGATTATTATAAAATTTATAAAATCAAAGTAAGTTGAAAAAAATTACAATCTTATTACTCTAAGGTTAACATTTGATACGTACTTTTTTAGACTGAATATTTAAGTTTATTAGCATTTTTGTGATTTTCGCTCTTTTTGTATATTTCTCTTCACATTGAATGGCTAGTTGTACCACTTTGTGTTTGCTCGTGTAGGTTTAGTAAATATATGTGTAGTATCTATTGAGTATAGTTTAATGAACATGTGTTCTAGTTTTCTATGGTTGCTATTTGTTCTTATTGATATAGTGGTAGTTACATAGTTCTCACCTCTATAAGTAACACCCTGGATCTGTGACTCCTGGGTCAAGAATCTTACAAGATACTGGCCTTAGAGAAACATCACTTGTGGTATGCACACTGATGGAAGATAAGAGAGAGAATGGGCCCTCTACCTTTTTTTTAATTTATTTTAAAACTGTTTTGTTTTTGAGACAGGGTCTCACTATGTAGTCCTGGCTGCACTGAAACTCTACATAGATCAGGCTGGTCTCAGACTCTCAGACTCAAAGCACCTGAGTGCTAAGATTACAGACATGCACCACCATGCTGGTTTTAAATTTACTTTTAGAGTTTATTTTGGTATGTGTGTACAGTGTACATGTTTGTGGGTTTGCTAGTGCATATGTAGGCCGGAGTTAAATGTTGAGTGTCTTTCTCAGTTGCTTTCCACTGTATTTTTTGAGGTGAGCCTGAGCCTGCGAATTTGAGTTGATTGGCTAGCTGTCAAGCCCCAGAGGTCCTCCTGCCTCTGCCTTCCATTACTGGGATTACAAGCATGTGATATGTTAGGCTTTTATGCGTGTTCTGAGGATCGAACTTAGCTAGGAATAGAGGTGATAAAAGATGTTCTATGGAAAAAAAATTTAAAAAAAAAGCAACCTCACAGGGATTATTTTGTATTTTTGTTGTATTCTTGGATTAGCAGTATAGTTTAAGAATATAGCCTTGTGTTATAGGCTATATAGTGAGTTACAGGACAGCCAAGGCTATATAGAGAAACCTTGTCTCAAAATACATAAATAAGGGCTGGAGAGATGGCTCAGAGGTTGAGAGCACTGACTGCTCTTCCAGAGGTCCTGAGTTCAATTCCCAGCAACCACATGGTGGCTCACATCCATCTGTAATGAGATCTGGTGCCCTCTTCTGGCCTGCAGTCATACATACTATATACATAATAAATAAATAAATAAATAAATCTTTAAAAAAATACATAAATAAATACCCCCCCCCCCAAAAAAAAGCCATGTAGTAAGTGCTTAGCAAGGAAAATTAGACAGCTTTAAAAGTCATATCTTTATTTCCTTTTTTGGTTTTTGAGACACTCTCTCTTTATATAGCTCTGGCTGTCCTAGAACTATATATGTTGTCCTTGAATTTACAGAGATCCACCTGCCTATACCTCCTGAGTACTGGGATTAAAGGCATATGCCACTATGCCTAGCTCATTTAATATTTTTTTATTTTTGTTATTATTTTGCAGAGTTAGCAATCAAATCTAGAGTTGTATGTATGCCAGGTAAATGCTGCTCTACTGAGTTACATTCTCAGTTCATTTAATGTTTTAAATCCTGGTGCGTTTTGGTTTCTTTTTGCCTAAGGGTGAAATATAATAGTCCCTTTAGGGGCCTTTCTAAATACATTATTTGAGAGCTGTAATCTACCATATTAGATGTCTTGATATTTTTATTTTATAATGATTTTTCCCCTAAGATTATTTGCAGTAGAGCTGGAGAGTTTGCTCGATGGTTATGAGCACTTGTTGCTCTTATAGACAACCTACCCTGCACCCGCATGGCACCTTACAACCAGGTGTGACTCCAACAATTTCCACTAACACCAAGCATGCATATGGTGCTCATACATACATGTAGGGAAAATATTCATACGCATTAATAAAATAAACCTAAAAAGTATTTTTTAAAAAAGGTATATAGAGCCAGTGATAGAAAAGTCAGGGATGGATTGTAAAGGCATTACTGCTAAGCCTGATGACCTGAGTTTAATCCTTAGGACCCACAAGGTGAAAGTAAACAACCAGCTCCCCAAAATTGTCCTCCGAGGTGTGCCTGCATACATACCATGGCAATATGCACAGATGTATGCATGCATGTACTCACACATTCTCTCTCTCTCACTCAGTAAATAAATACAATAAAACAGTGACGAGAAAAGGCAGGGGTTAGATCTGAGATTCCCTGCCTGTGCTCCCCACCCTCATCCCCTATAGTTATGGTGACAGGGAGTAAACTGCTGAGCTGCATCTGTAAATCGCCACTGTCCAAGAGGAACTGAGTTACTGGTGGTGTCCATACTGACTATTGGGGCATAGTCACCGTGAAAGAGAACATAGTAGTTATAGCTGTTAATAGGCAGCTGCTTACTTAGTCTTTCTTTTCTTTCCTGTTTCCTGAGTTTTGAGAAGTTAAGGAGCCTCAAAGTCCCTTCCAGTGACTTTATGGGTTGCACAATATGTAGAGTAAGGTCTTTTCTATAAATCAATTTGCTTTTAAGTAGAAAAGATGAAAAAATAGCATTTATTAAGTACTTCATTTATCTTTTTTTTTTTCCCTCGAGACAGAGTTTCTCTGTGTAGCTTTGTGCCTTTCCTGGATCTCGCTCTGTAGACCAGGCTGGCCTCGAACTCACAGAGATCTACCTGTCTCTGCCTCCCGAGTGCTGGGACTAAAGGCGTGCGCCACCACCGCCCAGCTTCATTTATCATTTTTAAAGAATTTTAAAAGCTTTCTATACCAAAGATATAAAGCATGTACATGAATAAATGAAAAGCTGTATAAATCACTGTAGGAGTTCTTTCATTCAACAAATGTTTAACAGAGGTGTACATGTGCCAGACACAATGATAAATGCAAAGAATACTCTTAGCTTTCATTGAGCTTATAGCTCTGTGTGTGTGTGTGTGTGTGTGTGTGTGTGTGTGTGTGTGTGTGTTGGGGTGTGTATGTGCAGAAAATAACTAGGCAATAAGTTCAGGAGCTAAAGAGGTGGCTCAGTAGTTCTGAGCATTTGCTGCCCTTCAGAGGACCTGAGTTAAGTTGTTAGGATTCCAAGTCAGGTGGCTCACAACTGCCTGTAACTTTAACAGCTCCAATTCATCCATTGCCCTCTTCTGACCTTCATGGGTACACAGGTGCACACATACCCCAAATAAGAATAATTAAGAAAATAGTGTAAGTTCTATTTTAAGCACATATGTACGTGCACACACTGGAGATTAAACGAAGGACCTAGCATATGCTAGGCAAGTACTCCATTACTAAGGTTATAGCTACATGATGACTGGGAAAATAGGATTTAATAACTGTGCTTTTATGATGTAGAGTTTTTATGTAGCCCAGGGTGGCCTTGAAAACTAGGGTGGGAGGGCTGGTCAGTGGTTAAATGCTCTGGCTGCTCTTTCAGAGGACCCAGGTTCAACTCCCTCAACCCACATGGTGGCTCACAACCATTCATAACTCCACTTTCAGGGGGTCTGACACCCTCTTCTGACCTCTGTAGGCACCAGGCATGCCTATGGTGTACAGACATACATTCAGGCAAAATACTCATACACATAAAATAAAATAAATAAGTATATATTTAAAAAACCCTCTATGTAGCTGCATCTGTCCTTAGACTCTCTTATTCCTCTCGCCTTCCCCTCCCAGGTGCTAGGATTGCGTGCATGTGCCATCACATGTGGGAATCCGGTTCTAAGTCCTGGCCTTCATGTAGCCCTCAGTCTAGCAGAGCCAGACAAGTAAGCTCATATGTACTGTATAGTGTTTACGTGCCGTCACGGGAGAAGGTCCACGAGGTACTTGCAAGTTAAGGGGCTCCTGGACTTCCAGTCTAAGGTCTCTCCCATCTGGAAAAATACAGTTGTTATTTTGCCTTTTCAATTAAAAAGAAAAGAAAGGAGAAAAAGGAGGAGGAGGAGCAGCCCCTGACGAACCTGGATGCTTTGGGAAAATATTTAAAAAATACCTACACTGAAATCAGATTGCTCAGTTAAGACACTGTGGGAATATATGTGGTGCAGAGGGAGCTGTAGGGCTCAAGGTCCAGAGAGAGAAGCGTTAAGTTGTTTTGTATGGCTACATCTTAGGAGTGGGGTCAGAAGGGTCTTCTAAAACATTGGAATCGTACTTTGTTGATTTAAATTTTATAAACCGAGATAGAGTTAGGCTTTGGCACAGGTCTTACTACTCTGAATTTGGTTTATAATTTTGTACCATTTCAGGTTACTTCTCTTTAATGTGAGAATTGTTAATAATTTCACAAAAATTAGGTGAACTGATATTTTACTAAGACAAAACAACCCCCCACAGACAAACAAAAACATTACCTTCTGTTTATTAGTAGTAATTATTCTCTGTTGGCCAGATTTCCCAAGATAGTTATTCAAGGATACTTTGAAGTTAAAACTATGTGTCCCAATGGAGGCCTCTGAGGTACTATGCCAGGATGAGCTAAACAGTGCATGTTTTCTGTTTCAGAGATTACTAATACAGGTCTAGGAGGAGTAGAGTTAGAGTCAGAATTGACTGATGGAAACTACATGGCTTTCTGGTTGAGCTTTTTTTTTTTTTTTTTTTTTTTTAATCTGTGTAGCCCTGACTGTCTGCCTGGAACTCGCTCTGTAGAACAGGCTGGCCTGGAACTCACAGAAATCCACCTGACTCTGCCTCCCAAGTGCCGGGTTTAAAGGCCTGGTTTAGCTTTTTAAGATGGCATCTCGCCTGTGTATCCTGAAAAAAGAAGCTTTCCTTCTTTTCAAGTGCCAGGATTAGAGGTGTATGCAGCCTGGCCTGTAGCCATTCATGAAGAGATTAGTACCTTAGAAATCCCACAGAAGACTGTAATATATCCTGGGATAACTAAATCTGGATTTGCTAATTTGTAGGGGTTGCTTTAGGCTGGAATTTAATAAGTGACTATGTATTTTCTTCTTTGTAGAAAGAAATTCAAGCCATGAGTCAATGCCATCATCCTAATATTGTGTCTTACTACACGTCTTTTGTGGTAAAAGATGAGCTGTGGCTAGTCATGAAGCTGCTAAGTGGAGGTGAGTATATGCACTGCAGTGGAATGCCAAGTTCTGTGGTTAAAAATTTAATAAAAATTCCCCAGCACTCAGCACAAAGGCAGGCAGATCTCTTGAGTTCAAGGACAGCCTCGTGTACAGATCAAATTCCAGGCTGGCCAGAGTTACACAGTGAGATCTTGTCTAAAAATAAATAAATAAAAATTCTTTTATCCTAATAGGATTTTGTTCACATTTTACATTTGAGGATATGAGAATGTAGTTTAAATAAAACATATTGCTAGTGTGTAGCTTCTATAGGTTTCACACATTCTATTTGACTGTTATACCTCCAGCATCTCTCTTTTAGTAGTATAGCTTCCTTCCCCTTCCTTCCAGGATATCAGCTGATTGAAAAGTTTTGTGTGTTTTTCTAGATTTATTAGATTTTTCCTGTTTGATGTCATGCCTAATCTGTATGTCTGTTTCTAGCATACTGAGCATTACTGAGATTAAAAATTCAGCGTGATAGAATTTAGGCTAAATATTTTTAGGTCTGTGACATGGCACATTCCATATTGTATCACATCAGGAAGGTTTCCTATCTGAACATATGTTTATTAGTAATGTATGTTTAAGATTATGACAACCCAGGTCTCTCTATAAAAAGGATTTTCCCTTGTAGCTAGCAGGTAATCTGTGAGGTGAAACTTTGCCACTATTATTCTAGGTCCCTACAGGTCTTATATTTTATATATTTTAGCATTCAGTCCTTGTTTAAATCAGTTAATTCATTAGAAGTTTTTTTGTTTTTATTCCATTGTTTCTTTTGTTTTTTGTTTCTCGAGACAAGATTTCTCTGTGAGCCCTGGCTGTCTCATTTCTTTTGTAAATATAAACTCTGTGTGTGTGTGTGTGTGTGTGTGTGTGTGTGTGTGTGTGTGTGTATTTTAAGAGGAACCTTGCCTTACTAACTGGGGCTCTTTAATCTGTATTGTAGTTCCCATTAAAAAGGCAGAATAAAAAGATTGAGGGCAGGTGAGATGGCTGATCTGGTAAAACCCTTGCTGTAAAGTGCAAGCCTCCTGGCCTGCTTGGCTCTGGGAACCGCAAAGGTAGGATGGAGGCCTGATCCACAAGGCTGTCTTCTGAGCACGTGTGCACTAGAGTGTTCATGCCTTTCCCAGTAATAAATAAACATTGAATATATTGAAAGAAGTGATTGTTGGCCTGGAGAGAGATGACTTTGTAGTTAAAAAAACTTATTGTTCTTGCAGAGGACTGATTTCCAGTTGCAGGACCCACACGGTGGCTTTCAACTATTCATAACTCCAGTTCCCCAGGGTCTGATGCTTTCGTGCCTCTGGGGGTACCGGGTACACATGTGGTGCATATATGTGTGTGTGTGTGTGTGTGTGTGTGTATGTGCAAAATACTTGTACACAGAAAATAAATCTAAGATAATTTTAAAAATTGATTGTTGAGGTGAATATGATGGCTCATGCTTGTAATCCTCCAGCACATAGGAGGCTGAGGCAGGAATATTTCAAGTTTGGGGTCAGCTTAAACTATATGTATGTAGCTGGTTCCTTGCAAATTTGAGTCTAGATTTTTTTTTTTTTTACTGTGTGTGTGTGTGTGTGTGTGTGTGTGTGTGTGTGCACGCGCGCGCGTGCTTGTATGTTCATATGTGCATTCACATGTGCCTGTGCAAGGCATATTTGTTTTTGTGTGTTTGTGTTCATATGTGTGCAGTTGTGTGCATGTATAGACAAGAAGACTAATTTTTATTCCTTAGATGCCCCCACCCTCCTTGGTTTGAGACAGGGTCTTTCACTGCCCTGATCTTTGCCAAGTGGTCTAAGCTGGCTGACCAGCAAACCCCATGGTCTGTCTGTATCCACTTACCCAGCCCTGGGATTATGAGATCGAGTTACCACATCCAGCCTTTTTTTCCCAAGTGGGTTCTGAGACTTGAACTCAGGTCCTGTGCTTGGGTTTTATTGGGTGAGCTATTTCCTCCGCCGTAGTTGGGATTCCTCAGGCTCACATTTGCATTCTTTCTTCCCAGGTCTAGTCAGTTGATATTTTCACTGAAGACTGATATTATAAAGCAGAACTTTGATACTTGAAGTGTCCATTACCATGGCCTCAGTGATTTTAGAACTTGGAAATATTGTATGTTACAAGTAAATCATAATTTCACGTTAATATTTCCTGTTTGAACAAAATATAAATTTATAAAGCTATTTTAATATTATACTTGAATCTCTTGCACAGAAAATTTTTTTTCTTGTAACATATGTAATATACATAAGTACATGGACATTTGGCATGTGTAGATTGATCTTTTTTTCGTTTTTGCTTTTTAAGACAGGGTTTCTCTGTGTGGCCCTGGTTGTCCTGGAACTTGTTCTGTAGGCTGGCTTTGAACTCATAGAGATCCATTTACCTCTACTTTCTGAGTACTGGGATTAAAGGTGTACACCTCCACTGCTCAGTTTATTGAACATTTTTTTAATGGTTATCTGAAGACACATGCTATATATAGTGATACATCTTTTTTTTTTTTTTTTTTTAAACCCTTTTGGTAAAACTTCAATTTGAATGTGTTGCAAGGTTGGTAGGACTTGTCAGTGATGGAGCCTCTCTTCCTTCCCATTCTTTGTTGCTTGGTTTCTTTGTGCCTTTGTTTTTTGTAAGGGAGTTTGATTTTTTTCCATCTTTTTTTTTTTTTTAAAGATTTATTTATTTATTATGTATACAGCATGTATGACTGCAGGCCAGAAGATGGCACCAGATCTCATTACAGGTGAATGTGAGCCTGTAAGGATTCTGTCCTTAATTATGTCATCAGCCTGGGATGGCGGCCCAGCCTAAAAAGCGGGTGGGTGGCCCTCTGTGTGTCTCCCTTTTCTCTTTCTGCTCTCTTCCCTCTGTGCGGTCTCTCTGTTTCTCTGGTTCCTTTCCCTCTCTTCCTTTCTCTCTCCCTGTCTTCCTTTCTCTCTCCCTCTCTTCCTCCATCCCTCCCTCTTTCCTTCCCTCTCCCTCTCTCTCCTAAATAAAGCTCTAAAAGGTAACTATTCCGTTGGCGCAGCGGCCAGCCACAAGCACTGCCACTTTAACCAACAAAGCCATCATGGAGTTCCTGGGAATTGAACTCAGGACTTGTGGAAGAGCAGTCAGTGCTCTTAACCTCTGAGCCATCTCTCCAACCCCCGATTTTTTCCATCTTATAGTGTATAGTTACAGAGGAAGAATCCACATTTTTAGTTTTCAGTTTTGGTATATTATTTCACTTCATACTTCTTCAGAGACACATAGGCTTAGAATAAAATTCACCTTTCTCTTAAGCAATTGTTTTCACGAGAAGAGCTTCAGCTCTGAACCCTTTTCTGTGTTTGCTGAGTGAGAATGCCATCCTGCATTCCAGGGTGTTGATGAGGTGACACAAGATCGCAGAAGTGAGAAGTGAAGCATCTGCCACCGTGCTTTCATGCAGAGGTGCACAGGAAAGCTCTGTTATAGCAGGAGTCTCCCTGCACTGGGCTTTCATGCAGAGGTGCACAGGATGCTCTGTTACAGCAGGAGTCTCCCTGCACTGGGCTTTCATGCAGAGGTGCACAGGATGCTCTGTTATAGCAGGAGTCTCTCTGCACTGCACTTTCTTGCAGAGGTGCATAGGAAAGCTTACTTAACAGCAGGAGTCTTCTTGCTGCTGGAGCTTCCAGTGTAGCCAGAATCTCCCTTGTTTTAATCCATTAGTGACAATGGAGACACTAGATTGCTTTGTTAAAGACTGTTTCATGTGATGGTTGCTAACACCAACCACCTTTCAAGATGGTAGTCAAGCGTGGTTCTTTTCAGTATGGGAAATAATAGGTAATATTGTATCTTTTGTTATTGATCACTTATAGCATAATGATCCTTATTTGTGATTTATAAAAATGTGTAATACAGAGCTTTTCATGTTTTGAAGAAATTTCATGATGAATGGGAATGTCTACTTAATTCTCTCATCACTCCCTGTGCTCACCCATCCTTTCTGCAACTTTTATGCACATTGACTGTCTTGTTAAAGGATTCCTGTGTCTCTGTCCATGATCCTAATCACAGACAGGCAGGACATGAGAAAGGTAGTTTTTTTTAACTTGCTCTTTGTCTCTTGTGGTCTCAGGTTTCCTGAATCAGTTTCTGATTTTTCCCTCCTAGCACTAGGATACTTTCAAATATGTCCTAGTCATAATCCTCATGTAATTATGTCTATTTTTATAAGTCAGCATCTCAATATATCTATTTTTAAAATTTTTCTAAATGTATTATTTTTATGTGTTGAGTGCTCTATCTGCATGTATGCCTTTATGCCAGAAGAGGGCACCAGATCTCACTACAGGTGGTTGTGAGCCATCATATAGTTGCTGGGAACTGAACTCAGGACCTCTGTAAGAAAGAACAGCCAGTGCTCTTAACCACTGAGCTATCTCTCCAGCCCCTAAATATCTGTTTTTAAATATTAAAAGTTTGTATTATTTAGAAAGGTGAAATCTAAATCTGCTGGGCTGTGGTGGTGCCTTTAATCCCAGTTCAAGGCCAGTCTGGTCTACAGGATGATTTCCAGGACAGGCTCCAAAACTACAGAGAGACCCTGTCTCGGAAAAAAAAAAAAAAAGGGTGGTGGTGGTGCTGGAGAGATGGCTCAGCACTTAGAGAACTGGGTGTTCTTCCACAGGACCCAGGTACTGGAGGACCCAGGTTCAATTCCCAGCACCTACATGATCGCTAACAATCTCTGTAACTGCAGTTCCAGGAGATCCATGTTCTTTCCTGCTTTCTATGGGTATTTACCTAGTATATGGACATACTTATAGGCAAAACACCCATATATATAAAATAAAAATGAGTAAAATAAAAAAGGTGAAATATTCCTTTTCCTATTACAGAACAAACCTTTAAACTAAATAGATATTTTAACCAATATTTAGAAAACAAAACTAACTAGAACTAAATTCATTTTATATATATAGTATGTATGTATATATAAACATATGTGTATTTACATTAAGAAATTTTATTCTGGGGGGTGGAGAGAAGGCTCAGTGGTTAAGAGCTTCTTCCAGAGGTCCTGAGTTCAATTCCCGGTAACCACATGGTGGCTCACAACCACCTGTAATGAGATCTGATGCCCTCTTGTGGCCTGCAGGGATACATGCAGACAGAAGACTATATACATAATAAGTCTTTTTAAAAAAAAAAGAAATTTTATTCTGATATTTTCAGCAATAAGAATAACACCTTACATTTTGAATTTACTTTTTTTTAAATTTGTTTTGTGTTTTAGATAAGAGTCTTTGTAGTCTTGGCTGTCCTGGAGCTCACGATGTAGACCTGGCTAGCCACTAACTCACAGTAATTCCCTGACTCTGTGTCCCAAATGCTTGGTTTAAAGGTTATGTGCCACCACATCTGGGGACTTAATATTTTTTGAGACAGAGTCTCACTATAAAGTTCTGGATGGCCTAGAACATTCTAAATGTAGACCAAGTGTGGAGATTAAAGGCATGTGCCACTACCACTCTCAGTGAAACTGATGTTCTAAAACCACCATTTCTTGACATTTTGTTAAAATAAGTTTCATTAATTAGACTGATTTTACAAGCAATTCATAGTACTTTCTTATAATATTTGGTTAATTATAAGAAATTAACCTTGACAGTGAGCCAGGGAGAGGTGGTATACACCTTTTATCCCAGCAGAGGGAGGCAGAGTCAGGAGGATCTTTTGAGTTCGAATGCAGCCTGGTCTATAGAATGAGTTCCAGGACATTCAGGACTACATAGAGAAACCCTGTCTTGGAGAAAAAAACCAAAAAACCAAACCTTGACAGTGAGTATTGGCAGTTATTACTATTTTCATAAATCTTTAGAAGTGTTTTCTGTCCAAATGTCTGTTTCTGCAATTTGTTAGCACCATACTGCAGTGTAAGATCTTCAAAACTAGGTAGTTGGGGCCAGTAGGCTGCTCTCTGACCTTCGTCCACTTGCATGCACCATCCTATCCATGTGCACTCAGATAAGTAGATAAAACAACTCCAAGTGATTAAGAAAAAACGGAGAGGAAGGAAAGCAAGTAGTTCCATCATTAAAAGATTATGTGTAGAATTACAAACATCTAATCTCATGTATTTCTTAGATAGTAAAGTATTTTGATATTTAGAACCGTTCTCATCTTTGTCAAATGCTAAGAGAAAAATTTGGATAATCTGTTGATTTAAGCAAAGTCCAGCAGAATATCTGGTTAATAGTGATGAGCTTTGCATGTTTAATCAGTAGCTGTGACTTTTTAGCTTTTTTGACATCTGTTGGCTTATAATGGAATACTGAACTAAACAAATTTTGGGCCCCGAAACCTCAATGGCTCAGAGGGTTGGGGACATAATTCAATGGAAGAATGCTTGTCTAGCATGGGCAAGGCCCTGGCTCAGTCCTCAACCCTATAAGAGAAAGAGAGAGAATAATAGCTAAGTTTTTACATGAGTTTATTTTTGTTTTTAAAAAGGATTTTTTTATAAAAGCAAAATGCGGAAAGTAATATGTAGATTAATTCATTTGGTTAAGTGACAGATTTTATAGGAATCTTAAGTTAGTAGTTGCTTTATTCTTTGTCCATATTTTTTTAACAAATGGTTAAAATTTTTAATTTTTATTAGATGTATTTATGTGTATGTGGTATACCGTGTGTATGCATTACCCACAGAAGTCAGAAGTGGGCATTGGATCACCTGGAACTGGAGTTTCGGACAGTTATGAACCAGCATGTGGGTACTGGGAACTGAAGCTAGGTTCTCTGCAAGAGCAACAAGTGCTCTTAACTACTGAGCCATCTCTTGGCAATATTATTTTGATAATTAGCAGTGATTTCCTTGGATGATTAGGGCTTTGTGTTGCTATAGTTGGCTTTTTTTTTTTTTTTTTAACTCTTTGCTCTTTGGGAGCCTGCCACCTAGCTCCCAAATAAATACATGGAGACTTACTCTTATTATTAATGAATGCCTGGCCTTAGCTTGGCTTATTTCTAAGCAGCTTTTCTTAAATTATCTTGTCTACCTTTTGCCTCTGGGCTTTTACCTTTCTAAATACTTTTCTTTACATCTTACTCTTTGGCCAGCTGGGTGGCTGTCCTCTGGCATCCTCCTCTACTTCTCCTTTTTCTAGATCCTTGTCTTCCTCCTCTAGATTTCTCCTATTTAATCTCTCTGCATGTCAGCCTCACCTTTCCTTTTTCCTGCCTAGCTATTGGCCATTCTGCTGTTCATTAAACCAGTCAGGTATTTTAGGCAGGTTAAGTAACACATCTTCACAGAGTTAAACAAATGCAACATAAAAGAGTGCAACACATCTTTGCATCATTAAACACATATTTCACAGCACAAACAAATGTAACACACCTTAAACTAATATTCCACAACACATTGTTGTTTGATATGTGTGTGTGTGTGTGTGTGTGTGTGTGTGTGTGTGTGTGTATATATATATATATATATATATATATATATATATATATATATATATATATATATATATCGTTCTGTGCTCAAGCCGTGATGGCACACAGATTATTTTAGGGAGTAAAAGAGCTATATTTTTAACTTCTTGTTTTGTTACAAAATTTGTAGTAAATATCATTTTTCAGTATTTTATTTGCTTTATTCTAAAAAAATAATTGTTTTATTTATTTTTTCTTGTAAAATTTCTTTTTGAGATAGGTTTTCCTATAGTTTAAGGTTGGCCTCTTCTAACTTGCTGTGTATTGAAGATGATCTTGAACCCTATTAATTAATTAATTATTAATTAGTATACCTCCTGAATGCTTGGGTTGCAGGGACTTGGTTTGTGCAGTGCTAGGGATCATACCTGCTAGACTTTGTCAGCTGAGCTGAACCCCAGCCTGCAGTGCCTGGGGTTTAATGATATTAAATGTCTTTTGAAATGCAACTTCTGGGGCTCATAGTTATATAAGGACAATTTATGGAGTCTGGGGTCTTTTGCTTTCTTTTTCCTTTGATTTTTTTTTTTTTTTTTTTTTTTTTTTTTTTTTACTAGCTTGCATGTCAAAGTTTAAAAATTGAATTTTTCCTATATAACATTTCTTGCAGATTGTGGTTAAGGACATAACATAGTACACACTCCTACAACTGTCCCAAACCCTACTTTTCTTTAGTTAATTGGGTTAATTGAGTTGTCCAGTGATAATTGTTAGTCTCTTTTTGCTTATTGTGTTTTACCTTCACCCTTCTTTTAGTTGACATGAGAACTTCTGTGTAACCTTGATTGTTGTTGTTTTTTTCTTTTACTCTTTTGGGGGGCCCGCCACCCAGCTCCCAAATAAATCACACATGGAGGCTTATTCTTACTTATAAATGTCTGGCCTTTGCTTTTCTTCTTACCTGCCAACTTTCCTTAACTTAAATTATCCTGTCTATCTTTTACCTCTGGGGTTTTTCCGCTTCTTACTTCTGTAAATCTTATTCTTACTCTGTGGCTTGCTGTGTAGCTGGGTGACTGGCCCCTGGAGTCCTCTTCCTTCTCTGGCTCCTAGATTTCTCCTCCCAAATTTCTCCTTTATATTCTTTCTTTCTGCTTGCTAGCCCTGCCTATCCTTTCTCTTGCCTTGCTATTGGCTGTTCAGTATTTTATTAGACCATCAGGTGTTTTAGACAGGCAAAGGAACACAGCTTCACAGAGTTAAACAAGTGCAACATAAACAAAAGTGTAGACGTAACCATCTTGTTAAATAAGAAACACAGAACCAATTGCAGAGTTAAAAACCACGAGGTCAGAGCAAGAGCGGAAAACCTTACCCTTCACTGCTTCTGCTGTCCTTCCTGTCCGCAAGAGACCTACTTCTGTGTGTCCTGTCTTTTATATAGACTTTCTGTTCTGTTTTCTCATTGGTTGTAAACCCAGCCACATGACCTCATCACTGCCTGTTTGTACAGACCTCCAGGTCTTCTATGGTTGGTATTGAGATTAAAGGCGTGTGTCTGCCATGCTGGCTGTGTCCTTGAACACACAGAGATCTACCTAGCTCTGCCTCCCAAGTGCTGGGATTAAAGGCATGCACCACTACCACCCAGCTTCTGCTCTGGCTTGCTCTGACCTCAAGGCAACTTTATTAACATACAAATAAAATCACATTTCAATACAAATAAAATATCACTATACAAAAGTAACGCACTTTAAAATAACATTCTACACCATTTCCCCTTTTTGTCTAAATAAAAGAAAGGCTTTAACTTTAACATAGTAAAACTACATACAACAAAACAGTTATTAAGTAGGAATTACATTTACAATATTCTATTTGTAGCTAGCATATTCAAAGAAAATAATGCATTATCTGTCCTATCTTAGTGAATCAGAATTTTACACCTAACTTTCTTTCTATCATAACTAAGAAAACCTGCAACTATAACTATCTAGTTTTCAATTCCATCAAAGACACAGATGGATGTAATGCTATCTAACAACAGAGACATTTGGCTGCCTGGACAGTCACTCAAAGTTCCTCTGCAATGTTATAGCATCCATCTTCAGCCTACAGGTCCAAAGAATCTGGCAGACTTTTCAGTGAAGCAGGAATTTTGGACTGTCTTGCCTTGTTTTGGCAAAGTTCAGTGGTCACTTTCCTCTGTGTCCTGAAGAGTATCCGGCAGTTTTTTCTGTGAAGCAGGAACCCACAAGGACCATCTTGCCTTGTTTGGCAAACTTCACTGGTCACTTTCCTCTGGGTCCTGCATGTCCAGTCTGCATAGCACATTGTCAGCAGTCAAAGGCAAGCAGTTTCTTAGCCCACAATGAAGGCAAACTCCACAAGGAGTTTGTTCAGTGCCTATCATCTCTGAAGTAAATTGGTATGGAGTTTGGAACCTCTCTGGCTCCTTAACTCTAGAGAGAATAAAAGACCTGTCTCCTGCTGGAAGTCCTGAGCGGTGGTGCGCTGGCTTCCCGAAGGAGAGTTGAGAGGACAGAACTGCAAGCAGTTCTCTCGTCCTCAGTCTTCCCACTCCTCCTCTCCTCTTTAAGGCATTGGTGCTAGAACTCCAGGTGGGGATTGCTTTCCTTTTTCTTCTAAGGTTGGATCACACTGTGTTGTCTGGCTGGCCTGGAACTCAGTGATTCACCTGTCTATTCTGTAGTGTACTTTCTTTCCAAGAATATCATTGCCCTCTTCTGATCTCTCCTATGTTCTTTCCTTATTCAGGCTTAAGGTGTTCTCCTTAATCAGTTGCCACTGCTGGGCAGTGGAGTTATTTCTATGTATTTTTATGAGTCTGTCAACATTTTTTTTTGAGTGTAAGTAGTTTTGATTGTCAGTGTTCTGTGGTTTTAACTGATGTGTAGGAGTTTGTTCTTCCTGCTCCTTTGTTTAGTAGGAGTAGCATCTTCTATCCTGAGAGGAATTGGATTGATGAGACATCTGGGCATTACTTAAGGAAGAACTGAAATTGCTGCTATTCCCATGTTTGCCTTTGCCTTATCTGTTTCATTTATGTATTTGTTACCCTAGAATTATGGCTTTTAATCTGACTTGATTACTAATATTATTCAGGGTTCTCTAGAGCAACAGAATTGATAGAATGAATCTCTCAATAAAAAGCGGATGTATGTTTACAGACTGTGGTCCAGGTAATCCAACAATGGCTACCTGTGAACAGAAGGCCCTAGAATCCACAAAGATGGATGTCTTAGTTGGTGGTAGATTTAGAAGTAGCTCTTCCTACTTCAAATTAAGCAAAAATCCCTAACAGGTGTGCCCTCCATTTTGGGGTTTTAGTTATTTACAGATTAGTTGACAACCAAGAATAGCCATCACAGTTACAAATGTGATTTTTACTTTTCATGTATTTCTTCATTGATTTGACTTGTATTTCTACAAGTTAGTTATAAAATACTGTGCAATCTAGTCTGGGCTGAAAACTGCTTTGGTTTGTGATTTGTTTCTTGTTTGGTTTTGTTTGGTTTTGGTTTTTCGAGACAGGGTTCTCTGTAGCTTTGGAGCCTGTCCTGGACTAGCTCTGTAGACCAGGCTGGCCTTGAACTCACAGAGATCCGCCTGCCTCTGCCTCCCGAGTGCTGGGATTACAGGCGTGTGCCACCACCGCCCGGCTTGTTTTGTTTCTTGAGATGGTTTCTCTGTGTAGCTTTGGAGCCTATTCTGGAACTCACTCTGTAGACCAGGCTGTCTTCGAACTCACAGGGATCCGCCTTCTCTGCCTCCTGAGTACTGGGATTAAAGGCGTGCACCACCACGCTAGGCGGTTTGTGATGTCTTATATTAGAATGTTTTTGATTGGTGTGGTTCACCCAGGGCTTCTTCAGAAATGACTAAAATCCTACATTAACCCTTCCAAGTTCTCATTAGAGAGCTATTATTTGATTCTTTTTCATTTCTTTCTTACATAATTTATGTAGATGTTCTAATGTGGTTTGATTCCAAACTAGAGCTGAATAATTGAATGAATTAAAATTTTTATTGGGTTATGTTTCCTGTTTTCAGGTTCTGTTCTGGATATTATTAAGCATATTGTGGCAAAAGGGGAGCACAAAAGTGGAGTCCTAGATGAGCCGACCATTGCTACAATCCTGCGTGAAGTCTTAGAGGGATTGGAATATCTGCATAAGAATGGGCAGATCCACAGGTTCGTGAAGGGCTGCCCTTTCTCCTTTCTAGGTTGTGTTGGTGTACCCTGTGCCTGACTGAGGACAGTTTCCTTCCGTTAAGAATGTTTCATGCCAAGCCCTGTGCTTTTATATTACCAGCTTCAGTTTGTTTTGCTGATTATAGTTTGAATTATACAACCCAAAAATATTAAGAAAGTAATAAATTTTCAAAACGAAACAAAAAGTAAGCCTGATAAATATCGGTATTCAGAGGCAGAGGAGGCAGGTGGATCTCTGAGTTTACAGCCAGCCTGGTCTACATAGTGAGTTTGGGGCAGCCAGGGTTGCATAGTAAGGCTCTGTCTCAAAGAACAAGCAAATGTAAGTGTTTTAGTCAAATTGGAAAATGAAAAAAACAGAACAATTTGATTTTTGCCAAGAAGACAATCACTAGTAATGTTTGAAAGATTGCTTTCTATTTTCTTTTCTGTTTCCTAAAGTACTTATGAGAATGGTATTTATATAATTTTATCTAAATTTTGGGGTGCTAGGGATTGAACTCAGATTCTTGTGCATGCTAGGCAAGTGCTCTACCACAGATCTGTATATTTCTAACCTGTAAAAATAAAAACAACAACATAAACACCAGCTTTTAAAAGTCTTGCTGACTTGCCCAGGCTGGCCTTTAACTCCTGATCCTTTTGCCTTCTCCTTCCAAATACTGGGATTACAGGTATATGCCCCCATGTGCACACTGTCTATGGCTCTTCTCATTTTATTTTATATCTTAAGTATTTTTCTAAATTATTGCAAAGTTCCTCATTAAATACTACTTTTTAATTAGAGCTTTAAAGTTTTCCTTTTTCTATAGTCAGCATAATCTGGACCTAGTGCTGCTACCTGAAGACTCATTGGTAGACACAGGATATATTTCGTGTAAGCCCCATTTATAAAGGCCACAAGATTGGAAGAGACTGAATTGATTTCTGTGTTCTTTTAAGTATATTGTATATCTTGATGGTTCAGATCTTGATTAATTTCTTAAAACTATGAAATTATGAGCTGGGTGGTGGTAGTTAGTGTTTATCCTCTCCTGATGCAGCCCTCAGAAGGTGGCCTCTGTTAGTAGTGTCACTGTGTGTAGGGTGCTGCCCACCACTTCTGCTCAGATGAATCCCAGTATCTCTGGCTAGAGATGGACCACTCAGCATGAGGTGGACCACACAGAAATAGTTATCGCCTCAGAGGGGATAAGAAACTATTTATTTTGGAGCTAACTAAATGTGAGTGCCCATGGCCCAGGAACACAGAATTAGGCTACCCAAATTCCATGTTCCAATGAGATAGCAATTTCATAGACACAAAGGTCATAAATCAAGACACCTTTTGACTACGTTGGTGGAAACATCAGGTAGGTGATTACAGCTAAGGCAGAAACCTCTTCTCCAGTCTCCAATGCTGTGTGATGAAGTTCTAGGCTGTGGTTGGTGGGAGCTAATGCTCTGCTAAGTCAATACATTTCAAAAGGCATACCTGATAGCAGAATGTTAGATCAAGCAGGGGTGGATAGGGTGGAACAGGCTAATGGGGGGGCTGAAGATAGCCCAAGATAAACTTGAGTTGCTTTGGACCTACAACATTCTGACCTCTCCACAGTCTTTGAAGTTGTAATCAGATAACCAGCCTTGTGGAAACTTGAGTACAAGGTGTAGCTTCTTTCTAGGAACTTTCATCCATAGTGGTCTGTGTGCCCTAGTAGAACTGCCACACAGACGGAACGTGATCTGGTCCTGGACCTGAACACCTAGGGTCCCCTTTTCTATCTGATAAGACTCAGTTTTCCAAGCATGTGTCTAAGGTAAATTTCCAGAGCACTGAAGTGATTGTTTTCATCAAATATGTGCAGTGGTGAGGATGATTTTTAAGATTTTTCAAATAGACCTACTCTTAGATTTTGTAGATTTCTTCCATGAGATTATCCTAAAAACAGGAGCCCCACACTTCAAAGATATTCTCTGAGGGAAAGAAACCACCCCCCCCCCCCCCCCAGTTCTGAGAAATTTCACATGACTTTTTAAGGAGTAGTAACCTTTTTTCTGGTGCTGACATTGAACCTAGCATTCTAAGGCTGGTACAGGTTACCTGCTGTGACCAACCTACTTTCAGATCACTTTCAGAGGAATGTTGCATGGAACAGCTCGATGTACAGTCATGCAGAATAAGGCAGGCTAAAGTTCTGTGTGGGTGAGCTCCACATGGACACTCTTCTTTCTTAATGTAGGCTTGAGTTTCTGACCTATATAATTTTTCTCTCTGAAGAACATTTTTTAAAGTGTGTGTGTGTGTGTGTGTGTGTGTGTGTGTGTGTGTGTGTGTGTGTTTCAGGCACATCTCTTTGGGGTCTGTGGACATCTAGGGTGTCACTCCTTGCCTGCAAGCGTGTTTTTAATAGGGCTTTCTCTTATTCACTGCTGGCTTGTGAGCCTTCTAGGGTTTTCTGAAATACTTCTAACATTTATTTCTTGCAAGAGCTCTACTGACTACAGATATTCTTAAATTTCTTTTTGGGAAAAAATTTTTTTCTTTCACTTTTGAAGCATAATCTTAACAGATAGAGAATACATTCATTCAAAAAAATTTCTCTCTGCCTCGGTTTTCTTTGAGTCTGTCTTTCTGTCTCTTTCCCTGTGTCTTCCCATATATACCTTTGTGCCCTGCAGAGTACTAGGAAAAGGTATCTGATTCCTCTGTTACACCTACAGATGCCCCTGCTTTCTATGTATAGCTTTCTGTATTATTTAGAATGATATATTTTTTCACATATGTTACAAATCATGGACTGTTAATTTTTCTTTTATTTATTTTTTATTTCTTATTTTTTTAGACCATTATGTTTTTAAAAAATGTTTTAGCGGTTATTTTTATTCATGTGTATGAGTGTCTGTCGTGTCTCTGTGACAGCCAGAAGGGTGCTGACCCCTGGACTGAGGTCCTTGGTACTGGGGCTATGTTTGGGCCTGTGGAAGGTCAGCAAGTGCTCTCAGTAGTTGAGCCATTTCTCCAGCCCTGACCCCCAGTCCAGACAGCAGAGTCTCAAGGGAAACTCTAGAATTCATTTCATTGGTTTGGGATAAAGTCTGGGCATTGGGATTTCTAAAGGCTCCCCAGGTGATTCTGAGTCAGTGCTTCTCAACCTTCTTACTGCTGTGACCCTTTAATACAGTTTTTCGTGTCATGGTGACCCTAACCATACAATTATTTTCATTGGTACTTCATACTGTAATTTTGCTACTGTTACATAATGTAAATGTTATGTAAGGTGAATGTTTGTGTTTTATGTTGATCTTAGGAGACTCTTGTGAAAGCTTGTTTGACACCCCCCCCCAAGCGCCGCCCAAGCAGTTGTGACTCACAGGTTGAGAACCAGTGCTCTCAGAGCAGCCAGAAGAAGTCCTGAGTAGTGTAGATTTCTGTAAGTAGTAATGAAATACACTAGTTTTTAGTCAGGTCTAGGAGAAGGTTGAATTGGGAAGCAGACGTAGATGTTTAGTAGTTGGCTTTTCTCCTGTGTGTCCAGGGCAGTTGTTACTGTAGGTCTGTATGTCAGGTTTCCTACCTGTCTGCCTCTCTAGACTTTTCAGGTCTTCCCCCCCACCCCCCACCCCCTGCATTGAGACAAGGTCTCAGTATACAGCCCTGACTGGCCTGGAACTTGCTGTATAGAGCAGGCTAGCCTTGAACTCACAGAGATCTACCTGCCTCTGCTTCCTGATGACTAGGCTCAAAGATTTGTATCCCTGTGCTCAGGCTGACTGAAAGGGTTTTGTGACGAAAGAGCATCTTGGTGATCAGGGTCAAGGGATGCCACAAAAATCACACCATGCAAGAGATCTCAGGCAAGAGATTTACTGGGGGGAGGGGTGGCCACAAAATGGCTGCCTCTGAGTGGGGATGGAGAACAGAGACAGACCAGGTTGTGATGGTGGGCTTTATTTAAAAGGGGTATGGAGCATGCACGTAGGGAAAATACAGACAGTGGCTACAGTGGAAACATATGGCATTGGCCGTTAGTTATGACTAGACTGGGTCGTAAGCACTGAGTCACCGGTTCCAGAATATGATGGTTCTTAGTTGATGTCTTAATTAGGGTTTCTATTGCTGTGTTGAGACACCATGACCATGACAACTTTAATAAAGGAACACTTTTAATTGGGACTAGCTTATAGTTTCAGAGGTTTAGTCCATTATTATCAGTAGAAAACATGGGGGCACACAGGTAGACATGGTGCTGGAGAAGGAGCTGAGAATTCTGCATCTGGATCCACAGGCAGCAGAAGTGAAAGTGACATTAGGCCTAGTTTGAGCATCTGAGACCTCAGAGCCCACTCCACAGTGACACACTGCCTCATTAAGGCCACACCGAATCTGCAAGACACCTAATAGTCCACTCGATCAAGCATTCACATGCCTGAGTCTATGGGGTTGTTCTGTTTTCTTCTCCCTTTGGTTTTTCTAAGACAGAGTTTCTCTGTGTAGCCCTGTCCTGTCCTGGAATTCACTCTATAGACCAGGCTGGCCTCAAACTCAAAACCTGCCTCTGCTTCCTGAGTGCTGGGGTTAAAGGCATGTGCCACCACTGCCCAGCACTATTCTGTTTTTTAAGCAAAATGTTACATTATATGAAGCTTTTCTCTTCCCTCTCCAGAATATATTTAAAGCACACCTATAATTCCACATACTTGGGTTACTGAGGCAGCCGGATCATGAGATAAAGACTAGCTTGGGTTACACAGTAAAACTCTTCAAAACTAAACAAAGACAAGAAGGGCTGGAGAATCAGTTTAGTGGTCAAGAGCACTGACTATTCTTGTAGAGGGTATAGGTTCAGTTTCCAGCATCTACATGGAGGCTCACGACCATCTCTGACTTCACTTCCATGGGTTCCAGTGCCCTCTTCCAACCTTCTTGAGTACCAGGCAAACACATGGTACACATGCATACATTCAGACAAAACCCGCATATACATTTTATAAATAAATGAAGAAACAAGATTATATTTGGGTTATTTTCTATAAGCTTATATATTCACTGGCATATACAAATAGATTCTTCACTGGTGACCTACTGTAGTTACTTCTATTTATTTATTTATTTTGCTCTTTGCTCTTTGGGGGCCTACCACCCAGCTCCCAGATAAATAACAGAGACTCTTACTTATGAATACCCGACATTCGCTTTGCTTGTTTCTAGCCAGCTTTTCTTAAATTACCCTGTCTACCTTCTGTCTCTGGGCTTGCACCTTTCTCTAATTCTGTATATCTTTCTTTTCTTCTTACTCTGTGGCTGGCTGTGTGGCTGGGTGGTTGGCCCCTGATGTCCTCCTCCTTTTTCTTGTTCCTTCTCTTCCCTTTTTCTATTTATTATTCTCTCTGCCCACCAGCCCTGCCTATCCTTTTCTCCTGGCTCGCCTGGCTGGTCAGCTCTTTATTAGACTAATCAGGTGTTTTAGACAAAGTGACACAGCTTCACAGAGTTATCAAATGCAACATAAAAGAGTGCAGCATATCTTTGCTTCATTAAACACATATTCCACAGCATAAACAATTGTAACACATCTTAAACTAATATTCTATAACAATCCACTGATGAATAATTAGGTCATTCCTATTTTTTGAATACAGTATATTTAGTTTATAACTCTAACATTTGAAACAGAATGTAGGTGGTAGAAATGGGTTGGAGGCAACTTTGGTTAGTATTTAATTTTCAACCCCTCTTGCCATGTCCCTCCTCATACTTGTGAGGGAAAAACAAACCCAGGTAGGTAGTCCTCTGTTGCTGGGTCCTAAGGGTTCTTTTGAGGGAGGTGGTGAGAAGGTGTGGCATCAATGACACAGGCACTGGGAGTCATATGAAAGGCCAACAGCAGACTCACTTATTCAGTAATGAGGAAAGCCTTATATACCTTCCTCCCATTGCATGCTTGCTCCTCATTGGCTAGGCACAATTACGACCTCTGACAGCACCTGTGGCTAGGCCTTCAGGCAGACTCCAGATTGGCTCATAAGGAAGTATGTTATGTGCATGCTTTGGCAACTGATTTGAGCCTTATCTTCCTGTAGTCTTCTATGTAGTTTATTCAGTCTATTTGATGATTGGATGATTGATTACTGCAGATGCAAGAGGTAATGCATTATTATGCAGATCACATATAGCTTATGGTGAAATGGGGAGACTTAGAAGTACAGCCATCTAGTAAACTCTGCAAGTACTACAGGACAGGTAGGAAAGAGGGTGGAGGAAGTAGTGGTAGAATTGTACTCTTCTTCGTTGGGTTTAAGAGAAACTCTTTTCTTACCAAAGGTAGTTAAGGTTCTTTTCTACCAAAGGTAGTAAGCCTGAAAGGATTCACTTTTCTTGAACCATCAATTAGCTAGTCAAGTTAGAGTATAAAGTGTAGCTCCCACCAATGGGTGAGACATAGTCATCACTAATGTCAGGGATAAAAGATGGAAGCAATCTTGGCTGAATGTACTTGCTAGCCTAGTTTGGGTTTTGGTGCACTGTTTTTTACAAAAAGAATTGCCATGCTGAGTTGCTTTCTCTTTCTTCGTGTGTTCCTTTATAAAACATCAAAATTTGTTTTGTGTTTTTTGAGACAGGGTCTGGCTGGCCTGCAATGCTCTATGTAGACCAGGATAGTCTCAGATCTACTGGCCATGTCCAGTCTGTTTCTTTTTCTCTCTGCTCCGGATTCTTCCAGGTGCCTCTGACTGTTCTCTCTCTTACCAACAATAATGCACCTCCAGTCATAGTACCATGAAGGTTTCTTTACGGCACCCCTCACATACACAGAGCCTATTCAGATTCCCTTAGTTTTTACCCAAAACTATGACCAAAAAAGTTTCATAGAATTTGGAAAATAAAAGACAGGGTTATGTACAATTTACTACTGTCTAGAGTGCTGGGATTCAAGCTGTATCCCACTATACTTGGCATTTTTTATTTTTTTTAGATAACAAACATGTATCCCAATTTTACTAGAATTGTTACATGTGATTCACAGTGAAAAAATATCCAGTTCTGAGTAATTTCGTTTTATTTTGTAAGTGTACAATAGAATCTGTTTCCAAATATGTACTCATTAATCATTTAGAAAGTGAGAACTGAGGGTTGAGGAACTTGGAAGAGAATGTTCCATTGTTTTTTAGCATATAGTTTGTATGGGGAAAGATTTTATGTTTCAGCAAAAAGAATTAGGTGAGGACAGATAAGGGTTACTTTCTTTGGCCATTATAATCCCAGTCAAGAATATTTAATGAGCCGGGCCAGTGGCACAAGCCTTTAATCCCAGCACTTTGGATGCAGAGCCAGGCAGATCTCTGTGAGTTTGAGGCCAGCCTGGTCTACAGAGTGAGTTCCAGGACAGACTCCAAAGCTACATAGAGAAACCCTGCCTCAGAAAAGAAAAAGGAAGAAAAAGAAAAGAAAAGGGAAAAAAAGAATATTTAATGAGCTTAAGTTTTCTAGGTAGTATAGTTTTCTTTTTAATGTTTGGATTATAATATAAATAGTTAAAATTACTATTGACTTTAATACTCTAATATAAAACAAAATATTTAAATGGTGTTAATATTTTGTAAATAAACAGTTGCCTCTTAAATAGTGCTATTTTAAAGAACAAATGTTGATGGTGTTTTTTTTTCCTTGAAGAGATGTGAAAGCTGGAAACATTCTCCTAGGAGAAGATGGCTCTGTACAGATCGCAGGTAATGATTACCATGACTTACTTTCCTTTGGTTGGAGTGTGTGTGTGTGTCATGCATGAATGCATGCAGGTATGTGGTTTCACATTTGTTGATACTTTGCCTCTGAGGCCTTTTGTCCCTGCATCCTGAGCACTCATATAAGCGGCTACTATGCCTGTCTGGTATTTGTATGGGTGCTGGGGATCCAGACTTAGGTCCTCCTGCTAGTTTAATGTCTGTCTTATGGTTTGGATTATACTTGCCTAGTGATCAGCTATGTTGAGCATCTTTTCATGTTTATGTTATCCATTTGCTTTTCTTTGGTGAAGTCCTTTGCCTTTTTCTTAAATGTGATTTTTGTTGTTGCTGAATTTTGTTTGTTTGTTTTTGTTTTGTTTTTTGAGACAGGGATTTTCTGCGTAGTTTTGGTGTCTGTCCTGGATCTCACTCTGTAGACTGGGCTGGCCTCAGACTCATAGAGATCCTCCTGGCTCTGCCTCCCGAGTGCTGGGATTAAAGGTGTGCACCACCACCTGGCGAATTGTAGAATTATTATTGTTGTTGTTGTTGTTACTATTATTATTATTATTATTATTATTATTATTATTATTATTATTATAGACAAAAATCTCTTTGTAGCCTATATTGGCTTCTGACTCTTTAGTCTTGGAATGTAGTTTTTTTTTTTTTTTTGTTATTTTTGTTTTTTGTTTGTATATTCTGGATATTAATACTTTTACAGTTGTGGTTTCAAATATTTTCTCTGAATCTGTGGGTTCATGGGTTTCAATCCAGGGCTCATTAGACCCTTTGATTTGAGTCCTAACCTCACCCTGAGGGAGGCAGAGTAAGAGCATGTCTGAGCAGGGAGCTGTTCATGACTACCCGGAAGCTGAGAGCAGCAAGAAGGGTCTTTGCGGAACATTGACCCATTTCCTCCTAGTAGGCTCCACCTTGACATCATCTCCCCAAGTGCTGTCATATTCTGACTCTACAGGGGTCAATCTGTTGGTTATATGGAACTCTCAGAAGCTATCACTTCTCAAAGCCCAGCAGTTGGCAACGAGCCCAAATTCATGAGCCTGTGGGAGCTCCTTCCTCTTCAAACTATAACAAATGCCGTCTCTTGTGTTCCAGACTTCGGTGTTAGTGCTTTTTTAGCGACTGGTGGTGACATTACCAGAAATAAAGTGCGGAAGACATTTGTCGGCACCCCATGCTGGATGGCACCCGAAGTTATGGAGCAGGTACTGTGAGTTTTATCTTTTTGAAATGGTTTAGGATTTTGTTAGGAAACCTCAATAGTGTTTATATTTGTTCAATATACAAGGTTGGCTGCATGAAATGTGTGTTTCCATTGATTGGTTACGACCTTGGTATAAGGAAAGATAGTATCACAGTACAAAGCAAACAAACAAACAAAAAATAGATCTTTACATAGGACATCAGAAACTTAAGACTATACCAAATATAATCAAGTAGTAAGAAAATAAAACTATTAAAAATACCTATTTTAGTACAGACAAAATGCCCTGGTTGTTTAGCTTATAGTTTTCTTGCTGGGGCTCGTTTGCACTTCCCACTGCACCTCAGACCACCCACCGCAGTCTCTTGTCCTTGTCTCACCATATCCAGTGAACACTCTTACTCCCAGTGCGTATTTCTGAGTGCGTCTCTCTTCTTCCTCATGGTGCTTGAGATTATTCATGCTCCAGCCTCATTTCCTTCTTCCATTTTCTCCTGATCCTCAGACTGCTCCTCTGGCCTCTAGGCCATCTACTCCTTTGTGTTTTGTTTTGTTTTTCAAGACAGGCTTTCTTTGTGCAGCCCTGCTGTCCTGGAACTTGATTTGTGGACCAGGCTGTCCTCAAACTCAGAGATCCACCTGCCTCGGATGGTGTTGGCCATCCTGTAAAAGATTCCTAAATGATATACAATCAACCTTATTTCTCAAGACTCCAGGTATCTTTCAACACTGTATGGCAGTTTGTATGAGCGTCTCAGATGTGTTACTGCACAGCCTGTGGAAGGAGGACACTGCAGACCACACAAGGCCAGAAGAGGCTGTGCATAGGAACAGAAAGAACAGACACGGGCTGTGGAAAAGGGGGGGATAGGAATGAATATGAGAATTCATTAGTTTTCCTGAGATAGAGGGTGTGGCAGGGGTTTAATCTACTTCTCATTTAAGCAGGGGCTTCCCCTTGTCTGTTTGGTAGAGAAGCATGTTGAAATATTGTCCATGCAGGGAGCTTGCCTTTGGGTCACTAGAGGCCTTCCTGTTTTTCCAGAAGGCAGGACAGCACATATATTGACCACTGAATTTAAGTCTTGATGGTGGCAGTATAAATGTGAGAAATGTGATAGCTTATTCATACCAATGACATAAAAAAAAAATCCCTAATCCCTTTATAACTTTTCTCAATTGTAGGAATAGTGATAAAATACTGGGTATTAACAAAAACAAAAACCCCAGGAGGAGAGAGACAGGAAAGAAAGGGAAGGAAAGACAAGGAGGGAAAGACAAGGAAGAAAAGAAGAAAACAGGTGTCCTGGAATTTGGAAAATAAAAGACAGGGCTGTGTAAAGTCTTGGTTCCCATTTTGTCTTTTTTGTTTGTTTCTTTAATTTTGTTTGTTTTGTAAATAGAGCACACTTTTTAATTATATCAAACTTAATGATAGTTTCATATTTTTGTTTTATGACTATTTTTCCTGCAGAATTAATAAGCACTACTAGTAATTGACTATAACATTCTTTTAAGTGATTATAATAGTTAACAGTTTACTGGTTTAAGGTTTATGAACACATTGTGGTAGTGCACATTTACAATCCTAGTGCTTAGGCTGAGGCAAGAGAATCAAAAATTCAAGGCTAGCCTGGGCTATACAGGGAGACCTCTCAAAACGAAACCCCCCCTCCTCAAAATAAATCTGCCAAAGTTTATGAACACTTTTTCATGACATACTAGAAACTTTTGTAAGTGTTTTAGTCTGGTTAAAGTAGTTGTGCACATTTCTCTCTTCTGCCCTCCCCCTACCCCTTCAGGTTCGAGGTTATGATTTTAAAGCTGATATCTGGAGTTTTGGAATCACAGCGATTGAACTGGCCACAGGGGCAGCTCCTTATCATAAATATCCACCAATGAAGGTGAGGCTCATATTTAAAGTATTACTCCAGCTCAAGTCCCAGTTACTTTTCACAGTTTTTTTTGTTTTTTGTTTTGTTTTTTTTTAATGTGCTTTGGTGTTTTGTCTGCATGTATGTGTTGTGTGAAGGCATTGGGTCCCCTAGAACCAAAGTTACAGATAGTTGTGAGCCGCCATGTGGGTTCTGGAAGTTGAACCTGGGCCCTCTGGAAGAGCACTCAGTGCTCCAACTGCCAACCCATCTATCTCTTCAGCCCATTTTTCCGAGCCTTTGACATTTGCCAGGCATACCCATAGTTATTTATTTTGCTAGATTTTTTTATGTGTATTGTAACAAAATATAATCTTTCCAATAAAATTACCAACTTAGCCATTTTTACTTGGTGTTATGTATGGATCAAACCCAGGGTAAACCACTTTTGGATGTGCAGTCAAGTTACAGATGTTCATGATATGTTTTCTTCACCATCTACAAACTCTTTTTCCTTGGGTTCAGAGCCTTTGAGCTCTTTATGTAGTTCCTCATGGAATTCTGACTGAGCTGGTGGATTACAGTCGTCTTTCTGTGCTGTGAACACAGAACTGCTCCCTGGTCTCACTGTGGTTTGGTCTTTATCCAATCATGGTTTCTCTGCTCATCTGCCTCTCGTAGACTCCGGTGACAGAACAGCTAAGACGCCCAAGGGTGCAGGGAGGCAGGAAGGATGTGAACTCGTGTCTGAATAGGTGATTTCTGTAGAAGTTTCTGGAAGAAAAGGGTCCACACTATGTAAAGTCAAGGGAGAACAGGTCAAGTACTGGACAAGTTAACAGCCACACATGATATCCAGTACACGTGAAAACCTTGGGTTCTAAACAGTCAAACTATTTCTTGTGGTGCTTCGTGTTGGGCTCAGGGTCTCACACATGCTAGACAAGTACGTATATCCCCTAAGCTATATCCCCAACCCTTAAAGTCCCTCCTAGACGTTAACGTGTATGTGTGCGTGTATATCTGTGTGTGAGCTTTTAGAGACCACAGGTTATTGTCAGTCACTCTTCACCTTATATTTTGAGACAGGGTTTCTGTCTGAAACTGAACTAGACAGTCTGGCAGACTTGGTGGCCAGTAAACTGCAAGGAGCTCCTCCCGCTCTCCAGCTGGGATTACAGGCATGGATCACCACACCCAACTTTTTCCATGAATTCTGAAGGGTTAAATTCAGGTCCTTCTACTTGTAGTACAGCAAACACTCTACCACTGAGCCATCTCTCCAGCCTCTAGATGTCAACTTCTGGAGAGTAAAATCTGCTTGTATGTTGGGAAGCTTTAATCCATATTAAAAACCCCTCAGAAATTTATACTGTACTGAAAATTCTTACAGGTTTTAATGCTGACACTCCAGAATGATCCTCCTTCTTTGGAAACCGGTGTTCAAGATAAAGAAATGCTGAAAAAGTATGGAAAATCATTTAGAAAAATGATTTCACTGTGCCTTCAAAAGGATCCAGAAAAAAGGTAAAATATTAGATAAATGTGACGTGTCTCTTTTTGATACATAAACAATGTGGGAAACCCTAAATTTTACATGTGTATGTATATGTGGGATTATGTGTGTATTTTTTTAAAAACTTTTTTTTTTATTTATTAACTTATTATGTATACAGTATTCTGCCTGCATATGTCCCTGCAGGCCAGAGGAGCACACCAGATCTCATTACAAGTGGTTGTGAGCCACCATGTGGTTGCTGGGAATTGAACTCAGGTCCTCTGGAAGAGCAGCCAGTGCTCTTAACCGCTGAGCCATCTCTCTAGCCTGTGTGTATTCTTAAAATGAATGAAATACAAACTTTGGAAACATTTATAAAGGCCACAAGATTGGAAGGGACTGAGTTGATTTCTGTGTTCTTTTAAGTATATTGTATATCTTGATGGTTCAGATCTTGATTAATTTCTTAAAACTATGAAATTATGAGCTGGGTGGTGATAGTGCACACCTTTAATCCCAGGCTTGAGAGACAGAAGCAAGTGGAGCTCTGTGAATTCTAGGCCAGCCTGGTCTATAGAGTGCGTTCTAGGACAGCCAAGGATACACAGAGAAACCAAAAAACCAAAAACAAATTAACTATGAAATTATATATTGTGAATTCTGTATTAGTAAAATGCCACGTTAATGGGAAAGTTTTTCTTTCTTTTTTTTTGAGACAGGGTTTCTCTGTGTAGCTTTGGAGCCTGTCCTGGAACTTGCTCTGTAGACCAAACTGGCCTTGAACTCACAGAGATCTGCCTGCCTGTGCCTCCCAAGTATTGGGATTAAAGTTATGTACCACCAGGGCTGGGGAAATTTTTCTTTTTCCAACTTGCACTTAAAATATAACTGCCGTTTACAATTTAATAACAAAAGAACTTTAACATACACATTTATATTTCATGCCAAATAATTGTACTTTCCATGTTGGAAAGATTTTAGTAAACAAAATTTAAAATAGTTTCCTTGTCCGCTTTAGACACAGTCAGTGGTAAGTAGCAGGCTCTTAACTAAGGGTATTTAGTGTGTGTGTTACTTTGAACAGCATTTGTAGGTGAGATCACTGAGTGGAGCCTTCTGTTTTTAAGGTCACTCGAATCTCTAGTCTCAAAGGTGGAACTTGAGTCTAAAGCTCATCATTTGTCACTGGGGCTGCGTCCCTACTGTATCTTGGTTTCTGTTTGTGTTTGTATACATCAGCTTCCCATATCCACCCCCATGCCCCATCTACAGGTTCATCCACCTGTGGATCCAAGTACTCTGATCCAGTTATAGCAGCATTCGGCATCATCAGCCTTTTCTTTGTCCTCATTCCTTGAGCAACGCAGTATACCAGCTATTGGCATAGAGTTGGCAGGATAGCGCTGTTCCAGCTAAGCTGGAGGTGGTGTAAAGTGCGGGAGGATTGTGTGGGTTCTGCACAGATACTGGTCCATGTAAATACAAGGGATTGAGCGTCAGAGCTTTGGTATTGGCAAAGGGATACAATTTTCTGGAAACAGTTCTCCTGGGATACCACAGGACTATTGTATATTTCACAAAGTTTCTTAGTACTAAAAGTTGTTTAATTTTGTTTTCTCTAAAGGTCGACAAAAATAAAAGACTTTGACATCCTTGATCATGTGTCTAGTATATGTAATGGGGCTTCAGAATTTACTGTTGGAAATATTAGAAAGGGTAAGAAAAACAGCAGAAAAGTTCATGTGTATGTTCTTAGAATTTTTTTTCTGTTTCTCAGCAGTGGCTAAAATTGATAGGAATACCTTTGTTTCTGCCAAGCTAGCTGACAAAAAGAAAAAATTCCTTTGTTACGAATACCTAGAAGTAACAGATAAAAATCCATCAAACTTAAAAGATTCTTAGGTGCCAGAAATAGTGAAGAATCCATAAATTACAGAAGAGTCCTGAACTAATCCCGTGGCTCCTTCCAATATCATACTAGGCTGGCTTTCTGAATCCGGTACTGTGACTTTTGGAATTAGGACCTTGGGTCCACCTGGAGGAGAATTTCAGCTGAGTTCCTATATAGAGATAGGATCATCAGAAAACATCTTCCTCCTTTTTTTTTTTTTTTTTAATAAACTGTATATTTATTTTTAGTTTATACATATGAATGTTTGCCTTTATGTACATCACATATACACACAAGAAGCCTCCTTCCCTTCTCAATGAGATGATAAACAGAATAAAAACTGGTCATTGCCAAGAGGCAACAGCATCTCTCCTCATTGTTTTGACTTTATCTCTATGGCTTGAGTCTGAATTTGTACTCTCCACATTAAATGCATATGTTGCACCTGCTAGGGTTTAAGCATTGAAATACTGTTATCAGGCAGCTTCATTTGGGCTGCAAGAGTCTCAGAAGTGCACTCAGAGAGTACCAGCGAATCCAGGTCTCCTGGCTCCTGGGAACAGCACTCCACTCAAGCTGCTGTCGGCCACTCAAGCTGCAGCACACTTGGTGGCACTGTACCATGCACCAGAGTTGGCAGACACGACAGCTTTAGTTCTTCAGGGTCTTTCAGTAATGCAGTGCTAGCTGAAAAGATGGTAAATCTTTAAAATTAAAACCATAAATCAAAACCATAGGAAAAGTCTCATTATGCCCAAAGAATCAAGCAAGACTTCTAGAATGGGAAGGTTCAGTTAAAATGTAAAACAGTGGATTCCCCTTGTATGGTTGGGCTGTAATTTGCTCCTGATTGAATAAGGTATGAAGAAAGATCACTCACCAGATGATTGACAGCGTACTGAACCTGGGGCAGTGGCGCAGTAAGAAGGGTGCATTGCCTGTGAAGCCTCCTTCACCCTTCCCTAACTGCAGTTTAGAATGAGAGAGTAGTAAAGAGCTCCAGGTTGAGAGACGTGCTGTGGAATGTCTGACTGGTAGTTATCAGAAGTGTCAACAAAGAAGAAATTGAAAAACCTGATGATTAGAAGAGATTGATTGGATATGGAGACTAGATGTGACAGGTATACCGCAGGTGCTTTGACAGAGAAGGGCCCCATGGGAAACTGAAGAAATCCAAATGAAATCTGTAGTTTTTAGGTAGAAAGATTGTCCTAGTGTTAATGCTTTAGTTATTTCTTGATAATTATAATTTGATCATGTAAAAGGCTAACTTTATGAAGCTAGAGAAGGATATGAAGAAATAGTGTACCATCTTTTCAACTCTTTTGTAAGTCAAAACTATTTCAAAATAGATATTTTTTTAAATCTCTAGGAAGTATAGAAAATGTATTCCAATTTGAGAACTAGAATTAAATGTTATTTAAAATCAAAGAACATAAAACCCAACCCCTAGTAAACCCATTAAACAGAAAAATGGCAGAAAACAAAACAAAAACTATCAACTGGTTAAGCTCTAAGCACTGTCATAAACATTTAAAGCACTTACACCATCTCATTTAATTTTCACAGTAATCTTACCAGGATGGTACTTTTGCTTTCTCTGTTTTACAAATGAAGAAACAGCAATCAGAGGTTAACTAGTCTTGTGCAAAGTCACACCTGCAGTAAATGGTGTTCAATCTGTGTGTACACCATCACACAGATGCTTGTGTGCACATGTGTAGACTTACCAAAGAGAGACTGGTGAGAATGGAGGAGAAGTAATATTTAAATAACAGCCCATCATCCTAACACTTGGGCGGGACTAGGAGGACCAGAAGTTAGTGGACAGCTGTGGCTGTTAAGCCAAGGTTGAGGGCAGCCTTGGATACAGGGCACTTAAAAAATCTACTCATGGAAAGACAGAACTGCAGACTTTGTAGCTGTGAAGCCTTGACTACTCACATTAGAGATTCCAAATGGTGTCTCTTCTCCCCGCTGTGCATCTCTTGTATGCAGCCTCAGTAATTCCCTGCTGAGGAACTGTAGGCCAGCGCCTCTAATCACCTGAGTGAGGCCAGACCATAGTTAAGTAGTAGTGAGGGAGAGTAACTGCCAGTTCTCCAGCTCGTCAAGTTCTAGTCTTCAAGAGTGAACATGGAATAAGGTGGTTTGGTTTTGTTTTGTTTTGTAGTCACATCCTTTCATTTCACTCTTCCACACTTGTACTCTAGAAAAAAGAAATGGAATAGAAGAAGGAAATGAACACTAAGATGCTATCCTGGGCAAAGAAAGCATTAAACATTGAAATCTTTACCAAATGAAGAATGCCACTGTTTAATTTCAGTTTACATAGCATTGGCCATTTGTTCCTAATCTGCATTAATCTTCTGAGGCATTGGTTGTTAAGCTTAAATTTACTTTGGAACTACCTGGGAAGGTTTAAGAACTACTGATACCTCAGTCTCACTCCCAAATATTATGCTTTATTTGGTGAAATAAAGCCTAGTGTAGGGCCAGGCGGTGGTGGCGCATGCTTTTAATCCCAGCACTCGGGAGGGAGAGCCAGGCGGATCTCTGTGAGTTCAAGGCCAGCCTGGTCTACAAAGTGAGTTCCAGAACAGGCTCCAAAGCTACACAGAGAAACTCTGTCTTGAAAAACAACAACAAAAAGCCTAGTGTAGTGATTTGAAAATACCTTCCAGATGTTCTAGTGCATAGCAGTGTTTAAGAGCCCCTGTTCAGACTGAGGTATGCAGAGGTAAATGCTTACCAGGCTTCTGTACAAACTTCCATCCTCATCAGTGGGGTAAAACGAGACAGAATCAACACTGTTCTTAGCACTTGGGTAGATAGCTCTGAGAAAAACATTGGATAGCATTATGTGGTAATTATGTGGTAATGTTAGGTAAGGTCTTTGAGGAATAAATTATTCTTAGTGATCTTCTTTTAAAAGTTTTTAATGTATAACTGAACACAACTGAATTTGGGTTAAATTTGGAAAATATACTTTAAATATTTTTTTCCTTAAAGGGAAATTGAGCAATTAAGAATCTGTTGTTGCCTTAAATTGAAACCTGTTGGGCTGCTGTATAGCAAGAATCAAAATGTTTGATTTCTCTTTTCCAGTTTAAATGCATTTTTGCGCTTTGCTAACACTTTTAGGTAGTTATTGTCTAACTCCCTGAAAATGATATTGCTAAGTAGCAAACATTGGAAGTCCCTAGGAATCGACTTCTAGAAACAGTATTTTACTAATGAATTTTTCAAAGATTCTGCAGTTGTCATTAGCACATTTCTATTTGAATTTTTGTTCTACTCAGTGTCCTATACCAAGGTTATCCTGCTTTTTGTTTTTTAGCAGGGGAAATAAAATGAAATAACAGAGGAGTTTTTAGTTTGCTGTTCAGGAAATAGTTTCTCATTTTCAAAGATGGAAATTCATGTTGTGCTTGAAAACTAAAAATTCTCCTTTCTGCTTTTAGACCAACAGCAGCAGAGCTATTGAGGCACAAGTTTTTCCAGAAGGCAAAGGTAGGCATTCCAGCTTTTGAGTGTATGCATTCATATGATACTAGTTGTGTTCATGGTTTATAAGTTGCATTTCTTAAGATGGTTACATTTGGAGAAGTGATGGTAGATAAAATAATTACTGAAGGTATTATGTATGCAGTTTTTGGTAAGTAAGATAACTTATTTTGGGGAGCTGGAGTGAGATACTTTCCACACAAGCATGAAGACCTAAATTTGATCCCCAGAACCCATAAAGAAATCGTAAAGAGACTTGGCTTATAATTCCCCTGGACAGACAGACCCTGGAAGTCTTCGGCTAGTAAGACTAGGCTAATGCATGAGCCCCAAGTCTCAATGAGAAATCTTATCTTAACACACCTATGTCATACATCTCCCTACACATGAACAGTTTTTTTTTTTTTTCCTATTGTAAAAGCACTCTGAACAATTGAGCTCTCTAAACTAATAAATACCCCATATCCCAACCATAAGGCATTAGTATGTTTGGAAATGCAGGGCCAACAAAGGACATACAGTAAAGGGAGCTTTTCATAGAAAATGATTTCTAGTACACACTGAAGGTTTGTCTCCAGTTGAAAAATGATGGAAGTGCTGAACACAAGCCTTCAGAGTGAAAAGATAAAAGCTGTTCTCGTCTCCTCACCAAACAGTTTATTATCACATATTAATTGTGATTGACACTTCTGTGTCAGTGTTCGGTTCAATAAAAGGTTCTGATAACTGACTTTTATTTTCTAGAATAAAGAATTTCTTCAAGAAAAAATATTACAGAGAGCACCTACCATTTCTGAAAGATCTAAAAAGGTAAATGGGGGTATCATCAGGGTTTAATTTTAGTTTTCTTAGGTTGCTTAGAACAAATTTGTGGGAGTTTTTTGTTGTTTGTTTTGCATTTTTAAAGTGGGTGCTGTTCTGTTGATAGAAATGTGGATTTTTCATTTTCAGTCATTTCAAAGCATTTTATATACTCAGTCAGCAAATATCTGTCAGCTGTATGCTCAGATGTTACTCTGTTGTCTCCTAGAATAACAAGGTGGGCTGGATGGCAGTTGGTGGTGAGTCAGTTCTAACCCCTGTTAGTGACTGTTTCCAGCTGTCTAGAGTGAGATGGCGATTTTGCATAGCACTTACAGCTTGTGGTATAAGTCATATTATCTCCTAGCTTAAGACAATGTTATAACAAGGCACTTTGTTTAGTGTGTGTTGTTTCTAAGAACTTTTTTGGTCATAATTTGAACATAAAGAATACATTAAAGTCCCAGTTTGGGCAAAATTGATATTTGCCATTTCACCACAAGGAACCCCCCACCCCCACCCCATTTCTTTACTTCTCTCCTTAAAGGAGACTTAGCATGTGTGAAGGAAATGTCCCATGGATTTCTGTTGATGATGGACTAGAGGGAGAAGACCAGGGTCCTCTGTTCCATATGATATAGTAGAAGGCTTGTCTGGAAATTAGGGTCATTCTGGTATATGGTATAGTAATAGGAAGTTAGGACCATTCTGGTAGAAGCTTACTATCTATACATTTCACTACTTGAAATGAAGGTCATTATTCAGAAGGTTTTGCTTAACGAAGACCAAAGGTATCTTAAATATTCTTGAGTTTATATACTTACTAACAGTCACTAACAACACATTAGCTTGCCTTCACTTCTGAGCTCTGTCATTCTTCAAGTAGAAATGCTCAAGTCTGATTATTAAGAGATTTCCATTTTTGCTGGGCGGTGGTGGTGTCCACCATTAATCCCAGCACTTGGGAGGCAGAGACAAGTAGATCTCTGTGCGTTCGAGACCAGCCTTGTCTACAGAGCGAGTTCCAGGAAAGCCAAGGCTACACAGAAAAACCCTGTTTTGAAAAACAAAACAAAAAGATCTCCATTTTCTTCTTCATAAATTGCTCATGAGAAGCTAGCCTTTTCTTCCCTAGAATTAAAATGACACTACTTCCCTTCTAGAAAGGTTACCTTCCATTTTTACTTATATTCTTTCCCCTTGAGTTTATCAACTGTTGTTGCTTATCAGAATCACAAGGAGTTCAGCACATAATCAGGTCATCACAGATGACTGAAATCTAATGTCTGGGGAATGGGACTGTTCCTTCCATGGCTGGCCACTCGGGGAAACACTGTACATTGTCCCACTCACTTTAGGTCATTAGTATATCACTTCCTCAAAATTTTTTCTTTGACTACCTGAACTCCAACTTTATATTTCTTCATGTTTTACTTTACTTTGAAGAACATATCACTATCTAACATGACAGCTATTAGAACAAAAACTTATGTTCTTCACATTGTCTTAGTAGGCCTAGGTCAGTTTTTTGTACACAGTAAACATTCACAAATAATTTGATTCAATGTAAAATCTCTGCTTGTAATTGCAGTAAATCCTAATTGAAATTGTTTAGTGTCTGCAGTATGATTTCTTTAAGATTGGTGAATCTAAAAAAAAACCCATAAGCTGGGTTTTATATTTATAGCACACATGTAATCATACACTTACAATATTTTGGAGGCTGAAACAAAAGGATTGTAAGTGAGGGTAGCCTGGACAATGTTGTGAGAGGTTGTCTCAAAATTAAATTTGGGGGTGGGAATGGGGAGCTGGCTCAATGGGTAAAGTACCTGTTGCACATGCATGAGAAAATGAGTTCACATCTCCAGAACCCACATAAAAAACCAGACATGAGAGGTTATGCCTGTAACTCTAGCCTAGGGAGTGAGAGGATGGAGACACCTTTAATCCCAACACTGAGGAGACAGACAGGCAGGCTGATCAGTGTCAGTTCAAGGCCAGCCTGGTCTATAATGCAAGTTCCATGCCAGCCAGAGCTACACACTGAGACCCTGACCCAAAAGAGGAAAAAAGTTGAAAAAGAATGGATTCTTTCTTTACCTTGGGTTTGTTTATGGTATATGTGAAACCTCCTTTCTTCTCCTTTGAATGTCTTCAGACATTACATGCTAGATTTTTCTCCTATGCCTTAACATAAAAAACATTATTGGGGTTAAGAGTAAAAGAGGTTGTGCACAGTTAAAGTACTAGATAGAGCAGATTGAGGGGTAGAGGGTGTGAATTTGTATGGCACACTTACCAGGATAATAATGATGTAGTTACTGTTTTATTTAGGTGGAAAAAAGGGATGGGAAGTAGAGTTGAGGTTCTTGTTCAGTGTATAAAAAACACCATAATTCTCATGCCTTCCTTTTGCTCAGGTTCGGAGAGTACCGGGCTCCAGCGGCCGTCTCCATAAGACAGAGGACGGGGGCTGGGAGTGGAGTGATGATGAATTTGATGAGGAAAGTGAGGAAGGGAGAGCAGCCATCTCACAACTCAGGGTAAGTGTTAGTGAACTGGATAGCCTTCAGCTAGAGTTGTCTGTGGGCTCAAAGAGAAGGAAGACAAGGACTGCTGACGGTCTCCTGGGTACTTCTGTGTAGCAAACTAGATTTGCGTGCTCTCTGAATGTGATGACATTTAGGACATATGAAAATGACCCATGTTTAGAGGAGAAAACTCTTGATATGGAGAATAACTGGATTGTACTAATGGCTAGACACTGCAGAAGAACTGTGAACTAGAAGACCTTGTAACATAAAACCATATCCTGGAAGCATGTTACCCCTTACATGGAGAGGAGCGGTGGACTTCTTTAATTAGTATATATTGGATAGCTTATGTTGCCGTGTTTGTGTGCGTGTCTTGGGGTCTTCCTTTTCCTTTGCTTCCTCATTCTTACCCCCAAACTATGCATAGATGTATTTCTATAGATGCCAAGTGTTTAAGGGTACTATACCCTTGCCTACTCAGTACCTCCCCGCCTTTTTTGGGTGAGTTTAATATTGGTCATGTTTATATCTTTGCCTAGTGGGGTCTACTCTCATGGGAGTTCTTAGGACTCTCTTTGTTACTTTTTTGAGACGAGATTTCTCTGTAGGTCTGGCTGTCCTGGAGCTCTGTAAAAAGAGAAGTCCTTGAACGCATATTCTCTTGCCTCTGCCTCCCAAATGCTGGGGTTAAAGGTGTGCATCACCATACCCATTACCCTTAGGACTCTTGTTCTGTAGATGAACAGTCTCATTAAATAAGAAACACAGAGCTAATGCAGAGTTGAAAGCCCAAGAGGTCAGAGCAATAGCTAAGAGCTAAAAACCCTTTCTTACCCTTCACTGCCGCTGCTGTCCTTCCTCTCGGCAAGAGACCTATTTCCTGTGTGTCTGTCCTTTTATTGACTTTCTGATTTTCCTTCTCATTGGTTGTAAACCCAACCACATGACCTCCACATCACTGCCTGTCTGTACAGACCTCCAGGTCTTCTATGGTTGGTATTGAGATTTAAAGGCGTGTGTGTGTCTCCATGCTGGCTGTATGTATTTTTGAACACACAGAAATCTGCCTAGCTCTGCCTCCCAAGTGCTGGGATTAAAGGTGTGTGCCACCACCACCCAGCTTCTGCTATGGCTCACTATTAGCTCTGACCCCCAGGCAACTTTATTTATTAACATACAAATAAAATCACATTTCAGTACAAATAAAATATCACCATACTATTCATCATTGAATTTTTACTTACCTGGTAGGTTTTAAGTCTAATTCTTTTGTATAACTAAGTTTTTTAAGGCCTTGCCAATGAAAATTGGCAAATATTTATTAAGCATCAAGCTTAGAAAAGTCCTGCAAGAGATACAAATGGTAAACATTTATTTTGCTTAATTGTGGATAGTTTCTGTGCTGTCCTTCAAGTTGACTGTGGTGGTTTGAATAGATATGGCCCCCATACACTCATGTGTTTGCATGCATGGCCATAGACAACAGCACTATTAGGAAATGTGACACTGTGAAGGCAGGTTTTGAGGTCTCATAGATGCTTAAGCTCTGCCCAGTGGAGCAGCTTCTTTTGCTGCCTGTGGATCAGGGTGTAGAACTCTCCATTCCTTCTCCAGTACCATTTCTACCTGCATACCAATGTGAAGATAATGGACTAAACCTTCAGAACTGTAATAGGAACCCTAATGAAGACATTTGCTCACCATTTCTTTCTTCCATCTGCTGCACATCCTGTGTGCAGTCTGTCTCATGTCAAGCACTGCAATAATGTAGAAGTTTATTCCTTTGTTTTTTATGTCTCCACATCACTGTGTTGTTTGTTTTATTTCTTATTTGTTAGTTTTTTTTTCATGTTGCTACTTAGTTTTTAAAATATAGGTAGTATAGTCACAAGACACCATTTATAATGTCTCTTTGGTAACTCTGAGGTCCATGCCGGTTCTGTGTGCTTCAGTGTCTGTTCACACTGGCATTAGGAGGGCTTTCCTGCTTCAATAGGTGCTTACCAATAATTTTGTGATTTTGTAGTTAGAAAAATTTAGTGAATGTGTAAGGTGATGGCTTCATTGTGATCCTTTCATATGTATACACCATTCTACTTTATTCTTACCTTCCCTCCTGTCATCCTCCCTCATCCTCTTGGAAAAATCTCTCCTCTGTCTTCCTGGTCCCCATTCCATCTCTCTTGATCTGCTTCCTGGGGCTTTGGTGCCGTCATGTGTATGCCACTTTTCTAGTTCTCTTTCCCTCTACTTCCCCTCCTCCTTTGAACCCAGAATCTTCATATAACAGAAAATGTGATTATATAATATTTGTCTGAGTCTTACTGATTAACACCGTCTGCAGTTTCATCCATTTCTTGAAAATGAAATGGTTCTTTGTCTTGGCTGTTGTAAGAATTATAGCTTTAAACCTGGAAGCATACGTATCTCTATGTAGTCTGGTCTAAATGCCTTCATACGTATACACAGGTGTGGTGTATCTGGGATATATGATAGGTTTAGTTTTAGTTTTATTATATTTATTTTGAGAATGTTTAAAATTGATTTAAGAGTTAGTATACACAGTAGTGAGTTTCATTATGGCATTCCTGTTTACACTCTGTCCTTCCTGTTTTGATCACAATCTTGGCCTTCCTCCATTCCCCTTCCTTGTTTGCAGCTCGGGTCCTGCTGCTTTTCTCCCTCCTTTCTAATAGCCCTGTTCACTTTTCATGTCACATACATTCCATTATTTTCTCCCCACTCCCCCTTAAGATATCTTCAACTCACCTGATTCTCTTTCTAGACTCACTGACCATGCAAACACAAATGAAAGTTTAAATCTAGGCACCACATAGGATGTATTTGTTTTTTTAGGGGTGTCTGGTTTCACAATGGTTTCCAATTTCACTCATTTTCCTACAAATGCCATGCTTTTATTTTTCTTCATGAATAAAATTCCATTGTATACTTACCACATTTATTTTATCCAATTTTCTGTTTAGTGGACATGTAGCTGGATAACACAGCTGAAAGCATGGATGTGCAAGAACATCTACAATGGAACTTTGAAAATATGTCAAATAACTAGCTTAAAGACTTAGATTTGGCCTATGATCTTAGGTATATAATATGTTTAGTTATGTTTATGAACATAATCATTAACATAAGCATTAATCGTCCGTTTATGATTAATGGAAAGAAATTTGGCTTTTGAGTATGACCTTTACTACCTGAGAATTCACACAGTATGGTTGTTTGCTTATAAAACTGATTTTGTTAAGTTTTCTTTTTGTTTTGCTCTGTGTATTCTATTTTGTTTGAGACCAGTGCTGGGGTGGGTGTGTGGGGGCCATGTCTCAACTGTGTAGCCCTGGCTGGCCTGGAACTCAATTTGTCGACTAAGCTGGCATTTAACTCAGAGATTCACCTGCCTCTGCCTCCTGAGTGCTAGGATTATTTGTGTGAGCCACTATGCCTGGCTGAAACTGTTAACTTGTAATACAGTAATTTATTGGTATGTTCATTATGGACTACTTGAACAACAACTGTAGTAATATTACAACAGCTTTCTTTCTTTTTTTTTTTTTTTTTTTTCAGAAAAGTTAGATGAGTTAATTTATGGCTCAGAGTGGAATGTAATCAGTATGATTTGCAGTGTCTTGGAATTTGCTACTTGAAACTGACTACAAATAATCTTAAGTTTTGAGCTAACAAGCGTCTTTTCCTGTGTCTTTCAGTCTCCCCGAGTGAAAGATTCACTATCAAATTCTGAGGTGAGTAACAAGATTATCAGGTCCTTATTAAATAGACATTTTATTTTGTATTTTGGCTTTAATGTTTCGTTCATTTATTATTCAGTCTGTCTGTCTTTGTCTCTCTGTATCGCTGTGTGTGTGAATGTTAATGAGGTATTATACCAGCCCGATCTGAAGTTGGCTTAAAGCTCAGGCTTTTCCTTGCTTGCTGAACTGTTTTTTAGGCTTGAGCTGCTTGAAGTGGAAAGTAGTTGTTTTCCTTTAATCTGTCTAGGAACTTGTCATCTTGTTTTCCTTGCATTTGATTTTTTTTTTTTAAGCAAGTAAATCCTTTTTTTTTTGTACTTATTTGTACCAGTGTGATAGGCAGTTCTGTCAAACAGCATCCCGTTAAGTGAACTTTTCTTATTTTTACTATCTGAGAAGTGGTTTCATGGGTCTATTCTGTTGTATAGTCTTCCTCTTGGTAGCACCTTCTATTTTGAGCCTATGGTATGTGATTTAAAAGCATATATTTGCTCTTAATTTGTGCACATAGTATGCAGATTACATGCACTACCAAGTACATGATTCAAATTCATATTAACTACCAATAGGCTAGTGTATGATAGAATTACTCTTCTTCCCAGGCCTGAAATTATGTCCGTTCCTGTCTGTTCTTTTGGTCAGTGGGAAGTTAAAAGGGGGCTGAGGTTATGGCTTCGTTGGTAGAATGCTTCCCTAGCATACCTGAAGGCTTGGGTCCCATCCCCAGTACTACACGGAAATAGCTGTGGATGCATATGCCTGTAATCCCAGCTCTTGACAGGAAGGAGCATTAGAAATTCAAGATCAGATGGGCTCATGCCTTTAACCCCAGCACTTGGGAGGCAGAGGCAGGTGAGTCTCTGTGAGTTCAAGGCCAGCCTGGTCTATAGAGCGAGTTCCAGGACATGCAGGACTGTTACACAGAGAAACTATGTCTCAAAAATAGCAAAAAAAAAAAAAAACCAAAAAAAAAAAACCCAAAAAACAAACAAACAAACAAACAAAAAACCAAAAAAACAAAACAAAACCAACCAAACAACAAACAAAATAGTTCAAGATCATTCTTGGCCACATAATGTGTCTAAAGCTAGTCTGGAATACATGAGACCCTGTCCTTCACCCCACCCTCTTAAAAAGTTAGCAGAAGGAAGGGTCACTCTGTGATTCCTTGTTTTTTTAGCCCCTGTCACTATGAACTGCATTCCTTGTGTGACAGTAATGCCATGCTTAATAACTTGTGCTGCTAAGGTAGACTTGAACTGTGTAGAAGAAACTCCTTCTTCTACAGTTCACCTACCGTAAGTTTAGAACTATTGCTTCTGATTTAACTTACATTGATTAATTTCTCAAAAATTAAATGAGAAAGTATTTTACAGATTATCCTGAGTTTTTCTTTTTGATCTTTTCAGTCTTCTCTAAAGGCATCTCCATGTGAGTTCTTACATACCCACATTCTCATGCTATTTACATTGTTTTTCATTTAATTGTGATAAAGTTAATATAACATAAAATTCACAGTTAAGTCATTTTCAGTTTGGTGATATTGAATACATTCATTCTGCAGTGTGATCACTGCCACATCTGTCCCAAGAACTTTCCATGCTAAAACTCTATCCGTTGAATTTTCTCTCACCTTTAGCTCCTAACAACTTCCTTTATATTTTCTATCTCTATAAACTTGATTATTCTCTATACTTCATATTAGGAGAGTCATAATATATGTTCTTTTCTCACTGACGTATTTTACCCAGCACAGTGTCCTTATAGTTCATCCATGGTGTGGCATCTCTCAGAATGTCTTCTATTTTTAAGGCTGCATGTCTGATACCTCATTATATATGTGGGCAGGGCACATTTTCCTTATTCGTCTGCCAGACAGCAGTTGAAGTGCAGCTGTAGACAGTGCTGTCCTGAACAGGAGTGTCTAATGCTGCTCTCAGTTCTCCGGGCCTCACAGTTAGAAGTGGGACTGCTGAACAGTGGTAATTCCAGTTAGGTTTCCAATTTGTTTGGTTGGAGGCAAGGTACTACTTTGTAGTCCAAGTTGACTTCAAACTCATAATCCTACTGCCTCAGCATCCTAAGTACTAGGACTATAAATATGTGCCACTATACTTTGCTGTCTAAAGTTTTTGAAGAATAGCTGCTGTATTGTTTCCTGTAGTGCCTAGACCATTTTTCATCACTACCAACAATGTACTGAGATTTCAGTTTTTCCATATTTACTTTCCCTGCCCCCTGCTTTGTTTTGGTGACAGGACCTCATGTAGCCCAGTCTGGCTTCCAACTCGCTAAGTAGCCGAGGCTGACCTAGATCCTGAACTTGTGCCTCCACCTCCTCAGGGATGGGGATTATAGGCTTGTATCACCATGCTTGGTTTTATGCAGTGATAGGAATCAAACCTAGGATTTTGTGCCTATGAGGCTGGGCTACAGCTCTATCCCTTCCCATTTTGTTTCCTTGTTTTCTGTATCCTTTTGGTCTTTATGGTTAGATAGTCATATGTACATATAATGTGGAAGCTGCCATTTTGAAATTCTACTAATAATTACATGAACTTTCTCAGAAGTAAAATTCAAGTTCTATTTTTTCTGTCAAAATCTAAAAACAATGCTAGCTTTTTGGTATGCAATTAATGAATATAAAAGTTTCATTAGGTTTTATTTCTGGCTTCCTTATTTTGTTCTTTAATTCTACATTTAATTTTAATTTCTATGTATGTATGTATATGTGTATGTGTAGGGGCACATGCACGTGGGTGCTCAGAAGATAGCATCAGCTCCCCGGGGCTGGAGTTACAGGCAATTGTTACCTGTTTGATGTGGGTGCTGAGAACTGAACTCTGGTCCTCTGCAAGAATGGAAGCCCTCTTAAACACTGAGTCATTTCTCCAGTCTACCTCCTTGATTTTACTTCTGTACAATAGTAGAGAGGGAGTGTGTGAGTGTGCCTGTCTGTCCACCTGTTTATCAATTATTTTCCATCAAAAGTAGGCCTCTATTATTGTCTGTTGACTTTTCTTTTAGTATTAAAATTGTCTGTTACATTGATATTTTTCCCAGTAGTTAATTTAAAATATTTAGCTTACTTTTCTAATCAGGATGTGTTTTTCCTGAAGATTATCTAAATAAAATGTATTACACATTTGTAGTGTACAAAATGTAATGTCTGTTAGTTACCAAGCTTCCCGTTCTCCTCTGCTCCTCATACAAACTCTATGTAGCCTGTCTGGCTTTGTACTCCTTATCTATCTTCCTGCCTAGGCCTCCTTCCTTTATATGTGTGGTGTATATTAGGTAACTATACAATAATACGATTCCTTGAGGCGTTGTCAAACAGCCTTGGTGTTACTTGTCCCTTGTCCATTCTTCTTCCCCTATATTGCTCCCCTTTTGCCCTGCCCAGGTGGAAGCTCCTCCCTGTTACTTCCTTTCCTACCTGTCATCACCTCTTTCCTGCTTTTCCTCTCCCCACCCCCACTGTGGTCCTTTCTTAGTTTCTGTGGTTACTCATGTTGTATACTTATATTGAGGATTTGGAGCTAGGAACTTCAGATGGGAGAACATGAAGCATTTGTTTTTCTGGGTCTGTTTACCTCAATATAATCTTTTTTAGGTCTCTCCATTTACCTGCAAAGTTCATGATTTCAGTTTTCCTTACAGTTGTGTATATGAACCACATTTTCCTTCTCCATTCATCTGTTGAAGGTATTTAAATTGTTTTTATTACCTGGCTATTGCGAATAGAGTAGCCATGCACGTTGCTGAGCAGGTATCTGTGGAGTAGGAGATCAGGCCCTTTGGCATACCCCAGGAGTAGCATAGCTGAATCCTATGGTAGATCGACTTTTAGTTTTCCTACCAACTCTTTGCCCATGACCTCGCCAGCATGTGTTGTCAGATGTTTTGATGATCTAAGTCATTCTGACTGGGGTGATGAAATCTCAGTGTTGTTTTAATTTGTGTTTCTCTGATTGCTTAGGATGGTGAACACATTTTGAGGTGTTTCTAGGCCATTTTTATTTCTTCTGTTGAGAATTCTCCATTTAGACCCTTGACTACTTCTTATTGGGTTGTTTGTTTCCTTGATTCTTTGTCTTTTGAGTCCTTTGTATATTGTGGTTATTAATCCTCTGTCAGATATATAGCTGACAAAGGTTCTCTCCCAGTCTATATGGCTTCTTCACTTGGCTGATTGTTTCCTTAGTTCTTCTGTAGTTTTATGAGGTCTTAGCTGTCAGTTGTTGGCCTTGCCTCCTGGGCAAATGGAGTCTTGTTCAGAAAGTCCTTACTTATATCTTAAAGGGTACAGCTTCTATTTTCTTGTAGAAATTTTAGTGTTTCCGGTTTCAAATTAAGGACTTTGATCCACTTCCATCTAATTTTTGTGTAAGGTGTGATAGATGGGCCTAATTTCATTCTTCACATGGCAATCCAGTTATCCCAGCACCATTTCTTGAAGATATTGTCTTTTCTTCCTTTTTTTTTTCTCTTTTCTAGGGTCACAGTTTGGGAAGCCATAATTTCCAGGTGTGATGGCTCCCTCTGGTTGGTCTGGTGTGAGGCTGTGACTGCGCCATAACCTGACAGGTTGCATGACATGTGTGAGCATATGCAAAAGAGATGGCAGAGCTAGAAGAGAGTCTAGGCTGTCTGTTAGAGCAGCCCGCTCTCACAAGCACTGATCTACTTACCCTCTTCCAGAGGTCAGGCAACAGCAACCCACTCATCTCCCACTGGGTTCATCGTTTAAAGATCTTATAATTCTATTTCAGAACGTTGCTAGACCAGGTATGACAGCACACATCTATAATCCCAACTTTTGGGAAGCTGAGGGACCAGCCTTGACTACTTAGCAAGCCCCAGACCAGCCTGTTTTATAAAGCAAAATACCCTCCTCTAAAAATCCAAAACCAGAACCTAAAAGATTTTAGAATGCTTAGAAATACTGACTTGTATGAAGTACAGACAAATGCAGAGAAGTGGTAATGATTCAGTAGCAAGACATGACACCGTGAGAGTGTTGCCCTGTGAGCCCGCTCAGATGTCGTAGACCACTCTCCTACTTAACATGGCACTGCATGTGTTTGCTGCAGCTCTTCTCAGCAGCTGATCCCATGGGTACTTTGCTTCAAGTTCCAGAACAGATTTCTGCTCATCTACCTCAGCCATCTGGCCAGATGCCTACACAGCCTGCTCAAGTCTCTCTCCTGCCCCCTGCAGAGCAAGCAAAAACAGCACAGGTACAGTGGGATGTGCTTTCGTGGTCCCTCACTTTGTGGCAGATGAGAAAAATTAATGCAGCATGTGACCTCTCAAGTTGATAATTTGGTTTGGAACAAGTGAGAAATTCTGTCTTCATAGTTTTACAGGTACAGATGAAAGCATTCAATAAGGATCACACAGGTTTTTAAGCAACAAAATAAGTTAATTATGAAAACATACCAGTGCAAACAATTTGGTTAATGTATTGTCAGCTCTTCACTAGATTTTTATTAAATTTAATGAGCCTAAGTCCAGTCAATAGAGTTAATTCTGAGACTGGAAAGTTAGCCACCTTTCCTTTTTGCTCACTTATACACATTGATACTTCTTTTTCAGGCTCTTGTGTTTTCAGAATTACTCTATTTAAGATATTTGTCCATTTTGCAAGAGTTGATTTTGTGAAAGCTTGGTAAAATTGAATTAAGCACACGGTTGTCATTAAATTGCAGTGTGGTGGTAGTGTCTGGGTGATAACAGCTTCACTGTGAATCCCTGCATGCTATGTAACTCTGGCTCCATTTTGGAGACTCTGATGCTCTGTATTGTGGAAAAGACATGGAAGTTCTGATGTTTCCTTTTGTGCTTTAATATATCATCATCTCCTTTTGAGTCTCTGGAGACCACTGCACTGAGAACTTCCAGGAAGTCATAGTGGTAACTTCATTTGGCCCTTCCTTCATCTATCACATGGGGGAAAAATATAGGTGCCTTAGAAGAATTGACAGAAAAGTTGGATTTATTTCATAGACAGAGTGTATGTCCTTCAGCAAGCAAAGGGTAGCTTTACAGTTTCAGAAAGATTTACTCCAGCCATAAAAACCCTGGCACTTAGTTGAATAGAGCCCTGGGAGACAGCTAGTTTAGGCCTTTCCTTGGGAATTAACTTTCTGATTGTGTTTGACTCAGCTGACAGCTGCCTTTTGTAGATGTAACCGTCTTGTTAAATAAGAAACACAGAACCAATTGCAGAGTTAAAAACCACGAGGTCAGAGCAAGAGCGGAAAACCTTACCCTTCACTGCTTCTGCTGTTCTTCCTGTCCGCAAGAGACCTACTTCTGAGTGTCCTGTCTTTTTTATAGACTTTCTGTTCTGTTTTCTCATTGGTTGTAAACCCAGCCACATGACCTCCTTGTCACTGCCTGTTTGTACAGACCTCCAGGTCTTCTATGGTTGGTATTGAGATTAAAGGCGTGTGTCTGCCATGCTGGCTGTGTCCTTGAACACACAGAGATCTACCTAGCTCTGCCTCCCAAGTGCTGGGATTAAAGGCATGCACCACTACCACCCAGCTTCTGCTCTGGCTTGCTCTGACCTCAAGGCAACTTTATTAACATACAAATAAAATCACATTTCAATACAAATAAAATATCACTATAGCCTTTGGTTGCTCCTTTGGAGTTTGTATCCTCCCACAGCAGGGGACATTTTAGGGACTAGAAGGACTTGGGCTGGAGAGAAAAGAAACTGCTGCCAAGTGTCTTTCATAGATGACCTGTCAGTGACTTTATACTGTCAATGTGTTTCAGGCTCAGTCTGCAGGAGACCGCTCCCAGGAGACCAAGGTCCCCATCAGTCTAGTGTTGAGATTAAGGTACGTGGGCACTTGCTGCTTAATGAGTACTCTGAAGATGTTGTAATAGTTGAGAGTAACTGCATAGGATTGGGTGTGTTTCTAACAGAGATATGTCATGTGTACTGTTAGACACTCTGTTCTAATTTCTCTACCTTAACTAGAACTTCCAGGGAACCTGGGTAGTTTCAAGTCTCAGCACATAGAATATTCAAGCTGTATCTCACCAGTCAGATGTGAGTTTCTGGAGTCATTATATTAACTGCTTCCAGTATGGTCCCAATTCCTTTTCCTGCCCTCTCTGCCTGTTCAAACCCTGACCATCTTAAGTCCTATTTAAAACTATCTTTGGGCTGAGCAGTGGTGACGCATGCCTTTAATCCCAGCACTTGGGAGGCAGAGACAGGTGGATCTCTGTGAGTTCGAGGTCAGCCTGGTCTATAGAGGGAGTTCCAGGATACCCAGGACTGTTAACACAGAGAAACCCGGTCTCCCCAAAACAAAAAACAAAAAAACCCAACTGTTTTGGGGGGCTGAAAGAGATGGTTCAATGGTTAAGAGCTGCTTTTGCAAAGGTCCTGGGTTTGGTTCCTAGCACCTAGATAAGGCTCACGACCATCTTTAACTCCAGGCCCAAGATATCTGACACCTTCTTTTGGGCTCTGAGGTCACCAGGAATGCACATGGTGGACAGACATAGATACAGGTGAAACACCGATCACATAAAAGACATGAATAAAAACCTCTAAAGCTTTCTTCTCCATCCAGATCTCATGTGTTCTGGATTGTTAGAAATTTGAAGGAATAATGTGCACTTAGTTTGTGAGTCTGTCCCTAGGGGACCAGTGGGAATAAAGGTGGAAAGGGCCTCTGTCATTTGAACCGCTCCTTCCTATGTGCACACAGGCTTTTCTCTTAGGTTTATTTTACTATATGTCCTAGTTCATCTTTTGTTGCCAAAACAGACTATCAAAGATTGTATAATTTATAAATAATAGAGGTTTAGGCAAGTGTGACTTACACCTATAATCTCAGCCTTTGGGAAACTGAGGCAGGAGAATTGCTGAGAGTCTGAGTCAACCCCAGCTAGAGAGTAAGATCTTATCTTAACAGCAACAACAAAATCCAGAGATTGATTTCTTACAGTGGAGACCCGAAACCCAGAGTTGTCGATCTACACCTACACCCGAGGAAGGCCTTCATGTTGCTTTATTCTGTGGCAGAGAAGGCAAGAGCTCACAGGGAAACAGGACACATGGTTCACATAACAGACCCACTTGCTGAATTAGCCTGTAACCTCTCAGAGCTGCATTAGGAATCACCTTTCCAACACAGTAACTCTGGTCATAGCATTATCTTAGTGGGAATAAGGGTGGGAATGGGCATGAGTATCCTCAGATAAAAGATTCTTGTCTTCATCAGTAGGTGGGGTAATAAACTCAAAGGTAATTTGATGATAGTGCTGAAAGTGTTAGCTTAGAGCCCTGTAGAGTGAGTACATCAGGACAAAGTATGTGATCTGTGGGAACAGAATAATCTCTTCGTATATGCATGTACATTCATATGTAAACACATATATCCATATATATATATCTCCATACACACACACACACACACACACACACACACACACACACACACACACACACTACTAATCCCACTGGTTGAGAATAAGACCACTACCACAGTTGAGAGTCAAGTTTTGAAGCAAGCTTTAATTAAATACTGGCCAGGTTGATGGACTCTCTGGCCAGGTCCATCTCTGGTTTCCCAGAAAATGGCCCTTAGTCACGTTTTGCAGGGGGTTAAAAAGGCAAAACCCATCCATAATTCACTGCATTCCCCGTGAGTTCCAATCACGTGCAAGTATACATCCTAGCATACTTCCTGCCAGCATATCTCCTCCCACTTATACCCAGTTAGGTGCAAGCATACATCCTGACATATCTCCTGCCCATGTACCACATGTGATCAAGCACATCCAGTGGAGATGGGTCAAACTTGTTTAGGGGAGTGAAAACATGTGGCTTGTTGTCTCCCATAAACAATAGCCTCCAGCATTTCAGAAACTATCTGTCCTTGGGCAAGGGGCCTACAGATCAGAGACATTTTTTGTTTCATGGATCTCTTAGTCATAGTAATTAAAACTTAAAATGTAACTGACTCTCAGAATACACACACACACACACACACACACACACACAGGCAGACTATAATAAATTCTGCATAAATCCAGAAATCCTTATTTTCTTTATTCTGTTTTCTTTCATAGAAATTCCAAAAAAGAACTAAATGATATTCGATTTGAATTTACTCCTGGGCGAGGTGAGTATTAAAAAGAATGGTCAAAAAAAAAAAAATGGTCAAAAACACAATGACTGATAATTTGCTACTTAGTTAGGTGTAAAGTTTTTGTCATTTAGATAAAGTTTTGCTTTTAAATGATGGTAAAACTTTCTGGTTTAGGTTTTGGAAAATACGTATGAAGAAAAACTATGGATTTACTAGTTCTTTCACTTGAAAACCTGACTAATAAAATGTATAGTAATGAACACAAGCCCATTAGTAAATTGGTCATGCATTTCCCTAAATATTATCCCATTCAGTTCTTAAGACAGCCACCCAAGGAAAAATGATTCCCATTTAATAGAGGATGAACTCCAGGGTTAAACGAAGGCAGAAGAACTTGTTCATAAGCTAGAAAGATGCACTGAAGTTCAGTTGGAGGTCTTTCAGAGGCCAGAGTCCTCGTTCTCAACATTGCACATTCTGCTTCTCTCTGATAGTAAACTAGAGACACGGGTCAGGCTTCCTTCCTCCTCCTCCTCGTGTGGAAGCTGAACCTTGTCACAGTGCTGTCTCTAATTGTGAACTTCACCCTGCAACAAGGCTTCTCTTTCTTGTCATTGTTAACTCAGTCTTCTGAGTTGAGGAGTGGCCAGCAAATGTCTAGTGTAGGTTAATTTTACTTCTTTTAAGGAAAATGAGTGCAAATATACAGAGGGGCATGTGTTACTTTTTAGGAATATTTCCAGGAATTTTAATTGCTAGTCTTTTGTACGAATGTGTACACACTACCTCTGCATTGGTTCTCTTGTTCCTTCAATAACTCACCAGTTAAAGGTGAAATTGGTTGGTTTGTTTGCTTATTTGAGACAGGGCCTCATTGTGTGGTGTTGACTGGCCCTGAACTCATAGAGGTCTGCTCCCCTCAGCCTCCAGGGTGCTGTGATTAAAGGTTCATGACAGCATGCCCAGCCTGAAGATGAAATTAGATTGAGATAGTTTGCGTCATCTCTTTGGTTTCTGGTTGGATCTATCACTTAGATTGTATTGCCTAGCATGAGTAGGTAAGAAAACAAACTGCCAGAATAATGATAATAATTTTAGTAAACTTTTGTGATTCTCAGAAAAGATTCTAAAGTATTTTAAGTTTTGAGAATAAATTTCCATATTGCTGGCACTGAATTTCATGTCTCAAAATTCAGAGAGCTCAAGTGCAGAGTTATATTTAACATAGGACTATCTCGTTATCACTGTAGGGAACTCTTCTGGTATGGTTGTGAACATTATACAATTTAGAAACTTATCTCTTACTTTGAGTTGATATTTGCCTTATAGTTCATATAGATTCTGCTCCCTCAACAGATCTGTGAACATCTCACTTGAGAGTCTAGGACAACCCCCACCTGCCTTCTTTATTCTGTGGATTTAGTAGCTAGCTGATTCTGGCAGTATTGATACTTGTGCTGACGGGGAGAGCCACAGTGACATGTACATGCAAGAAATTGAGCACCGTGTTCTTTGTCCTTGCAGATACAGCAGAGGGGGTCTCTCAGGAGCTCATTTCTGCTGGCCTGGTGGATGGAAGGGACTTAGTAATAGGTGAGCATGTTACGTTCTTGTCATCTGGTATACATGGTACCTAGAAACCCAGCTTCCAATGAGCAGCTCTGTTGCTTCTTAAAGTAGTCTTGGCTTCACTAAAATTTCAGTATCAAGGTCAATTCCTTACCAGAGCAAAAACGCAAAAACCTGTCCTACCTCAGACCATTGACAGTGGTAGATGTCTCTCGGACGCTGTAGAAGAGATAGGAAAAGTCACAAGTTAGTAAGTTAATGGCTCTTCCATTTCTGATTTGTTGCCATAACTAATATTTGTAGAACACAGAAGTAAGGAGGACAGAGACTGAATCCTCAAAAAACCAAAGTAAAGACAGGCCACAGTTGCTAATATAGTTGGGCTGTCAATACTTTCCTCTGATATACAAACTAATGGATAGTTTAGGTTTTGTGGGCCTTGAATGGTCTGTCTTTTTTCATTGTTTTTTGGAGTACAGTGTCTTGCTGTGTAACCTAGGCAGACTTGGAACTTAGTGTCCTTTTCCTCCCACAGCCTCCACAGTATTAGAGTTACAGATTCATATCTCACAATTGGGTTTTGTAGTATGTCATTTGAAAATCCTTCTGATTTACAGGTAGAACAAAAACAGATCACAGACTGTATACTTGGTTGGCTCCTAGTCACAGGCTTTCTAGTCCATTAACATATCTTTTAATAAACTGTCTAAAAAAGGGTAGCTAATACATTTTAAAGGTCGTTAATTTAACAATGATTCAGGATTTATTTATTCAGTCTGGAGATCAACAATAGTTTTGATTTGGAAAATGACTGGCCAAGCCGAGCAGTGGTGGCACACGCCTTTAATCCCAGCACTTGGGTGGCAGAGGCAGGCGGATCTCTGTGAGTTCGATGCCAGCCTGGTCTACAGAATGAGATCCAGGAAAGGCACAAAGCTACACAGAAAATCTCTGTCTCAAGAACCCCCCCCCCCAAAAAAAAAGACTGGCCTTTTTCCTCCATTTTGATTGTATATTAAAGATTCTTAACCACCATTTTAAGATTTTTAAAATATTATTAAAATGTATTTATGTAGCTGCTCATTAATTTTCTTTGTATGATTACAGTGGCAGCTAATTTGCAGAAAATTGTGGAAGAACCTCAATCAAATCGATCTGTCACTTTCAAACTGGTACTCACCCCTCTTATCCATCTGCAGACTAGCCTTTCTATTCCCCGAATGCCAAGACTATTAGAATATGCTGAGCTCTGTCCATTTACTCTTCCCAAGACCCCTGGCTAAACTCAACTTGAGTGGCTTCACTTCCTCTCTCCCTCCCAGAAGCCTACAACCCAGACTTCTGACTCCTCTCAAGAAAAATTATAAAGCTGTTTGACCCTAGTTGTATGAACAACCCCCATCATTTCTGGAAGAAACAAAGTAGTCTTCTATTTATATCCCAGGGACCTTTCACTTACTACCTTCCTTTCTGCAGTCCTTAATCAATTTTATTGCTACCTGAAAGTTTATTTATAAATTGCCACACCTTGTCATTTTGTTTGATTCTTAGGCATCTGGTGTTGAAGGTTCGGATATTCCCGATGATGGCAAACTAATAGGATTTGCCCAGCTCAGCATCAGCTAAACTACAGTCCTGGAAGAGTCAGCGTAAGGAGATGCCACACATGCCTATTTGTTGCTTCTGTTGGCCTGAACCTACAACTGCCAAAGAACCCAGCAACAACCTTCCCAGCTTGGAGCGTTAGAGTTCTTTATTTGTGTTCTTGCCATCTCCCTACCCCTTTTCCCACAAGGAAAGAAAAGTTGGATTACCAGTGGCCAGCATCCCCTCAGAGAGTTCCGTTAGTAGATATGCTGCTCACGTCCCCTCTCTTCCTCCATCTGAGAAACAGCCAGTGTGCCTCAAGGCCCAGGATGGAAATCTCTTAGCTCATTCTTGCCTTACTACAGTGATGGCCCAAGTGGATAGTAGCAGCTGCATTGGGCATCCTCATCTTGCCGGTTCTCCCACACCTGCTGGGATCTGAGCATCTTGGGATATCTCTTTAACACTGAAGTAGCAATTAAAAATTGATTGTTCAGCTGGAGCCCAGAGAATTTAACTAGTGTTTTTTCTTTGTTCCTGATGCTAATTCTAGCAACCTTTGTTAGGAAAAAGCACAGCCTCGGATGGAGGCAGCCTAAACTCGTCAGTTCTGTTCATGGTGTCTCTACATGTTTTGCTGAAGCTGTTCTCAGGCACCCCCTTCATTGCTCCCTCCAGAAAGGGTTGCTAGCCTTAACTTCAGCTGGTGCAAAACATCTGACAGTAGTCAGACTTCAGCCATCTGCTCCTTCAGAGTGGAACTTCGGGTGGTTTTTGCAGAGAACATCAAGTAATGAATGGCTTAGAACTCTTATCTTGCCAGAGGTAGTTTTTGAGCAAGAAAAGGAACTCGTAAGTTGTATCATTGGGAAAGCATTTTCAATTTTTAAAAATTTAAACTGAAGAAAAACTGATCCTTGATCCTCCTGTGAAGATGGATTTGCCTGGCCTCTATGTCATGAGGAAATGGTGTGCACGGCTGTGACTTTGACAGCAATAAAGGAGACCAGCCTGGGCCAGAGGCTTGCTTGCCTTCTGCTCCTCTCCTGCACTGACTCCTTGGAGGGGTCTTCATTCACTGAACCTGACCCAAGATGGAACATGAAACCACATGTGCCGTGACCTTTAAGTTTTATGAGTAGACAGTGTTAATTTGATTCTCTACAGAAATTATGTAAATTACTCTTTAGGTTTAAAAAAGAGCACTCAATGCAATATTTGAATAATCAGTGGGGTTGGTTTTTCTTTTTTCCTACTCTTTAATAGCATTTGTCTGATTGCTAATAAGCCTACCAAGTTACCAAATTTTATATAAGAATGGAATAGTCAGTCTGGCCTTAAAGAGACATACATACAAAGATGGGCTGTGGGCCCCTAGAAAGGGACTAGTTAGTTGCCTTTTACAGAGTTCCTTGGACCTGCCATTGTTGTTCTGATGAACAAGAATTGGTAGCTAATGTGTTCCCACCCTCACCCGACCCCACATAGTTCTGAGGATCAAACATAGCATTGCTCATGCAGGCAGCTCTGGAGTTCCCTCTTGGGACATACCCAAGAGCTTCCCTGTCCTGATTGTGTCACCTCCTGTGTCATTGTGAGCCTTTGAGGCATGGACTTTCTTCACCTGTTAGAAGAGTGCAAAGGCATGTTGGAGAAGGGATGCTGGAAAGGAAGAGAAGATGGGCTTGAGAAGGGAGTTAGGAGGAGAATAGATTAGATACCAGAGTCCAAGGTCCCAGCAGGATTGGTGAAAGGAGGAACCTGCTGAGCCAGGAAGGAGAACAAAGATTGACCAGCTAGCTAGAAAAACATTCATCCTCCCTCCCTTCCCCCTCCCTCCCTCCCTCCCTCCCTCCCTCCCCCCCTCCCTCCCTGTCTTTCTTAATCCTTAATAGAGGTAGGGCTATGAGGAAGCAAGGACAGGGAGATGGGGTTGAGGTTCAGAAAACAGGCGTGTCATCTTTGGCACAAGACTAGTGGCTTGCTATAGAATCTGTTTTGTTTTTGACAGCCTATCTTAATTCACTTAAGAGCTCAAGAAGGAATGTGTAACATCACTGTTGTAGTGTTTGACTTGAGGTGGTCCAGTGCCAGGCTGGAAATATGCAGCAGCCCCTCTCCTGTTCACGTTCTCTAGGCCATCTTCACCTTTGCCCTGGTGTGGGGGACAGGCATGACAGTAAAAGTGGCCTGGGTTTTCTGTTTCAGTTCACCGTTTGCTTTTCTGGGAATTAGAAGGTAGGCACCAAGACCCAGGACAGTGTTACTTGTTCTGTATGATGTGTGGTGAATCCCTCTGTTGGCTTACCCAGGGATGTGAGATACAGTCAGTGGAAACTGCCCAGGCAGAACAGCGTGGAACCCGGGGGCCGTTTCTCTCCTTTCCAGGAGCAGTGCTTCAGGGTGGACCTCTGTCACTAGGTCCTTAAGATACCCTGGGCCCTGGAGGAGGAACTAACAGTAGCACAAGATAATATGTGCCAATGCTATTTGTGAAACGTGTGGTCTTTCTAAATGATTAAAGGGATTGTTTTTTGTTTTTTGTTTTTTTATTTTCTTTTTTTGAACCAAATCTTAGAGCCAGCTGAGACTGTTAAATAATCTGGAGGATGGGATAATGATGTACCAGTAAATGTAGGTTCCTCCTTATGACATATGCTAGATGATGGGAGATGTAAAATATTACCTTCCCCCTCTTCTCTTGACTTTGTATTTTACTGCATGTTTTCTTCTTCATTTTTAATCAATAAAGAATAAATTGTCTGTAGTGATGTATGAATGGTTTTTTTTTTATAATGGCTGTTGATAAAGCACTCTGGGGAGTAGGACATGAAGTCACTACTTTTCATGTGACCAGCGTGAAGACAAGAGCTGTATAAACAGTAAAATGAGCTTACTGACATGCAAATTTCTCAGTGGAACAGCTTCTCACTGCTGTGCTCAAGTTGGGGAAACACGTGCCCCAATGGGAAGAATGAAGAGCACCCGAGGAACTGGACATGAAACGTTATGAACCACCTCCATATGTCTTGATTTTGTTCTGAATCTTTGATTCTGCTTATGGTTTAGACAGGGAAGGATACTAAATTCTAGCCATTGGGGTTCCTTTCAGAAAGTGTAGAGCAGTGCTGAACTGGTCCCTATGGTGCTTAGCTACTGAAGTGGTGTGGCTTTGTGATCATAATCTACCTTTCTGATCATAATCCTTTCTGATGGAAGTAGCCAGAGTCTATGGCAGGAATGGCATTTCTTTGAGAGCTCTGTGGAGCTGGAAGCTGATGAGAGCTCACTTCCAAGATGAGCAAATTAAAGAAGCGAACTGTGAGTGTTGTACACAGAGTCTGGGCCAGGTTCTCAAATGTGACCATGCTGTGTGCAAGGGGTTAGGTCAGGACCTGTTCTAACAAATGAGAGTGTCCCAGCTTGGACACTTAGTTTTACTTTGTCCTTTGGGTCAGGTCATTATCCCATGTTAGTTTTTAAAGTAGACTTCAATTTTTAGGATAGTTGGAGAGTTTCACAGAAAAATCAAGTAGAACATATTCCCCACACTTAAACAGCCTTTCTCTGCCTCTTAGGCTCCACATTGGCATAATGCTTTTGATATAGTTAATAAACTCCATCTGTGCATTATCACCCTAAACCCATAATTTTCAGTAAGATTTATTCTTGATGTTGTGTGGTCTATGGTTTTGACACATATAGCGATATAGCCACCTTTATATATAAAAATCTCCTGGCCCTATAAGTACTCAGTTCTGCCTGGCTTGTTTATCTCTGCCCCCACTGACCCTTGGGAATGAATGTTTTTTGTTGGTGGTGGATTATTTTTGTTCTTTTCCTGCCACTAATGAAGGGGTTGAACCTAGGACCTCATGCATGTTGGACAAGCACTCTTCCATTGATTTTCATCCCACATGACCCATTGGTCTTTGTATAGTTAGCATCCCACAATATGTAGTCTGTTCAGATCAGCTTCTTTGGTGTTCACCTACAATTCTTTCATGTCTTTTCATAATTAATAACTTCTGTTTTTTTAGCACTTAATTCCAGTGTCTACCACAGCTTATCACCCACCCACTGAAGGACATCATTTGTGCTTCCAAGTTTGGACAGTTAAGAACAAAGCTCCTGAAATCGTCTTGGTGCAGGGTTTTGTGTGGTCATTTGCTTTCAACTCATTAGACAAATGGGCAATGAGCATAATCGCTGGGTGTTAAGGTAAGAGTATATTTAATTTTATAAGTAAATTGCTCACCATGTTCAACATAGCTATACTGTTGCATTCCTGTTGCTCTACACTCTTGGCATGTTCTGGTGATGTTAATATTTTGAATGTGGCTGTTCTATTAGGTGTACAGTAGTTCCTTATCTTAATTTGAGTTTCTTAATGAATGTGCTATTGAACATCCTCATGTATGTCAACTTGCTTTGTGTATGTTCTGGAGACTATTCAGATATTATTTTGAAGCAAGCTCAGACTTAGACATATTTGCAAATAAACAGTACCAAATATTCACCTGTATTTGCTTTGTGGCTTCTCTAAGTATCTCACATAATTATATACATCTATCAAAATTGGGACATTATCTTTGATAGGATAGTGTTGACTAATGTAATAGCAAGCTAATATCCAGCTCTTCTTACTGTGAGACCCTGGAGAACATCTCTGCTGGTTATGTTGACTGAATTTGTGCTTCGAAAATGCCCATTTCAGTTCTCCACTGTAAAGTTACTGCTTTTCTCTTTGTAGTTAATATCTGTGGGGAGATAGAATTTGTGACGTTATGAATACTTCATACTTTGGTCAAATTTCCTGCTTGATTCCTTCCTAACAGATGTTACTTCAATGTTTTCCAAATGTTGTTTCCTATCACTGTTGGCTCCACTTTTTTTTCCTTTCTGAGACAGGATTTCTTGGTGTAACAACCCTGGCTGTCCTAGAACTCACTCTGTAGACCAGTCTGGCCTCGAACTCACAGAGATCTGCCTGCCTCTGCCTCCTGAGGGAGGCGTGTGCCACCACTGCTGGTTGACTCCACATTTTTAAACTGGGATTCTACTGTGAGGAAGGGCTTTTCCGTCTCACTGTGTGTTGAATCCACTTATTTACATAAATGTTCAAAATAAGAATACTCCAACTCATTGGTGGGGAGGGCACAGTGGCAGTAGTGAGAAGGCATGAAAGTGCTCTTTATGCACCATATTTGACTTTGCCAGCTACTTGAACTGGTCGGGGCGAGGGCGGTCACATCACTGAAGATTGCTAATGTACATGTGCAGGAGGAATTGTGGAGGGAGACTTTGTCCTGTGTCCTTGTTATCATTGATTGCTTTGGGAGATTGGGATACACTAGGAGAGCTTGTATTTGTTTTTAATCTAGTAAAAGCATTATTAGTGTCCTCCTTAATTAGTACTGAAAATGCAACACACACCTTTCCTATATTCACTCTTACGTTCTTGATTTGTCTTTGGTCCTAAAAAGAAAGGGTCTTTTTGTGTGTCTCCTGACCTTCATGCTGCTCTGGGATTAGTTAGTATTACACAGCACCAGAAAAAAAACATCAGAAGACTTATACAGCAAAATACTATCAAGGCCAGAGCCAAGAATGGGCTCTTGGCAGAACTAGTGCAGGCTGGGTTGTACTTTTCTTTGGAAATTTCATACATGTTTATCTTAGTCATATCCACCTTCTACTCCCTATTTCATACATGTATATCTTAGTCACACCCGTCTTCTCCTTATTTCATATGTGTATATCTTAGTCATATCCACCTCTACTCCCTATTTCCCACTTCTCCCTAACACATCTTCTATTGTGGAATAATCATTTTGCACACTGTGTAGATGTGCCATTCTGATTGGTTTAATAAAAAGCTGAATGGCCAATTGCTAGGTAGGATTTTTCAGGCACACGGGACACTGGGAAGAAGAGGGGAGTCACAGCCAGACAGAGAGGAAGCAGCATGGACAGTACAGAGTAAAGGTAATAAAGCCACAAGATAAAAAGTAGATTGATAAAAATTGGTTAATTTAAGTTGTAAGAGCTAGTTAGTTACAAGCCTAAGCTATCAGCCAAGCTCTTATAATTAATAAGTCTCTGTGTCATTACTGGGGAGCTGGCAGTCTTGACAAAAAGATCCGACCACATCCTTCCCAACTTCATGTCTTTATTTTGTTGTTTTTAAAGTTTTAAAAGATGTGTTTATGTTTATGTGCATGAATCTTTTGCCTGCATGTATCATGTGCATGTCTGATGCCTATGGAGATCAGAGAGGATTTTGATACCCTGAAACTGCAGTTACAGATGGGTGTGAGTTGCCATGTGGGTGCTGGGAACCAAATCTAAGTCCTCTGCAAGTATAAGAAGTGCTCTTAACCATTGAGCCATCTCTCTGGCCTCTTGTTTAAAAAACAGTGTATATTCCACTGAATACAATTATTAGATATAGGAGTTCATATGTGCATGGATCCAAAGGAGCATGGTCAACCTATCAATGGCCTTTCCTCAAAGGGTGACTCTTCCTTCATCAGCAGCCCTCAGCTGCCATTAGCACCTCAGCTGAGGTGAAGGAGGAGTGTGCGGAGGAGCAGCAGCACACCAGAACTTCTCGTCCTTACTAGGCATTGACCAACCTTTTCTTACCCCTTCCCTCCCTGTGCCCCCAGGGACTCTGGTAACCACTGCTACTCTTCTCTTGTGTGAGATAAAGATTTTAAAGATTTCATGGTTGAGATCATGTGGTGTTTGTCTTTGTATGCTTGACTGTGTTCAGTTACTGTAATGAACTCCAATTTGAAGTAGGTTATCACAACGAACAGGGTTTCATTGTTTTTATGGTGGATAATATTCTGTTGTATATATGTGCCACATTTCCGTTATGGATACTTTGGTAGTTTCCATTTCTTAAATGCTAGCATTTCTACCTGGCTTGGTCTTGTATAGGTCCTGTGCAGGTAACTGACCACAGCTGAGGTAGTTGATGTGTGCAACAGCCGTGTCATATCTAGTGGTCAGCATCCCACACCACTCCACTCCAGCCTGCTGCTCTTGGATTCTCCCCGCCCTCGCTTCTGTGTTGTCCCATGAGCCTCATGGGGAGGCAGATACAGATGTTCCCTCTGGCTGAGCACTCACAGTGACTAGTTAAGAAGTCTCAAAATTAACTACTACCCTCTACAATAAGAAGCTTCTTTGACCAAGATTGAGAGCATCACACATGTATGAATATAAAAACAAAAGTATTTAGGAGTCAGTTTTATATAATAGCTATTTAACAAAACAAAACTCATAGATTAGTTCCCAGGGCTTAAGATTTTAGTAGCCAGGTGATTTGATCATGTTCACAGCCCCAAGCATACATTTCCTTCTATAGAGCAGCTGAGGACAGTTGAGTTAGCCCTATAACAAACAGTCTTGCCACAATTGCACAGTAGGCACATTTTGCCTGGCATTGTAGCATGTGGGGATGAATGCTGGGTAAAACCATTGATAAAGAACTTTTACTGTGTACCTGTCATATCCCCACTTCTGGTGAGGTTGCAGACATGCTCAGAATCTGAGTTTTTAGTGGTAGGAAGGCATTAGAGCTCATTGGGAACTGTTTAAGATGTTATATTGGAGCTAGTGAGGATGACAACTACATCTTGTTGGAGGTTTTGGCCTGGAAAGGTGTTCTTTGTACACTTGTGATGCTGTATCTGTCACAGCCAATAAAGCATTCTCAGATGAGTGTGGTTTTGTTTTTGTTTTTGTTTCTCTCAGGTTTTCTTGTTGGTCTAGGGAGATAAGGTATAAGCTGACAGGTGTAGCTGCTCTAAGCTGGTTAAACATTAACTCAGCTGTCACCACAGCCCAGAGCAGCAAGTGCCCCAAAGCCAAGTTTCAGACCTGCCTGGTGTTCCTAGACTAAGGAGTGAGCAGCAGACATGGCTCACTTTGCACAGGTCATGGCTGAAGTGGGCGACTTTGGTCGCTTCCAGGTACAGGTGACCATCCTGATGGGCATCCCCAACTTCCTGTCTGCATTCTTCGTGTTTAGTCAGATCTTCATGGTCCTTGATGAGGCTCACCACTGTTCAGTGTCCTGGGTCAAGAACCACACTTTCAACCTAAGTGCTGCTGAGCAGCTGGCAGTCAGCATACCCAACGACACGGCAGGCAGACCTGAGTCCTGCCTCATGTTCCGGCCCCCTCCTGACAATGCCAGCCTGGAAGACATCCTCAGCCACCGCTTCAATGAGACCCAGGCCTGTGATTCCGGCTGGGACTATCCTGAGAACAAGCCTCAGTCCCTGAAGAATGAGGTGGGACTGCCTGTTCTCAGGCTTTCACAGGCCTGTCTATTCCTCCGACCCTGTGCCTTTGCTTGATACTTGCTGTTTTTATCTGTCCTGATGCCTGTTTGGGTTTATGCTTATTTTCTCCTTTGCCAGTCATCCTGGTCCACTGCCCCTGGTGGGCATCACAGGCCAGCCTACATTTTGTGCCCAACCTTGAGCTCTGTATGCCAGTAGATTGCATGTACCACTTTCTCTGTGTGCTCTGCTGCCATCATTTTTGCATGTCCTCTTGTCTGTATCTTTTGACTTGTCTCTCTGTCCATCTGCCTGCCTTTATTCTTCTCCCTACCTGCTGTTCTCTCTGTCCATTTTATAAGATCTGCCTGAAGGCCTCCCTTCCTGTCCTGACTTAGCCTGTCTCTGTCCACGGCTATTCACCTGCCTCATTGCTTGCCCATGGTGCTTTCCTGCTTTTCAACTTCTGCCTAGTTCTATGCATGCCTGCCTGCCTATGGAAAACAGTTGTATGATGTCAGTGATTATATGATATTCCATAAAATTTTAAATATTCTGTGCTCAATAACTCACTATGGTGCTGAGGGTAGCCTTGGCTCACAGTGTGGGAACCATGGAGTTTAGATGATGAGGTTGATCCTGGCTGCTAGGACAAGTCTTACACACCCTATTTCCATCTCAGTTTGACCTGGTGTGTGATCGGAAGAGCCTGAAGAGGACTTCACAGTCAGTGTTCATGGCTGGACTCCTCGTTGGGGCCCTCATCTTTGGGCCCATTTGCGATCGGTATGTGCCGCTGACCCAGCATGCTTTAGCCTCCTGCTGCTGACTCAGTTAATCCCTGGAGTTTTGTTAGTCATCAAGACAAGTCCTCATGCCTGCCTTCAAATGGAGCTCCATGGAAGACCCTGTCTCCTCACTCTGACAGAGCCGAGGACAGGCCTGCCTGGGAAGGCCTCCTCACTGCACAACATGTCCCTCTGTTAACTCAGGATTGGCCGAAGAGCCAGCATTCTGCTGCAGCTGTTTTTGTCAGGCCTCATAGGCGTGGCCACAGCCTTTGTGCCCAGCTTCGAGCTCTACATGGTTCTGTGCTTTATCTCGGCTACTGCTGTTGCTGGATATATGATGAGCACCATGATCTTTGGTGAGTATCTGGGCCCTGGAGCCTTCAGGTACAGTCTGAAATCTGAGCTCTTGAGAGCCCCTGAACAGCCTGTGGGGATAGTTTCAGTCATCTGTACCCCAGGAGGTCACAGCAGAGCTTCCTCTGCTGGGAACGTGCACAGTGCTTGGCATGATACCATCTGGATGTCATGGAGTGAGTGGGCAGATTCCACCCCAGTCTCAGCCTTGTCTTCAGTTTCAGAATGGGTGGGGCCGTCCTGGAGAACAAAAGCCATGGTCCTGGCCCAGAGCAGCTTTGCCATGGGACTGATGGTGCTAGCAGGCCTGGCCTATGGTGTCCGCAACTGGAGAGTCCTTCAGCTAGCAGGCACCACACCAGTCTTCTTGCTTGTCTTCTACTTCTGGTAGGGAGGCCCTTGGCAGTGATAGGCCACCCTCTGTTGGGAGTGCTGTGGCAGGGTGCAGAGGAGGGACCTGTGGAGCTTTGGGTGGGAGACTCAGTGTGCCCTGGAATTCTGGGCATTACACAGGGCTCAGGACCCCAGTATCAGAGTCATATGTGGTTGACAGGGTTTTGCCAGAATCTCCACGGTGGCTCCTCTCCCAAGGGAAGATAGAGGAGGTCAAACAGCTGGTCCAGAAGGCAGCTTCAGTGAACAGGCGGCCACTTTCTCCAGAGCTCCTGAGCCAGGTACCTGTTAGCAGGCTCAGGCTCACCCCTGCCTCAAGCCAGTCTCTATGCCTGTGTCCTGGCCCCTCACTCTGCCCTTCTTCTAGCTGGCTCCTGAGAAGTCAGGCCCCTCAGGGAACGCCCTGGATCTTTTCAGACACCCCTGTCTCAGGAAGGTGACCCTGATTCTCATTGCTGTCTGGTAAGTGCCCAGGGCCTTGTCCCTCAGTGAGGACAGAGCCAGATGGCTGCTCCTGCTCTTCAGTGTGTCCCTGGAGGGATGGATGGAGGCTCTGTGAGCGTCGTGGTCTCTCCCCTGGTGTGAGCTCATTGAGCCAGGATGTTCCTTTAGGTCTGATGGTGTACACCCAGCAGTGACAGGGATACTTGGTACTTTGTAGGTTTGTGGACAGTTTGGTGTACTATGGCCTCGGCTTCCAAGTGGGGGACTTTGGCCTTGACATCTACCTGACACAGCTAATATTTGGGGCAGTGGAGTTGCCTGCCCGCTATTCCAGCATCTTCATGATGGAGAAGCTGGGTCGCAAGTGGAGCCAGTTAGGTTCTCTGACTCTGGCAGGTGTCATGTGCGTCGTCATCATCTTCATCCCAGCAGGTACGAGGCTGTCTTCCTCCCTGCCAGGGCTATCCCCATTGCCACACTCCCCTTCAGGACCAAGGGTTCCCCAGGGTTTGGGCATAGAGGGTGAGGCACTTGAGTAGACAGGGAGGTGTGTAGGCTTAGGTGATGGTGTCCTTCCCCCTATGTGGCTGACCTGTTCTCCTCCAGGTCTCCCCACAGTGGTCACTGTGCTGGCCGTGGTGGGGAAGTTTGCCTCATCCGCTGCCTTCACCATATCCTATGTGTACACTACTGAGCTCTTTCCCACCATCATCAGGTAAGAACTGCTGGGGTGACTTTGGTTCTCTGCCCTGGGGAATCTAATATCACCCATCCTTCTGGCCCTATGGGCCTAGGCCACTGGAAGTTTAGTGCAACTCACCAAGTCGCCACAGGACACTGGAAGACAGATAGACATGGGCATGCCATGGCCTTCTCAGGACCAGGATGTGGGACAGAAGTAAAAGCGAAGGCTTGTGCTGCTTTCCCCAGGCAAACAGGCATGGGGTTGGTGAGCATCTTCTCTAGGATTGGTGGCATCATCTCACCGCTTGTGATGCTGCTGGAACAGTACCACAGGGCGCTCCCCATGCTCATCTTTGGCAGCCTCCCGATAGGGGCAGGCCTACTGTGTGCTCTTCTGCCCGAGACACGGGGCCAGATGCTGAAGGACACCATCCAGGACCTGGAGCAGGGGTGCCCCTCACGGTGAGCATTGACTTCTGGACCTCACATCAGGAGTCCTCTCCCTAGGGCCAGGCCTCCCCATCACCATTATTGCTTATTGGGCAACATAGTGCCCCTTCGTGCCACAGATTCATGTTGTAGGTCATTTTCCTCCTACAGATGATGATAGGAATTCATCCGAGGATCCTGTGCTGGGCTACTGCTGACTTCTTTCTTCCCTTGCAGATCTTCAGTGGCATAGTCTCCTGAGAAAGAAATGGTGGTTAAAGGAAGAAGTTCTATCCTCAGGGTTCCAATCGGCCATCCTCCTCCCAACTGTGGTTGTTAAGGGCTTGTTCATTTACAGCAACAGATCACACAGTGGACACTGCTGGGGCCTGTTTTGAGGGAGTGACGAGCCCAGCTTGTTGGTCAGAACCAGCCTCTCTCTTTCTCTGAAATATTGTCAGTGCCATGTTTGAATTAGGATCCTCGGTGTGTCTTTGTCTTTGCCTTTTGGATTGTGTCTTTGCCATGTCTTGGTGAGCAGGATCACAGAGGAAGGAGTGTCTGCGGATATAAGATATCACAGCACAAGCCAGAGCTTGGGGAAGCACCAGGAACAACAGTCTTCTCCTTGTTCCCACCTCTTAAACCTCACACTGGGATTCACATTGTCATACCTGGGGCCAGTGTCAATGCAAACCCTTGGAGAACACTGTGAAACTATTTCCAGAGCATCACAGATTCTTTGAGAAACTTCCTCCTTCACACTTGGTCACCTTCTCCTGTCAGGGTGGGTGTGCGCAGGGCTGGACCTGTGCTCTGTGCATCCAGTCATGGCTGTTTCGTACTGTTCTCTTGAAATCATAGCCAAACATGTTCTTCAGCTTCCTACCATTATCATACTGTGTCCCTCTAATAAAAAGAGTACATACAGAAGTGGAAAAGTGCGTTTCAAGGCTGAAGCCGTTTACTTCTCTGAGTGATGTGTGTGTGTGGGTGGGTGTGGGTGTGGGTGTGTGTGCGCGCGCTCCCTCCTTGGCAGTGGTTATCTATCCTGGGAAAAGACTTAAAGGGATCCTTTATTGACACAGCCATATTGCAAGTTTTTCCTGTTGCTTTTGGTTTTGTGGTTTGTTTTGTGGTATGAGCTGTGTTCCCAGACCTGCCTTTGGGGGTCTTTGTAGACATCTTTTCCATTTCTTAGGTATTGGATGTCTGGGGATAAGTATTTTCATTGTGTAATGTTTAATTTTCATTGTCAACCTGAGTGGATTTGAATCATCATGGAAGAACTAACTGGGTATGTCTGTGAAGATGTTTTTAGAAGTCTAACTGAGGAAGAAAACCCTTCCTGAATGAGGGCAACATTATCCCATTGGCTAAGGCCCTGGGTAAATAGATTAAAATGTGGAAGGGAGCTGAGCAGTGGGGTTCGTCTCTACTTCCTGCCACAGTGACGACTCCCAGCATGGACGTGTACTCTGAGACTGTGAGCCACAGTGAAGTCTCTCCTGGCTTTCTTTGCTGAGTGAGTCTTTTGTCACAGCAATAAGAAGAGTGGTGCCGAGGCTAGGGGCTTTCTGTGATAGACCCGACCATGCAGCTCTTGGGCCTTCAGAAAGGTTTGCAAGAGGAATACAAGAGTTTGAAACTTTAGGCCAAAGGACCCCTAAAATGCTGTAGGCAGAGCTTAAAGGATCATGCTAGCAGGAGCTTGTAAGACAAAACATGAGGAGAAATGCAGAAATCATTCCACTTTCCAAAGGGAAACAAGCACTCCACTGGGAATTGGACTGGATGCCGTTGATGACACATTCTGTCAAAGAGTTTGGCTGCATGTATTCCACGAGAACTTGAGTGAAGTGGAATTCAAAACACTTAGATTCCAGTACACTGTTAGGCTCTGATGTGGCTATTGCTTATGTATTCAGATCTGCAGTATGAGAGAGCAGAAATATAAGAAAAATGTGAACTTTGTTGGGAATGTACTGTGAGCAATTTGAAGTTTCAGATAAAGAGAATTCAGGCAAAGCACTATAATTAATTTTTAGAGGAATTAGCACCATTAAAGAGAGTCCCACTCCCTTCATTGAGGCAGTAGAAACGATGTCTTTAAAGATAAGCCTCCACCTATGGAAGACTGGTATTTGTGAAAGTACAGGTTTATTCAAAGGAGGAGCCTGAATGAGCCTGAGTGAGATTGGTGCAGAAGGAGTTCCTCTGTTCAAAAACAGCTAAATAAAGAAATGGCTTTCCCAGGGTGACTGTACAGAGGCCACCGCAAATTGTGACTGTCATCCAAGGGTGCTAGGCAACATCTCAAGCTGGCAACAGGACTTTGCAGCATCATATACATGGTACTCATTCTGTAAGCCCAAAAGACACAGATGCTTGCAGCAAGGTTCCAGAAAGCTGCTGAGGCCAAGCAGCCTGTGATAGGTTTAGAGTCCCTCCAAGGAGACTTTTAGGGACCATTACAAATATCTGTTAAGGTGAAGAAAGCAGACAAGACAAGAGGCAGCCCAAGTGAGCAGTTTGGGGTAGAGGGCTGGGGCTGCCTCAGGCTATCATTGGAGCCTGTCTGAGTGTATTTACAAGTGTCCTGGTCCTTTATCTGCTGTCAGGTAAAGGTCTGTCTTTATCAGTAGCTAATTGAAGGTCATACCTGCCTGTGTTGTGGATGATATCCTCTAGGTATGACATGCCACATCAGAGCAGCTCTGATTCGCAGTGTGAGATTGTGATAGGATAGGAGGGTCACTAGACCTTGGCCTGAGATTACAGTCTCTAGATGCCTCTTTCCTCCACACTGATTTTATGTTTTATGTAGAAGGGTGAAGGTTCACACTGTTTATTCAGATTTTAGGAGGTTATCACTCATCTAGGATTGGACTTTCAGTATACAACTGTTGAAGGTTATCCACGTCTCTGTAACACCTCATGTACACTTAGTAACCCAGTGAACTCACTAGTTTACCAAGGTAGACTTGGGTGGATCATCTCTGTTCTAGACATGGTGGTCTATAGTGTGAATAGATGCTTGTTCACATCTCCCTAGGGAAGTAATGCTGTAGTGTATTCTTGTCTGTATCTTGACAAGCACAATGGAAGGGGCTTGATAGGGAAAGACAGGCTAGCATGTGGTATGCCATCCCTGTCTTCAGCAGGGTGCTGTTGAACAGAGAATAGCCTTTACTCTCGGGACATGGTAGCAGTGGGACTACTGCTCCGCTCTATGATTGACATTATTGAAGCTTGTACAGGATCCAGATCTCAAACATAGTAGGCAGGAGTCTCCCCAATCTAGACCACAGATTTACTATTTTATAGTGGACAATTTCACCTAGTATTGTGGTTTATATAAGAAAGGCTCCCATGGGTTTACATATTTGAACGCTTAGTCACCAGGGAATGGAACTATTTGAGAAAGATTAGGGAGGTATGGCTTTGTTGGATAAAATATGTCACTGGGATGGGCTTTAAGTTTTCAAAAGTCCATGTCAAGTCCAGTGTCTATCTTTATCCTCCCCCAACCCCTAACTCCCTCACCTGTAGATCAGGATGTAAACACTCAGCCTCATTCCCTGTCTGCTGCCATATTTCCTCTCATGATAATGGCCTAATCTACTGAAATTGTCAGCAAGCCTCCAATTAAATGCTTTCTTTTGTAAGAGTTGCCTTGGTCAGCCAGGCGGTGGTGGTGCACGCCTTTAATCCCAGCACTTGGGAGGCAGAGGCAGGTGGATCTCTGTGAGTTCGAGGCCAGCCTGGTCTCCAAAGTGAGTTCCAGGAAAGGTGCAAAGCTACACAGAGGGAAAAAAAAAAAAGAGTTGCCTTGGTCATGGTGTCTCCTCACAGCAACAGAACAGTATCTTAGACAACTAGTATGCACATGACCCCGGGTACTATTTCTAGCAATAAAAACACAGTAATGGGTGATTTTGTAGGCCACTTTACACCAATCCTCTCAGGTTCTATTCTTGAACACCCGACTAGAGATTAAAAGCAAAAGGGTCTAGCAGTCTGACCCCCTGAGATTAAGACTACTACCCTTCTGTTCTGTGAATCTTGAGTTCTCTCAAGATAAACAACAAAATCAACATAAAATTCTGTAGCTTTTCTACATATCAGTAGGAAACAAGCTGAGAAAACAGGAAAATCAAGGAAACACACATTATCTTGGCAAAGGGAATGAAAGACTGCTACAGTAAAAAGTTTCAGCACTGAAGAAATTGAAGAAGGAGGTAGAAAGTGGAAAGATGCCTCATGCTCGTGGATCTGCAGAATTAATATTTTGAAAATGGATATATTACTAAAATCAATCTATAATTCATGTCATTTTTCACGGAATTTTTAAAAAGTCTAAAATTCATATGGAAGCACAAAAGATCCTGATTAGCAGAAAGCAAAACTGGAAGTATTGTGTGTACACCAATGTAATAGAGCAGAGAACCCAGAAATAAACCCATGCAGCCATAGCCATATGATTCTTGACTTTAGTGCCAAAAATGTGCATTAGAGAAAAGAAAGTCTCTTCAACTGATGGTGCTGGAAAAGCTGTGTTTGACATACAGAATAATAAACCAAATACTTATTTCTTACTCTGATGTGGAATAATCCTTTTGTACATAGTGAAAATGTGTTGCTTGTTCTCTTTGTTAATAAAAAGCTGATAGGCTGATATCTAAGCAGGATTTTTCAGAGCAGAGAGAATGCTGGGAAAAAGAAGGCCAAAGTCAGAGGAGTCACAGAAAAGACACACAGGAAGCAGGAGATAAACATGCTGTGCTGGAAGAAGGCACCACTATGTGGTAGAGGGTAGATAAGAAATATGGAGTCAGGCGGTAGTGGAACATGCCTTTAATCCCAGCACTTGGGAGGCAGAGCCAGGCAGATCTGTGTGAGTTCAAGGCCAGCTTGATCTACAGAGCAAGATCTAGGGCAGGCACCAAAAGAGAGAAAAGAAAAGAAAGAAATATGGGTTAATTTAAATTTTAAGAGTTAGCTAGTAACAAGCCTGGGCTATTGACTGAGCATTTATAATTAATGTTAAGCCTCTTTGTGATTATTTGAGAGCAGCTGCTGAGATACAGAGAACTCTGCCTCCATCACTCTGGGCAAAAATTAATTCAAAATGAATCAAAGACTGTAAGACCTGAAGCCCTGTTAAGAGGAAAATGTAGAGAAAGCACTTCAGGATATAAGTATAAGCAAGGAATTTCCAAAAAAGGACTCCACCAATACAAGAAATGATTACAAGATTTGACAAATGGAATTGTTTGACTTTAAAAAGCCCCTACATAACAAAAGAAATGATCAACAGAATGAGAGAGATCTGGGCAATATGTACATTGGACAGGATGATTATTCACAATATATAAAGAATTAAAATCACTTCCTTTCCCCAAAAGAGCAAACAATGGATGTGCAAATAAATTTAAAGACATTTCTCAAAAAACAAAAATGATTAATAAATACATGAAGAAATGTCCAATATCATTAGTTGTAAGGAAGTTACATTGAGCTTATGCTTCACCCAGTTGAAACAACTATTATCAAGAAAGCAAATCACAACAAATGCTAGTGGAAAAGGAGCCTTATACATGGCCTGTGGGGTCGCATGTTCAGTGTGTGGGGCACATGGTGGTATGATGTGAGCACCAATGGATTTGGACAGCTTCCCCCTTATAGTCTTGTTGTCTGCAACCCACTGACTACTACTCTAGACTGTATCTGCTCAATGTGTGTGGCTTTCCTTAATATTTCATGTTCCAGCCATCTTTAAATTCCTGGGGTCTTCATTATAGCATTGCATCATCCTCATGGCTTAAGTTATTGCTTATTCAACAGCTTCCTGAACAGACTTCAACCCCAAAACACATTATGTCATGGTTACAGGCCCATGGGAGCCAGGGAAGGGAATATGGAGGTTTGAAGGAGTATGGCCCCCAGAGACTCATGTGATGGCCCCTAGCGAGTGGCACTATTAGGAGGTGTGGCCTTGTTGGAGTAGATGTGTCACTGTTAGGCAGGCTTTGTGGTTTCATATGCTCGAGGCATGCCCAGTGTGGGAGACAGTTCATTTCCTGTTGCCTGCAGATCAAGATATAGAACTTTCAGCTACCTCTCCGGCATCATGTCTGCCTCCATGTTGCCTTGCTTCTTGCCATGACAATAATAGACTAAACCTCTGAAACTGTAATCCATCCTCAATTAAATATTTTCCTTTATAATAGTTGTTGTGGTCATGGTGCCTCTTCACAGCAATAGAAACCCAAACCAAGACATAGTCTGGCCTCAAAGACTTTCCTTGACACCCATGATTTGGTAAATTTCAAATTCTGTACAACTGCAAAGCCAGGACCATGTAGATTATTCCAAGGTCTGCCACCCGTTGTAGAGGTTATTGGTCCTCCTTTGGCTGTGGCTGAAGTAACCATTCAGGTCTTGAGTGTCTGAGCACAGCAAAACATTTCCTTAGGTTGCTGTGTGTGTGGAAGGCATCCTAGCACTGTCTTCTCAAAGCAGAGCCTTTCAAATGAGTTTACAGTTTCACTCTGGAATGGGAGGGGCCAATTCTTAAGCTGCTCTTAAGGCATCTTTCATATTGTCCCAATGAAAAGAGCTTGGCTTTCTTTAATGGCACTGATCTCTCAGGAACCATACCTTTTAAAGTGTGGCCCAACATTAATTGCTCTTTGCTGGTCAAAGTTTTTCAAATCTTTATACCTCAGTTTTATTCCTAATCCTCACAGTAAACCTAACTGAAAGCAGCCAGCAGTACATACCTATGCCATTGCCTGAATATGTACTGCCATGAAATTTCTTCTACCAGATTAATCATCCCATTGTCTTTGAACTCAGCATCACAACGTCACAGAACAGATTAAATGTAGACGAGTTTGTACTTGTTTTCCAGAATGTGACATGGATGGATTCTAGTCTGGTTCCTTAAACTTCTCTTCCATCAGGAACCTCATGAGCACAGCCATTACTCTGCATTCCTATCAGCATTCCCCTCTTTGGTACTCTTGCCAGAATGACCCACAAAGCTCTGTTTACAAGAAGACTGCTTGTTTGCGTCCCTGAACCTTTCTACCATCCTCAGCGAACGCTTTCCAAAGACTCTAAGCCACTTGATGAGATGCTGTCACAGCCACTGTCCTAGTTCTCAATGCCAGTTTTTGGCGATACTCGACTTTTTGTGCTGTGACAACAGACTGGACAGCAGTAACTTAAAGGGTTATTAACAGATTATTCTGGTTCATGTTTTCAGAGGCTTCCTGTTCACCGAGCTCTGGTTTCTGTGGTGAAGCCTGACAATATGATGAAGGGTGTGCTGGAACTAGGCTGCCAGCCTCATGGTATTCTGGAAGCACAGGGATAGAGAAAGATTGAGGCTGCAATGTCTCCTCCAAAGGCATGCCTTCAATCACTCACTTCCTTCAAGTAGGCCCTACCTCCTAAAGGTTGCACTTCCTCTGAGTAGTACCGCCAGGTGGACACCAAGCCTTCAACAGATGAGACCTTTGAGGGGTACATTTAAAAGTCAAACCATAACACCTCCTTAGGCTACAGCTAGTAGAAGAGGTGTGAGAGGCAGAGCTCAGCAAGACTGGATTAAACATTAACGCAGTTGTCACCACAGCCCAGAGCAGCAAGTGCCCCAAAGCCAAGTTTCAGACCTGCCTGGTGTTCCTAGACTAAGGAGTGAGCAGCAGACATGGCTCACTTTGCACAGGTCATGGCTGAAGTGGGCGACTTTGGTCGCTTCCAGGTACAGGTGACCATCCTGATGGGCATCCCCAACTTCCTGTCTGCATTCTTCGTGTTTAGTCAGATCTTCATGGTCCTTGATGAGGCTCACCACTGTTCAGTGTCCTGGGTCAAGAACCACACTTTCAACCTAAGTGCTGCTGAGCAGCTGGCAGTCAGCATACCCAACGACACGGCAGGCAGACCTGAGTCCTGCCTCATGTTCCGGCCCCCTCCTGACAATGCCAGCCTGGAAGACATCCTCAGCCACCGCTTCAATGAGACCCAGGCCTGTGATTCCGGCTGGGACTATCCTGAGAACAAGCCTCAGTCCCTGAAGAATGAGGTGGGATAGCTTGTTGTCTGTGTGTCCACTTGTATGGGTCCGTCAGTTCTTCTGTCTGACCCTGTGCCTTTGATCACCCTCTTGCTCTGTTTCTGTGTCTATGTGTGTATGTAGCCATGTGTTACCTGTTCCCCCTTTTCTGGTCATCCCTTGTTTCTCTTCGTCCTCTGTCTGTTGACCCATCTCTCCCTCTCTGACTTTCTCTGTCTGCTGCGTTGTCCATCAGTGTTTCATGTTTGCCTGTCCTTTTGTGAACCTGGTGGCACCAAGGTACCCGTAAACTGTTGACAGAAAGAGGAGATATTTTATAGAGAAGAAAAACAAGAGGAAGTCTGGTTGTAGACAAGGGATGGCATGTCTGGGAGCTAAATTCAACTCTGGTGCATTAAGGAAGGGGGCCTGGGCCACAGAGACCAGATGGGAAGTTTGCAATGCTTCATAACCTCTTTTAGTTGTTGTCTATTTGTTTAGTGCCCTTGAAACTAACACATGCATAAAAATGGCGAGAGGTTGGGAGATGGCTCAGTGGGTAAAGTACTGAGTTTGGATCCATACCACCCATGTAAAAAGTTGATGGCATATGCCTAGCCACTTGCCTTTATTTTTGTCCCCATTTATCTGTATTTACTGCCCCCTTTATCTTTGGACATACCTCTCTGCAGGTCTGCCTGGCTATAAGTTACCCTATTCCAAGGACTTCTAATGCCAGATATCTGATGCTCTCTTCCTGTCTAATGCCTTTCCTTCCACATCCATTCCTCTACCTTCCTATTTACCCAGCATGGCTTCCTACTTCTCAGCTTCTTTCTAGGTCTCTTCCTGCCTGCTTCTAGGATTCTGGAGAACACTTCAGAACCTATGACTGTTGTGTAAATAACCAAACATTTGCTTCTACTAGCTCTATTCTCTTAGAAATCCAAGCAGATAAACCAGTTTCTCCTCCAGCTGTCCCAGAGTCCCAGGGGCCCTTGGAAAGCACTCTGTGTCAGGCTATTGCCATGTCCAGAATGGAAGGATTGAGGCACAGTTGGAGGAGATGACTTAGCCCAGGCAGTGTAGGAAGCTGATCATGGAGCCAGGCTCCTCTGCTAGATCCCCACTGTCCAGCTCTGCCTTTCTTTTCAGCAGGAAGCACACATGGAGAGTCTAGAAACCCACGGGTGTGGACTCTTGAGGAGCATCTCTGCATTCTCATCCTATCTATGGTTGTGGATCTCAATCCCATGGGTTAAACATTCACTCCCCACAACACACACACACACACACACACACACACACACACACACACACACTTGTAAAAAAAAAAAACAACAACAACAACACTTTTTTAGAAGTCTCTGGAGACAATGTTTTAACCAAAGTGAAACATTCACTTTTGGATGGGACAGCAATCCTTTCTGTGTCTGTGTGTCCTTCCTGGGATTCTTCTCACTGTCCCCCTGCCCCTCACCCAGGGAAGCGAGGTGGCTTAAGGACACTCCTAATTACTGGATCTAGCTCAGCCTGGCCTAGAAGAGTCCAGGGCTCTCCATCACCTTATAGTAGGTTCTGACCTTGACTATCCCTAAAAAATTTGGGGTACACTTATAATTGCATAGAATTGCTCTGTACACCTGGCCAAACAGCAGCATCTTTAAGGCCCAGTGAACCTTCCAGATTGCTCTGAGTCTACTCTAAGCCTTGTCCACAGCATGTGCTAATTTCACATAACCAAAGCCTGGCAGCAGGCCTGATTCCTGATGGCCTGGAAGCACATAAGAGTCTCCTCTAGACCCTTCATCTAGCACCCAACCTTCAGCTGGGTCCCTCACTGTCAGGCTCCAAGTCTACACTACACACATAAATAACTGAAAGAGAACACTCACTGAAATCATGGGCTCAATCCATTTGGTGTATCTTTGTTTTTAAGTTATTCTATGTGTATGGGTGTTTTGCCTGTGTGTGTGTGTGTGTGTGTGTGTGTGTGTGTGTGTGTGTGTGTGTGCCTGCCTGTGTGTCTCTCTGTGTGTGTGTCTGTGTGTCTGTGTGTGTGTGTCTGTGTGTCTCTGTGTCTGTGTGTGTGTGTGTTCAAGTGCACACCACATACACACCTGGTGTCTGTAGAGACCAGAAGATGGCATCAGAGTCTCTGGAGCTGGAGTTACAGGTGGTTTTGATGTCATGTAGGTGTTGGGAATCAAGAGTAACCAGTGGTCTTCACTGCCAAGCCATCTCTAGGCCCTAATGCATTTGTTTTTAAATTACATTTATTTACTTTATGTGCTTGGGCGTGTGTTGGGAGGTGGTTGCAGATCTATCCTTCTACTATGTGGGCCTTGGGGGATTGAACTCAGGTCTTCAAGTTTGGTAGCAAGTGTCTATCCCATGAGCCATCTTCAGCCTATATTTGTTGTTTGAAAAAGTTTAATCCTTTTCTTCATGTATCAGTGAAAGAAGTTAGAAGTTAATGTCTCTCTCCAACAGCAAGTAGCCATACAGAACCTCTTGGGAAGGAGGAGGGGCAGGATGGGAGCCATTCACTTTATGAGTTCATCAAACACTGGATCTGCTCTGCTCATGGGTGACAGAAAAGGCACACTCAAATGACCATGCCCACCAGAAGAAGCCCTTTTACCCAGGGCATTGACACTTGCTTATGATAGATGCATGCACTGGGTCTGTGTGCTCGACACTATTCTGGCAAGGGCCAGCTTTTGAGGAATCACTGATGTAATGGTCTTCTATGTCTTCTTGACAAGCTTTTCAATCAGAGGGGGTCATTCCTAAGATCAACTACATGATAGAGAGAATCAACTCCTATAACTTGTCCTCTGACCTCCATATACATCATACACATGTGCACACATGCACAGGCATACACACACACACACACACACACACACACACACACACACACACACATACCAAGTAAGAAGAAAAAAAAATAGCATGTCCTCACATGTTATATTGGATGTCAGGAGACAATGGTTCCATTGCTCAAAACAACTTATTTGATGGTCTGTGTCCTGGTCACCTGGAAGTAGTGACCCCTTTATTAAGCAATTGTCTAGATCAGATCAGCTTGTGGACATATCTGTGAGGCATTTTCTTGATTATTCATTTTTGTGAGAGGGCCCAGCCCACTGTGGGAAGAACTATTCCTAGGCAGATTGGCTTCAAGCTGAATAAGAAAGGTAGCCTGACAGCAAGCCAATAAGCAGCATTTTCCCATGTTCTCTGGTTCAGTTCTTCCCTTTAGATTCCTGCCTTGGCTTCTCTTGGTTATGAATTATAACCTATAAACTAAGGAAGCCATTTCCTCCGCAAGTAGTTTCTTGTCACAGAAAAGCAAAATTGGTACCAGGATAGGATTGTTACTCTGCCTGACCTGTGTTGTTTTGGGAATTGTTGAAGATTTTGGGACTTTAAGTGGAAAACCCATCAAGTACTCATAGCTTAATGGGCTGTCCTGTGGGAGCTTGGAAAATAAGAATGTTGAGAAAAACACAGGCAGTGGATGCGTGGTTTCAGAGCGAAGCGAAGATGCTGTTATGTTGTGTCATGTTAGATTAAGATGTATGGAAATGAAACCTTCCTTTACTGGGACAATGGGTGCTGGTCAGCTGGGACTGAAAAATCAACTGTGGTTAATGGAGACCATCATCATTAAGATGAAATCTTTTGGAAAGCGTTTCCTCAGAGTCAGCACACAGAAGTTATGGTCTGGGGTGGGGGGGGGGAGGCTGCATCTCAAGCTGGTAAATGAACTTGGCAATATATAAGAATTGCCCATGTAGTTCTGATTTTGAAGGCATGAGAGATGCAAGATTGAGGGGTTCATGAGGAGCAGCTCAAGCCTGGAACCATGTGGCAGTATTGGAGTGCCTAAAGAGAATTCAGGATAGGACATTAGTATAGGTTAGCCTCAGTTGCCGTGGAGACCCCAGGATTGAAGGATCACGGAAGGAAGCTCACATTTGGCACCGTGAGGTACAGTCTGAGATCTAGCAGAAAAGCCAAGAGAAGCCATTGGTGAGGGACAGCCTCAGTTGCAGAGGAGACCTCAGAATATTGACAATGGCAGGAGCATGGGGAGCCACTAAGGACAGCAGTGTATATGGAGTGGAGCCAGCCTGAGCATACAAAACTAGCAGTGTGTGTTTTGGATGGTGGAGCCAGAGAATTGGGACTTCCCAAGCCACTTGGAGCCCAGAAGTTCAGAAGTGAGTTCCAGATGTTGTATATCCAGTTCTTTACACTATTGGGTCTGAAAACAGTGGGTTTAGACTTTGCTTTGTTGAATTATTCCTATGCCCTGGTTCTTCTTTTTGGGAAGGAAGGAAGTATATAACTTTTTAATTTTACACGAGTCCACAGTTGAGAGAATTTAGATTTTTAAAGAGACATTGAACTTTTAAAACCCTGAAATTTTTTAAAGACCGAGAGTTTTAATGTTGTCCTATAGGTTATTTTATGATATTGATGTAAGATCCTGGGGACAAACAAGAAAGGATAGTTATAGTTTAACAGGTGATGTGTTTATGAATTAGATTGAAAGGGTGGAGTGTCCTGGCTAGTTTTATTGTCAACTTGACACAAATGAAATTCACCTGGAAATAGGGAACCTCAACTGAAGAATTACCCAGGTCTGAGTGGCCTGTGGACAGACACATCTGGGGAGCATTTTTTAAAAATTGCTAGTTGATGTAGGAGGGCCCAGGCCACTGTGGGCGACACCACCTCTAGGAGACAGTCCTGAGCTGTATAAGAAAGGTAGCTGAGAGCCTGAAGCTAGCTAGAAGGCAGTGTTGTTCCTTTCTGCTTTGAGGTCTGCCCTGAGTTCCTTACTTGGTTTTCCTCACTGATGGACTGTAACCTGTAAGCTGAAAAAAACCCTGTACTCCTTTGAGTTACGTTTGGTCATGGTGACTATCACAGCAACAGCAAACTAGGGCTGTTTGCTTCCCTGGAATTGTTTTGTATCCAATTGACATATCTTAGATTTGACATTAACCTGAGCTTCTTCACCATGGTATTGGCCACTCAGAGGGCCCCTTCTCTCCTCTCTCTCTCTCTCTCTCTCTCTCTCTCTCTCTCTCTCTTTTATTTTTATTTTTTTTTGAAACAAGGTTTCTCTGTGTAGCCCTGGCTGTCCTGGAATTTAGAGTCCACCTGCCTCTTCCTCCTGAGTGCTGGGATTAAAGGCATGTACCACCTCCACCCAGCTTCAGAGACCTCTCTTTATCCTTAGTTATTAACCTAGCCTGTGCTGGGTAGGCTAGGCCTTGGGTAGCCTAACTATCCCACAGGCTACCTCCTACCTCAGATTCTCCAGGGAATGTACACCTTTGCCACCTTTGGAAATGTGTGTACTGTTCCACATGATAATCCCAGACTCTGTTGCAGAGCAGCACTCTCTTAGTGTGAGCTCCCTTATACAAGGAAGGGCTCTGCAGATCAACCCAAGGGACCCTCTTTGAACAGACATTTTGCTATAATGAGTGGCTTCATTTTCAAATGGAAACAAAATGACACTAATTTGAAGAGAGTATGTTTTATGATAGATTGTGTGCCCTTGAAGATGCTTCCCCTTCTCAATGTATCTTTGCAACATTACCTGGATACCTAATCTTAGTAAGATGAGAACATGCCTGGCTGCCCTGTCTACATAGGCTGGTGAATAGGAATGAATACACCATCAATGAGCCACAGAAGTGTGCTTTTTGTCCAGGGCAAAGGCATCTGAACAGGAGGGAAGGGGTGCAGAAAGAATGGCCTTTTTCTAAGGATCTGGAGGCATGAAATGCCTAGCACAGTTGAGGGATCATGGCATAAAAGTATCTGGGAGATAGGTATAAGCCAGCTTTTGAATGGTCTTAGGAGCAGTGCCAAGGAGTTGGAACTTTCTCCTAGAAACCCGAGAGAGCCATTGAAGTTTAGGGAATGGAGAGGGAGATATGATAGGATGCACTTTAAGAAATGAGAGTGGAAATCTGTAGGCCACCACCATGGGCCTTGAACAGAACTACTCGCTGTATTTATGAAAACCCAAAGACGGTGATGACTGGCATGCCAAGTTGGAACCCTGTAGGCAGAAGTTTTCCTGTGTCCCGCCCAGTCCCACAGCTGCTCGGTCCCAAGTAAACACACAGAGGCTTATATTAATTACAAACTGTACAGCCTATGGCTCAGGCTCGTTATTAACTAGCTCTTACAACTTAACTCAGCCCACTCCTGTTCATCTATGTTTTGCCACATGGCTTCACAGTATTACCTGTTCTCTCACATCTTGCTTCTTCTGGCAGCGGCTTGCAGCTTCTGCCTGACTCCACCCTTCTTCATCTCCATCTTTAATTTGAATGTATATCTAACCTCATTCTGCCTCACCATTGGCCAAACAGCTTTATCAACCAAAGAGGGCAAACCACATTCACAGCTGTAGAAAGACATCCCACAGCAGAACCCTTCATTCCTGTTGTCTGCCACATGACCCCTCTACCTGAGACTGGACACACAGAGGGAAGGGGCCTGCAAGTCTCAGGTGCTGCTCCTGAACGGTGCAGTGTTAAGGACTTAAGCTACAAGGAATATAAACTAAGGGAGGTGGCAAATGGCGCCAGACTTGGAAGTGTCTGTGGCTCCGCATTTGTATCTGCAAAGCACTGTTCCCCCGACAGCTTTGTGGCCACAGGCACAGCTCATAGTCATCCTAGCCAACCTGGACTGGGAGTTTCCTATGTAACAGCCACTAGTCTAGAACTGCTATAGACGACCTGATCATATTGGGTGACATCACATGGTCGACTTTATCCCCATCTTTGCACGGATGGAGAACAGGCTCAAGGTCACACAAAGCTCCAGCTGTGGAGCCTGGTGGCAGTAGGACTCCATCCACTTTCACTCATTTTAAGTGATTTCTTACTATGATACAACCTCTAGGCAATAGACAGAACCAGGCTGTGTGGAACTGGAAAGAACAACAGTTGAGTTCCCTGTCTTGTCAGGACTCATTCAGAAGCAGTTAGGTCACCATCCCACACATCCTATAAGTCCTTCAGAAGGAACTGTTGTCCTTGAGAAGTATGAGTAGAGCAATTCCTGGATTGGTTAATTTCTTGCTAAGTTACTTAATTGATGATCAGCTAGCTAGGTGTGAGCTTTAGTCCAGCTATTCATTAATCCGTTCCCAGCAAATATTCTCTCAGGTGTCACTATGTTTCCTTCCATGTGTCCAGCAACAGGCACATATCACCTCCACATACTGCCGTCCGACTTCGGACCAAGGGTTTCTAACCAGCCAGGGTCCTTTTGTTCAATTTGGGATAGCAATTATGAGAAGGCAAGAGACAGCTCTTTTCAGTGTTTTCAGTCTTATGGATGGTTAATTTTGGTCGTCAACTTGGTTGGCTTAAGAAACTCCCACCAGGCATGTCCAACCTTTTGACATTGTGATGCAACATTGTCTACAAAGTTCACACTTGTGCAATCTAATTACAGTGGGAAATGAAGCTAAGCCTGAGTGGTGCATGCCTTTATCGTGGTCTCTCATGTATATTTTGGTGGAAACCCACTCTTTGCTGGCACACAGTGCGTAGCTGTGACACTGGAAGAGCCCTCACTGGATGGGTTCCCACCTAAGCATTCATATAAGGTGCTGATCCATACAAGGGCACAGAAATCCCACTCAGGGCCACAGCCTGCAAGAATTGGGGTCAGTGTGTCTGTAGTAGATATGTAGGGATATATGAATCCACACACTTTCTCTACTCGGTCTTCCTGGTGTGGTCAGCTTATCTCTAGGTGGGTTGACATTTTCCCCAGGGGATCTGTATTCCTCTTCTGACTCCTTGTATACATATGTATCTGTCTTGGCTAAAAGGCATGCGACAGCACTCTTCAGAATTCTGATCAAACTGTGGACATTGAAGGTAACTGGACAGCCACATATGAAACTTGGGAGGGCCTGAGTAGCTTACACAGGAGACAGGTTCTGTTTGTCAGGAAGCAGCTAGTAGAGGAGTTTCCAGATTTTACATTCTTTTTGTGTCGATGATTTTACATGGTACTCTCCATGGCAGAAGTACTTACCAGTTCTATGGATTAAGTAATTAAGTCCAAATAGTTTAATGGTATTTTTACCCTAACAAGTAGTTGTTTTAAAAATTAATGCACAGAGCTGTCATTGTGACACATGCCTATGATCCTGAGCTCAGGAGGCAGAGAGTGAGGAGTTATCCTGCCTACAAAGTGAGTTTGAGTAGAGCCTAGGCTACATGACACCCTGCCTCAAAATAAATGAAAACATGAGCACACACTGTGCTGGTTAGCTTATCGTCAACTTGACATAACCTAGAGTCACTAGGGAAGAGGAATTTCCCAGGTCACACTAACTGGTGGCCATGTCCATAAGGTTGTCTTGACTGACGATTGATGTGGGAGGGTGATCCTATTCCTGGGCAGGTGATCTTGGGCAGAGCATGAGCCAGTGAGTAGCCAGAATCAGCCTTCTGCCATGATTCCTGCCTCTGCCTCTGCCTTGAGCTGCTGCCCTGACTTCCCTCAGCAATGGATTATGACCTGGGAGTTAACCAAATAAACCCTTTTGCTTTTTAGTCATGGTTTTTTACCATAGAAACAGAAAGAAAAGAAAGACTCTGCTTAGTTCTTTAGAAGACTGAAACACACTAATAGGATGTCTGCCTTGCAGCCGGTGCACAGCTTCTGGCCCTCCAACACTGCCACCCTCATTTTTGGTGTCCTGTAGAATTGCACAAGTTATTTGCTTTTTATAAAAGCAACTGTCAAGCAAGATACTGTATACATTTAATGTCATTGGAGAGGAAAAAAACTGTACCCTGTTGAATTGTGAATTCTTGGGCAAGTTGTGATGTTGGACAGAATTTAAAGATTGCTATGATATTTCCATTTAGATTTTAACTGACCTGTGTCCATGGTGTTGACTATGGGGTAACTTGGTACACAATATGGAAAATGTGGGGCCCTAGAAAGTAAAGTTGGACCTGGATGCTGCACTTGGCCTAACATGAATATTTTTCTGCCTCAGTTTGACCTGGTGTGTGATCGGAAGAGCCTGAAGAGGACTTCACAGTCAGTGTTCATGGCTGGACTCCTCGTTGGGGCCCTCATCTTTGGGCCCATCTGCGATCGGTATGTGCCGCTGACCCAGCATGCTTTGGCCTCCTGCTGCTGACTCAGTTAATCCCTGGAGTTTTGTTAGTCATCAAGACAAGTCCTCATGCCTGCCTTCAAATGGAGCTCCATGGAAGACCCTGTCTCCTCACTCTGACAGAGCCGAGGACAGGCCTGCCTGGGAAGGCCTCCTCACTTCACAACATGTCCCTCTGTTAACTCAGGATTGGCCGTAGACCCTCCCTCCTTGTGCAGCTGCTCCTGTCTGCCACCACGAGCATGGCCACAGCCTTTGTGCCCAGCTTTGAGCTCTACATGGCCCTACACTTTGCTACGGCTATTGCTATCGCTGGATACTTACTGAGCACCACTGTCCTCCGTGAGTGTCTGGGCCCAAGAGCCTTCTTCCTCAGAGTCAGAGTTAGAGCCCTGAAATTCCCTTGGGGGTGGTGTCAGCCAACTGCACCAAAGGAGGTCACATCAAAGTTTTCTGTGCTGGGACTGAGTCACATATCTGACAGTCCGGCATTTGGGAATCACCAGGGGTGGATGAGTGGGCAGATTCCACCCCAGTCTCAGCCTTGTCTTCAGTTTCAGAATGGGTGGGGCCGTCCTGGAGAACAAAAGCCATGGTCCTGGCCCAGAGCAGCTTTGCCATGGGACTGATGGTGCTAGCAGGCCTGGCCTATGGTGTCCGCAACTGGAGAGTCCTTCAGCTAGCAGGCACCACACCAGTCTTCTTGCTTGTCTTCTACTTCTGGTAGGGAGGCCCTTGGCAGTGATAGGCCACCCTCTGTTGGGAGTGCTGTGGCAGGGTGCAGAGGAGGGACCTGTGGAGCTTTGGGTGGGAGACTCAGTGTGCCCTGGAATTCTGGGCATTACACAGGGCTCAGGACCCCAGTATCAGAGTCACATGTGGTTGACAGGGTTTTGCCAGAATCTCCACGGTGGCTCCTCTCCCAAGGGAAGATAGAGGAGGTCAAACAGCTGGTCCAGAAGGCAGCTTCAGTGAACAGGCGGCCACTTTCTCCAGAGCTCCTGAGCCAGGTACCTGTTAGCAGGCTCAGGCTCACCCCTGCCTCAAGCCAGTCTCTATGCCTGTGTCCTGGCCCCTCACTCTGCCCTTCTTCTAGCTGGCTCCTGAGAAGTCAGGCCCCTCAGGGAACGCCCTGGATCTTTTCAGACACCCCTGTCTCAGGAAGGTGACCCTGATTCTCATTGCTGTCTGGTAAGTGCCCAGGGCCTTGTCCCTCAGTGAGGACAGAGCCAGATGGCTGCTCCTGCTCTTCAGTGTGTCCCTGGAGGGATGGATGGAGGCTCTGTGAGCGTCGTGGTCTCTCCCCTGGTGTGAGCTCATTGAGCCAGGATGTTCCTTTTTTTTTTTTTTTTTTAAATGTATTTATTAAATTTTTTTCCATTTTACATACCAACTGCAGTTCCCCCTCCCTCCCCTTCTCCCGCCTCCTCACCTCTCTCCCACTCTACCCCCATCCACTCCTCAGAGTGGGGAAGGCCTCCCATGGTAGTTAAAGTCTGGCATATCAAGTTGAAGGAGAGCCTAGCCCCTCCCCATTGTATCAAGGCTGAGCAAGGTGTCCCACCACAGGGAATGGGCTCTAAAAAGCCAGTTCATGCACCTGGGATAAGTCCTGGTCCTGACAGGCTATTCCTTTAGGTCTGACTTGATGTACACCCAGCAGTGACAGGGATACTTGGTACTTTGTAGGTTTGTGGACAGTTTGGTGTACTATGGATTCAGCCTCCGAGTGGGGGACTTTGGCCTTGACATCTACCTGACACAGCTAATATTTGGGGCAGTGGAGTTGCCTGCCCGCTATTCCAGCATCTTCATGATGGAGAAGCTGGGTCGCAAGTGGAGCCAGTTAGGTTCTCTGACTCTGGCAGGTGTCATGTGCGTCGTCATCATCTTCATCCCAGCAGGTACGAGGCTGTCTTCCTCCCTGCCAGGGCTACCCCCATTGCCACACTCCCCTTCAGGACCAAGGGTTCCCCAGGGTTTGGGCATAGAGGGTGAGGCACTTGAGTAGACAGGGAGGTGTGTAGGCTTAGGTGATGGTGTCCTTCCCCCTATGTGGCTGACCCGTTCTCCTCCAGGTCTCCCCACAGTGGTCACTGTGCTGGCCGTGGTGGGGAAGTTTGCCTCATCCGCTGCCTTCACCATATCCTATGTGTACACTACTGAGCTCTTTCCCACCATCATCAGGTAAGAACTGCTGGGGTGACTTTGGTTCTCTGCCCTGGGGAATCTAATATCACCCATCCTTCTGGCCCTATGGGCCTAGGCCACTGGAAGTTTAGTGCAACTCACCAAGTCGCCACAGGACACTGGAGGACAGATAGACATGGGCGTGCCATGGCCTTCTCAGGACCAGGATGTGGGACAGAAGTAAGAGCGAAGGCTTGTGCTGCTTTTCCCAGGCAAACAGGCATGGGGTTGGTAAGCATCTTCTCTAGGATTGGCGGCATCATCTCACCGCTTGTGATGCTGCTGGAACAGTACCACAGGGTGCTCCCCATGCTCATCTTTGGCAGCCTCCCGATCGGGGCAGGCCTACTGTGTGCTCTTCTGCCCGAGACACGGGGCCAGATGCTGAAGGACACCATCCAGGACCTGGAGCAGGGGTGCCCCTCACGGTGAGCATTGACTTCTGGACCTCACATCAGGAACCCTCTCCCTAGGGCCAGGCCTCCTCATCACCATTAGTCCATTATTTCTTACTCATTGCTTACTGGGCAACATGGTGCCTGCCCCCTTGGTACCACTGATATCTGACTGGCTTTAGAGCACATTCCCCTACTTTACACAAGGAATGTTAAGAGATCTGTCATGGGACCATGTGTTGGGCAACCACTGACTGTATTGTTCTCCTTGTAGGTCTCACAACACAACACCCCAGAGAAAAGAAGTGGAGGTCACAGGAAGGATTTCCAATAGGAGGATGGCTGTTGTGAAGAGTTCATACTTCTGAATATGGTCATTAAGAGCCAGCCCATCAAAAGCAGAGGACTGCCCATACCATCTTCTGGATGGCAGCCTTGTTCATGTAGGCAACACACCATGACCTGTTCACAGCTCCATGCTGTGAACCCAATGGAAGTATCAAGGGACTGTACCCCTTTCTCCTCATGTCTCAAACACACACCACACCCCAGAACCATGACTGAGTTGGGGCTTGAGTGTTTCTTGGCCTTCCTTGACAGTCTCTGGAGTTATGGCCTCACTGTCCCCTTAGACTAGAATACTCTGCCCTCAGAAAACAAACAGAAGAGAACAGTTCCCTCCCAAATAAAAACAGCTCAAACCCAGGACAGGGCACCAGTAGGACCAACTGTGGGAGCAGGCTGACAAAGAAACATGTTTTGCCGGATTTACTTGAAGATCCCTTCATTCTGGCCAGTGGCCAGCTTGTGCCTTGCATGTGTGAGGCTGCCAAGGAAAGGAGACTGGGCAGCCCCTCCCCTACCTTCTGTGCCTTGATGCCCAATAGGTAAGGAAGAGGGCAGAGCTCCTTCTGCTTAGCTGATGTTGTTTGTTATTTCCCAGCATGCCCTGACTTATCAGCAGTCTACATTTGATGTAAGAGCTGTCACTGCTACCACGGCATATTCGTGGGTCATTTAGAGGTTCTTTGCGTTGTTAGTAGAAACACCACATTCTCTCACCCTTGTTTAAAGATGGGAGTAGTTGAGGACAGGATGCTGTGTATATTTACAAATGTCCTATGGCTTATCCTGTTAAGCAGGTTATCTTTAGTAGTTGCTCATGAGCAGTTCAGATATCTGGGAGCCCAGAGGAGATTCTGCCCAGGCCAGATCTCAAGGGAATCTTATTATGTATACAGTGTTCTGCCTACATCTATGACTGCACGCCAGAAGAGGGAACAAGATCAAATTACAGATGGCTGTGAAACACCATGTGGCTGCTGGGAATTGAACTCAGGACCTCTGGAAGAACCTCTGAGCCTTCTCTCCAGCCCCAGATCTCAAAGGAATCTTAAGGAGAACATGGAGGCTAGCATATGCCAATCCACATGTGTCCTCTAGAGGGTGCTGTTGAACAGATAAAAGCTGATACACAGTGACTTGCTATTCAGTGCTGTGGTTGTCTTTGTTGGGGCTGGTGCAGCATTCAGATCTCGAGCATTGGGGGGCAGGTGTCCTCAAATCTGGAACCCAGCTTTCCCACTTTATGGTGAGAGATTTTGTTCATCGTGTGGAGACACTGAGTTTAATTCTCAACACTGTCACCTACCTACACACTTGCACCAAACAGGTGATTTCATAGCTTACTTTATGTTAAACTGCAAACTCTGCCTGAGCGTGAAAAGCAAAGAGGTCTGGCAGTCTGCTCTCCACAGGTGACTTCTGAGATTGAGACCACTATACTAGACATCTTGAGTGCTTGGCTTCTCTGTGTCCAAGCTCTAAGATGTTGTCATATTCCTCTGGTTAACTGTATCTCTATTTTGATACAGTCCCCAGTTCCTCTCACAGGTGCAAACCTGTGTCCTTGGAACTGTGGACCAATGTCAGTAGATGACCCATGTCCTCGGCCCTTCTTGGAAGGGCTCTGTCCCCCTGCCTCTGCATATGGTTGTGAAAGCCCCCACAGCAGGGCTGCTAGGTGAAGGACCCCTTTCCTCCTCAGCGTGGCTTCACTCGCCAAACTCAGTCTGTGGGAACCCTCCCCCCAAGTCTGGTCTCATGTCTGCACCTCCAGATCATATGCCCCATTCTTCTGTAACGTATCTACCTGGCTCATGGCCACCCTGTCTATTCCAGCTGTCTTTGGAGAAAGTAATTTCCTATCAAAATCTCACATAAATGAGTAGATGAGACTCATTCAGACACCTCATTTTCTTACTACAACATCTGCTCTGGTTCCTTCTGTGTAACTGTGACCGACATGAGAGAGAACAAGTTCAAGGTTTATTTTTTATTCGTGTGTGTTTACTAGCCTGCCATGTGGATGCTGTACCTGAATAGGCCAGAAGAGGGCATTGGGTGTCTGTAAGCTGCCCAATGTAGGTACCAGAATAGAATGGAACTCAGCAAGATCGCCTAACTGCTGAGCCATTTCTTCAGCCCTAACAGAACAATTTCAAGGAGGAAGGATTTCTGCTCAGGGTTTCAAAACTTTTCATTCATAGCTGCTGAGCCTCATGTGTGTCAGCAGACCATCACGGGGGTGGGAATGTGTGGTGGGGAAAGTGCTCTGATGGTTAGGGAAGAAGGTAAGGAATGGACTGAGGACCATGTACAACTTTCAAAGGTGTGCTTCTGGTGACCTGCTTTCTCTAACTGGGCCCCACCTCCTAAAGTTTCTCAAATAGTATCAAACAATCACACGAAGCTCTAATGGCATGCTAACACTTTGGTTGGTTTGCGACATTCTTTCCACCTGACTTGCTCTGCCTGGGGTGCCACAACAGCAGACAGGTAGTCTGAGGCTAGGGTGCCAGTGTGGCCCGGTTCTGGTGAAGAGCCTTTCCATATACCCATGTGCATCCCTGTACGTCCTCCTCTAGACCTCTGGGTATGGAAGGCCACTTCTCTTGGTCATCACATGGTCTTCCTTGGTGTGTATGCATGGAGAGCATTTTCTTTCCCCTTCCAGTAAGGTCACTAATTCCATTTGGAAGGTCCCATCCTGATGACCATATTTAGGAAGGATCTAATTATAGTCATGCCCCAGCCTCCACATACCGTGACCCTGAGAGTAAGGGGTGTAATGTATGAACTGGAGGGGTGCAAGCATTGTACAGCACCACCCTGAGTTCCATGGGGACCCGCATTTTGTTGGCTCTTCTGGTCTCTCTCACCTCTCAGGTCACAGGATGAAGCCGTCCTTCCAACTGTTGAGACAGATTGGTCCTGTCCTTGTCACCAGCACCTCACACTTTCATTCTTGTGTTGTCTGGTTGTGTCCAACTGGAAAAGCCACAGCACCGAGTGAGCCCCAGTACCTGTGCTGTCTCTGTCCCCCAGGCAGCAAGAGAGACATGAACTGTACACTTGCAGTTTTCTGTGACTTCAGTGACCAGCCTCCACTGGACACTTAACAGTCCTGCTTCTGATGGACTTCTTTTCTGTCTCCACTAATGGTCATTTATCTTCTCCACTCTGCGTGTCTCCTATCCTGCATTTCCCAACCAGGAACTCCTCCCCTTGCTTCAGAAACAGGGGCCACCATGTGTCAACTCTCCAAGGCTGCCTACTAGCAAAACTATTGACCTAGAGGTGATGCCACGACCTTTGCCCCAAACCTGGTTGCTGCTGAATGTTACCCCTCTTCCCTGTCAGCCTCTGTCCTCCGTTTCTGAGGGTCAAGGATCCTGGCCTCAGGCAGGTCAGTGAAGGCTCTCAGTTGCATTTGTCTCCATGTTTCCATGGCAGCAAGAGACTTCAGTTCCTCCTGGAGTGTCCGCTACTCTCAGAGCTCTCTAGCGAGCCAATGACTGTCCACTTACCTCCATAGGAGTCTGGGGCGAGACCTTACCACCATTATATTGGCAACAAGAAGGTCTCGGGGCTCCCTGTGGGACTGGCCCTTGCTTCATTGCTCCCTGATTGCCATCGCCTGGCTTTTGTTCCTCAGAAACTAGGGCCAAAGTGACCATCAGTTCTGCATTCAGCTCACATGAGTTAAAGACCCTCATGTTTACTAGTTTCTACACACAGCAAGGAAGACAGATGGCATTCTAGGGTTCTGTATGTAAATGACATAACTGTATGTGTGCGTGGATGCTGTGTATATGTGTGGCACGTGGGCAGCAGAGGGTATTATGGTTGGAGTTTCTATTGCTGTGAAGAGACACCATGACCATAGCAACTCTTATAAAGAAAACTTGACGACTTAACAGTTTCAGAGGTTCAGTCTGTTATCATCATGGTGGGACATGGCACTAAGCAGGCAGACATGGTGCTGGAGAATTAGCTAGGAGCCCTACATCTTGCTGGCAACAGGAAGTGGTCTCAGTATCACACTGAGCAGACCTTGAGCATAACATGAGACCTCAAAGCCCACCTCCACAGTGACGCTCTTCCTCTAACAAGGCTGCACCTCCCAATAGCGACTCCCTTGGGGGCCATTTTCTTTTAAACCACCACAGAGGGTGACCTTGCATTGTCCCTGACCTTCTGTCTCACCTGAGACAGTCTCTTTGCTGTGTATTCCAGAGGACCTTCTGGGGTTCCCGTCTCTGCTTCCCGTCTCACTACAGTAATGCTGGTGGGTTATAGATGTATGCTTCCACTCCCGCTTTTTATAAGTTCTGAGGAATTCAGTTACTCCCTAAATCACCTCCTCAGCCCCATTGTCTGTGTGTGTGTGTGTGTGTGTGTGTGTTTAATTAAAAACAAAGCTAATTAGCATGTATAGCTAGCATGAATGTTAGCTCTTTAAGCTAGTGTGTAAAGAAACAATGTTTCTTTCCCTTAAGCATCTCTCTGTCACTGGAGTGTTGGTCTCAGGTGGCCTCAGTGCTCTCCAGTGCCTAGAGATGAGGCCATAGGCCATAGGCAGGACCAGGCGGCTCCACATCCCGATTATTGTCCTTACCAACTGCTGGGTTCCCACTTGCTCACACCTCAGCTTTTAAGATTGGGGAATTCAAAGGAGCCCCAGGGCCCTTGGACCAGCTGCTCAGGTGACCCTAAACATCCAGGAGGCCTGAAGAAGAAGAGAGGTTCTATGTCCCGGACACCAAGAAAATTTCTGTGCCTTCCCAGGTAAGTGGAGACTTGAAGATCCATGAACTGATAAGTGGCTGTAAGGACATTCTCTGTGATGGTGGCTTTTATCTAATAGCTAATTCAGAGTAGGAGGGAGTGGGTAAGGAGGGAGAGAGCGGGAGAGAGAGTGCACATGTATGCATATGTACATATGTGGAAGCCAGAGGTTAACCTTGGGTGCCCTTGTTTGGGAGCCATGCACCTTTTCACTCTATTTCTCTGTCTCTGTCTGTTCGTCTGTCTGTCTGTCTCTCATGTGTGTGTGTGTGTGTGTGTACACATGGAAGCCTGAGATCAACACCAGGTGTCTTTTTCAATCATTCTCCCCCTTATTTTTTGAGATTTGGTCTTTGATTTAGATAGTCTGGCTGACTAATGAGCTCCAGGGCTACCTGTTCCCACCCCCTCCCCCCCTCCCCCCTCCCACCACCTTCCTTGAAGGACAGTTGACAAAGGAGTTTCATTTGGAGGGGAAGTGCTTTCAGTATAGAGGACAATTTGCATAAAGGCACAAGGCTGCCTCACAGGCAGTTTGTATACTTGCCTTAATCAATTCTGGCCCCAAAACTGTGGCCACTTGTGTGTATGGAGTAGAATATGGCCCTCAACATTCCCAGCCCACTCTCTCCATCCCATTGTGACACCATCTCTACAGCCACCAATGGAACCCCAGGGTTCTGCTTCCAAGGACACAGTTGGGTCTGGACAGCAGTCAGGTGGGCCCTGGCTTGGACTTGTGGTCCTGTCTCCAGGGAGGAGGGACTGAGGGTGTGTGTAAAAGGTGGCAATTATGATGATGGCACCTGGTGAGTGTGAAGCCACGTTCTCAACACAGATGTGGACAGGAGTGTACCTGGGCCAGTTCAGCTGTGGGAACTCTGTGGGAAGAGCAGGCTGTCCTCAAGGGGCACGTGAGTTTTCAGGTGTGGCACCTGGCCATTTTCTGTGTGCAGGTGGAGTGCTGGACTGTCTGTTCTTCTAGCAGGACCTTTGGGATCAGGGGAGGGCGGTGTGGTCAGGGGTCTTGCAGATTGCCAATCCCCATGGGTATTCCGTGGAGGGAGGAGTGATCAGGAGAGGGAAGGGTGGTCAGGAGCCTTGCAGACTACCAGTCCCTATAGGTATCTGAGTAATGCTAAATTAACCAGGCTGGCCTTGAAATCGTCTTGTACCCTAGGCAGGTCTCAACCTTGAGATCCTCCTGCCTCAGGCTCACAAGTAGCTGGAATTGCAGTGCCAGACCCAGCTTCCTTCTTTTACTTCTTTTTCCCCCAGAGCTGAGGATCGAACCCAGGGCCCTGTGCTTGCTAGGCAAGTGCTCTACCACTGAGCTAAATCCCCAACCCCCTTCTTTTACTTTTTATAATGAAACTTAATTGATCAATATTCAGCCTTTAATTTTCTATTAAAAAACAGCCAAAGCTCTACATCCCCACAAATTACCACTTTTAAACCACCCATACATTTGATTCTTTATTGTTATCACTTATAAATACTTTAATTTTCTATGATTTCTTTAATGTTTGAGGTACTCACAAGTTTTTTCCTCAATGTATTGAGCAGTGAGAAGACTCACTGCCAATGTTGTTAATCCTTCTCTGTTGATCTAAGGATTCAATATCATCTCAATCAAAGCTCAGCAAGTTGTTTTGCGGCTCTGACAAGTGAGCCCTAAAGTTCATGTTCAGATGGTGGAGAGTGGCCACCATGACCACAAGGAAGTGGATAGAATCAAGTGTTTGTATGCGTTTTGGTATTTGCATCAGAATACCAAGACTTCCAGTAAAACTAGCACACAATTGAGATAGAATAGTGTCGACACAAGTGTATGCACACACATCCATGAAACAGAGCAGAGCTGGGCACCAGGTTTGCACAGATGCAGCCACCTGGGCAAAATGTAGTGGAGAAAATGTAGTCTTTTCAGTGAGTGTACTATAATAATTGGCTATCTATAGAGAAAATATTACAAAAATTAACTCCAATCAGACCATAGACTTAAATGTGAAACAATGCAATAAAACTTCCAGAAGAAAAACAGCAGAAAACCTTAGAGATCTTGGATTTGGTAATGAGATTTTTAGCTATAACGTCAAAAGTAAAACCTCAGAAAGAAAAAAGAATAAGTACATTGGGGCTTGTTTAAAACAAAGACCCCCATGAGAAGGGTGAAAAGTCAGAGTCAGAGGCCAAACCAGCATTGGAGCCGGGCGGTGGTGGCACCCGCCTTTAATCCCAGCGCTCGGGAGGCAGAGCCAGGTGGATCTTTGTGAGTTCGAGGCCAGCCTGGTCTACAGAGTGAAATACAGGAAAGGCGCAAAGCACAGAGAAACCCTGTCTCAAAAAACCAAACCAAACCAAACCAAACCAAAACAAACCAAAACAAAACAAAACAAAAAACAAAAAAACAAAAACAAAAACAAAAATCAAGCATTGGATAAGGGCTTATATCTAAACTGCAGGTTTTGAAATAGGCAGCAGTAGCTTGGGTGTGTGTGGTGTGGCTCAGCAGTTAAGAACAGGTGCCACTCTTGCAGTGGACTCCAGTTTGACTCCCAGCACCCAGAATAACTCCAGCTCCATGAGGCAGTCTGACTCCCTCTTCTGGACACCATAGGCACCTGCACTCATGTATACACTGATAAAAATAAGTCTCCAAAACTAGGAAGATATGGCTGTTGTTTTTAGCCCAGTAGTTGGAACACTTTTCTAACATGTAGAAGATCCTGAGATAAATATATATAGAGAGAGACATAGATAGACAGACAGACAGATATAGAAATTAAGACATAGGCACAAGAAGAGTAATTCTCTAAGGAGAAATATAGACAGAAAATGAAGAGATAAAAAGATGTCATTAGCAATTGCAATCCACAGCAATCACACCACTGCTATGCGCCTGTCCAGAATGGCTGAAATAAAGTGAACTGATCATAGCAGTTCCTGGCAAGGACGTGGAACAAACAGAATTCTCATTCATCATTGGTGGAATTGCAGTCATGCCGACCATTTTGAAAGACAGTTGATAGTTGTTTACAAAGCAAGTCTTACTCTTGCCCAGTGACCCAGCATCCCAGCATCCCTAGCACCCATGCTCATAAAGGTTTATCCAAATGCTTTGAAAACTTAAGTCCACACAAAAACTTCCACAGAAATGTTTATCATGGCTGCCTTCACAGTTGCCAAACAATGAAAACAACTAGAATGTCCTTCAGTAGGTGAGTGTGACTGTGGCTCATGCATGCAACCAAGTGGGCAACTTAAAAAGTGGTGTTAGGCAGCCATGTTTATGAGACCTCATGGTTACAGCTTCTCTGACATTTCTAGGAGATACAATTTCACAATAAACTTTGTCTCTCTGCATTTTACAATCTTTCCACCTCCCTTCTGCTATAATCCCTGAGCCTCAGGTGTGAGAGTTGTGGTGTAGACATATGAGTTGGGGCTGGCCAGGTGGTGGTAGCACACGCCTGTAATCTCAGCACTCAGGAGGCAGAGCCAGGTGGATCTCTGTGAGTTCAAGGCCAGCCTGGCCTACAGAGTGAGTTCCAGGACAGGTTCCAAAGCTACACAGAGAAATCTTATCTTGAAAAACAAACAAACAAAAAGTGAGTTGGGACTGGGCCACCCACAGTCACTGGTCCCTCTGCATTTTGATCAATTGTGGTTTTCTGTAAAGGACACCAATAGATATGCTGAGAGAAATCTCATGGGGCTGACAAAGAACTACCGGCAACTAAGGAATACTGAGACATAAGTCTTCCCCAAGGAAGCCCCCCAAATTGAATATCCAATACCAAGTGGTCAGCCCTGAAATCATATACATACACATACAAGTGACGCTCTGTTGACTGAGTAGGTTGTATTACTGTATTTAGGGGTGTGTGTGTGTGTGTGTGTGTGTGTGTGTGTGTGTGTGTGTGTGTGTATGTGTGTTCAGGTACATGAGTGTGGACCGTGTGTGTGTGTGTGTGTGTGTGTGTGTGTGTGTGTGTGTGTGTGTGTTTGTATGTGTGTTCAGGTACATGCATGTAAAGGCAGAAGAAGATGTCAGTCCCCTCAGTGCTCCTCTCCTTTTTTTTTTTTTTTTTGAGTCAGAGTCTCTGGGGCGCTCTCTCTCTCTCTCTGTCTCTCTCTCTCTCTCTCTCTCTTTCCTCTCTCCAGCTAGATTGGAAACCAGACAATCCCAGCAATCCTCCATCTTGTAGCTGGGGTGCAAGCGTGTATGCACAGCCTGTTACATGGGTGCTAGGCTCAGAACTTCCTTGGGACTGTGCATCAAATGCTCTAGACCATGCAATTTTTCCAGCATGCCCTCCCCACCCCCATTTTCTGAGGAGAATCTTGTTCTATAGCCAAGGCTAGCCTTAAACTTGGAATCCTCCCACTACCAAATTTTGGGATGACAGGTATATGCCCCACAGGTGGCTAGATAGTTTCTAAGTGACGTTGGTCTGTATCGTTGCTGTATGTATTTGATCTCTTAGAGGAGTTGCATTAAGACCTGCAGGTAGGAGTGTGCTCCTGCTGGAGGGGCCAATCTGTTTCTGGTACCACACTGAGGGCTCATAGTCCAGTTTCAGAGCATCCCACACCCACTCTGTTCTCTGAGGGCACCTGCACTCATATAAGCACACCCACACGCAGACACATACCTCCACACAGATACACATACATACACACAATTAAAAAATCAACCTGAAACTGGGCAGTGGTGGCGCACGCCTTTAATCTCAGCACTCAGGAGGCAGAGCCAGGCAGATCTCTGTGAGTTCAAGGCCAGCCTGGTCTACAGAGCGAAATCCAGGATAGGCACCAAAACTACACAGAGAAACTCTGTCTCTAAACAAACAAACAAACAAAAGAGTTAGATTTCATCACTATGTGGGAGCGATTGCTTCTCTCTGCCCACCTGTTAGAGTCTGAAGTATTTGAAGGGGTTTATTAGGTTCAGATATTTTAAGAATTTCCATTTTTTTTTTTTTTTTTTTTTTTTATATTCTGAAACTTTTTTTTTGAGACAGGGTTTTTCTGTAGCTTTGGAGCCTGTCCTGGAACTTGCTTTGTTGACCAGGCTGATTTCAAACTCACAGAGATCTACCTGTCTCTGCTTCCCAAGTACTGGGATTAAAGACATGCACAACTACTGCCCGGCCTATATTCTGGAGCTTTTATCTTTAGATAGTAAACTTCTCTATGCCTAGTGATGCTAAATATTGACATTTGTCTTTTTGTCGAAGATTTTCATATTATGTAAATGAGTGTTTTGCCTGCCTGCAGGTATGGCTGCTTACCATCTGTATGTGCACAGTACCCACAGAGGCTAAACAAGGGCGTCAGATCTCCTGGGACTGCAGTTACAGATGGTTACAAGCTGCCCTATAGATGCTGGGAACCAAACCTGAGGCTTCTGCAAGAGCAGCCAGTACTCTGAACTGCTGAGCCATCTCTCTGGTCCCCTTAGCGATTACCTTTGTTTGTTAGTAATTTAGTTGTATCGACTTTCTTTTGATTACCAAATACAACTTTCCCATCCCTTTACTCTCTGTCTTTTCTTGTCCTGGTGTCTTAAGTGTGTCTTCTTACAGGGTGACCAAATTGTCATCCACTTCAAGACACTTTCAATAAAAAGGAAAGGACCAAGGTGAGTTCCTATGCCAGCTTAGAAGATATAAACAAGGTATGCTCCAAGTACATTGGCAAATGCTTACAGCTCCTTTAAAACATAACATGAATTTGATATTTCTTTTTTATTTTTTAACTTATTTATTAACATTTTAATTAATGCATAGTAATTATATTATAGAGTACAGTGTAGCACTTTAAAACATTTATGTAGTATGTAATGATCAGGTCAGTGGTTAACATAATCACTATCTCAGATAAAGCATCATTTCTTAGCACTGGGAATATTCAAAATGCTATTAGCTACTTTGAAATATTCAATTAATTGTTGTCCACTAATAGTTATTCTGCTGTACTACAGAGCATTAGATGGTATTATTCTTCAATCTAACTGTACCCCATCCCTATTAACTATCATCTCCCCACCCTTGCTCTGCTCCTCTAAGGCTCTGGTAGCCACTACCTCATTTATTTCTTTGAGGTCAATTTTGTCTTCTACACAGATGAAAATACAGGATTCCAGCCATGTTTCTACAAATGACAAAATGTTGGTCTTCAATGTCTGAATGATATTCTATTGTGCATATATAGATAGAAGAGAGATAGGTGATAGATAAATTATTGATAGATGATAGAAGATAGATATATAAATTATTGATAGATGATAGGTAGACAGATAAATTATAGATGATAGATAAATGATAGGAGGTAGATAGATGATAGATATATAGATTGTGATAGATGGATGAATAGATAATTGATAGATTATAGATATAAATAGATGATAAAAAATATGATATAAATAGGTAGGTAGGTAGATAGGTAGGTAGGTAGGTAGATAGGTAGGTAGGTAGGTAGATAGGTAGGTAGGTAGGTAGGTAGGTAGGTAGATAGATAGAGATAGGCAGATCACTTGTGTTGTGGTGGCCAGATAGCTGACAGAAACAATTTAAAGGAAGAAAAGTTTATTATTGTGGTTCAAGTTTTGAGACCTTCTAGTCCACTGTGGTGGGAAAGGCATAGTGGAATTCATGGGAGCAGGAACATGTGGCCTATACTAACCACGTTGTTATAGACCAGTGGCAGGGAGCAGCTAGAACTAGGGACCAGGCTACAACTTTCAGATAGCTGACCCTAGTGGCCTCCTTGCACCAGCTGGGCCTCAACTTTTGAAGGCTCCACAGTACCCAGAAACTACACAGCTTTATAACTTTTGATGGTGTATTTTAACTAATTTTTCCAGTTGTGGTTACAGAATTCACTTTATCTACATGTCTTTTCCTCTACCTTCTCTGAATTGAAATTTTTTCCCTTTGATTTACATTTTTTTCTGCCTATTGAAGTGACTCTTAAATTTGTATTATGCAAGTGTAACTTCAAAACCTTCACCCTGCATCCTTTCTCAACCACAGAAAACACTGAAAAATATATGTCCCTTCCCATCCCAACTTACATATGTACACACACACACACACACACACACACACACACACACACACACACACAACCTCAGAGGCCAGAAGAGGTCATTGGGTCCCTTGGAGCTGGAATTCCAGATGGTTGTGAGTCACCTGATATGGTGCTGGGAACTGAACACCAGTCCTCTGCAAAAGCAGCATGTGCTCTTAACATTGAGCCATGTCTGCAACCCCACCATCTTCTTGCTCTCTCCCTGTTACTTAAAACAATCCATATTTGAAATTCCTTTACAGCCTTGCCTTTTGATAGTCTGTTGCATCTCAGGCTGCCTCCCGAAGATCCTGTGTAGAGTTCACCCGATTAGGCATCTTGCTTCTGTGCCCTCTTAGTTCCCAGCTGGCAATGTGCATCTTTATTCCTCCCCGATTCTTTGCATACCATGTCTAGGCTGACTGTACTCTTCATTCTCTTCTGGCCGTGCTCCAGCATCCTCCTTTGCCCCTAGGGTCCCATGGCTTCATTACAGTGTGTCTAGCCATGAGTTCTGCTATTGTGCTTGTGAGAAGCGTTGGGTTTCCTGAATGTATTTATGGTTTTTGAGCTTGAGAAAAGATGTTTTTATTTATTGCCCTTTCTGTTTCTCTTTAGTTTCTGTTTAGACCCATGCTGCCTTCTACCTACCAAATCTTTCCCTCTCCATGTTAGCTACACATTCTAGCTCACTAACTCTCTGCATTCAATCTGTTTGTTTAACTTTCCTGTTAGTATTTTTATTTCAAACAACTTTTTACCCCGGCTTAGCAGCTCACCACCTGGCCTGTCATATCATGTCTGGTCATATCATGGCTTGCCTTCTCAGACCTTGGTTTGCCAAGATACACATGCACCTCCATGCAAGTGTTACTAATGTAATAGGTACATATTATTAAAAATAGTATAATACCAAGTGGTTTGTAGTGACAAGTTCCCAGTCTTTGGGAATCTTGCGGCTGCAGCCTGCAGAACATTTCCACAGAAAAAGTAGCTGGAACATTCCTGACTCACACCTTTTTAGTGCTGCCAAGGAGTTTTGGCTCCAACACAGGGTTAGTTAGGACTAGTTTTCGCTCCTTACTCTGTCCCAAGGTAGTGTCCTGAGTACTGCCTATAGCCATCACTGCCCTCACCTGCTGCATCGCTTTGCTCCATGTCACTGGCTGTCCCCTCTCCTCCTCCAGTTCCACATTCCAGCCTGGCTTCCAAGCTGTATGGTTAAGGCTTCAAGCCATGCCTTTGGTCCCCAGGCCTTTGCCCCTGGCTCCTGATTCAGCTGTCTATTTTACTTCATTATTTGTTTACTTATTTTGAAGGAGGGGGATCCCTGGAGTTCTCTGCTACCTTTGAAATTCCAGTGATGCCTCAGATGTGTGAATAGTTTGTAGAGAGAAAGCTGCAGAGGCCTCCTGGCATTCATGAGGAGAACATCTCTAAAACATTCAAAATGTCCATTGCACTAAAAATCGGATGGTTGAGCCTAGAGGAACGAATTATACAGACTAAGAGACTTTGGAAGGGAAGGAAGGGACCATGTACCCATTGATCCAAGGCAGAGGGTGTTTTCTGTCCCTTGGCTCCTGTACTGGGATCTGATATTGGGAAATGGTGACAGAGGACTGAACTGCATCCTTTCTTGAACAGATGGAAGAAAAGCAGAATTCCACAGCAGCATTTGGACCCCAGAGTCCCAGGGGCACACAGCAGCATGAGAACTCCTTCCCCTCCCATTCCTGGTCCTTGGAGATGTTGATAAACAGATTGAAGGCCCTAGATGGCAGGAGAGATGACAAGCTGGCCAGTGTCATGGACACCTTGGGGGAGTTTGGCACGTTCCAGTGGAGGCTGGTGGCCCTCACCTTCATTCCCAGCATGCTGTCCTCCTTCTTCATGCTTTCTGACCACTTCATGCTCACGGCCCAGAGGCCCTACTGTAACACCAGCTGGATCCTGGCAGTGGGCCCCAACCTCTCAGTGGCTGAGCAGCTGAACCTGACCCTGCCCCGGGCACCCAATGGCAGTTTCCTAACATGCCTCATGTATATACCTGTGTCATGGGATCTAGATTCTATCATCCACTTTGGCCTCAACTATACAGAAACATGCAAATATGGGTGGATCTATCCTTACGCTGACAAGCGCTCTCTGGTCAATGAGGTACGCTTTTGTCTTCTGTTGGGTTGGCTGTGGCTACCCAGGAAAGTGGCAGAGATGGGGAGCAATTGGCCTGAGCATACTCTGCAGAGGTATACCAGAGAAGGAAATCGGGGCTCTTATTCCCCAACACTGGGCTCCAACTTTCTTAGCCAGGAAACTAGAATGCATTATGGCTTAGAGATGGGCTTGCCACCTGTCCAGAGAATTCAGGACAGGTTGTGGCTCTTGTCTTCTGGTCAAGGGAAGACCCTGCAGCTGGGAGCACTTAGGGATGGGGCATAGGTAGCTGTGTGTAGGGAGTCTTTACTCTGTTACCTCTGTATCCTCTCCGGCATCTGGCAGACCTTGGATCTAAGCCTGGATTGAGATAGTAGAGGCACTTGGCAAGGGAGATGGGTCAGGAGGCAACCCAGCAGGACGCACAGAAGCTAGAGGTGGAAAAGAAAAGACTTGTGTTGGGCATGTCTCACAGGGCTTCATACCTTGAGTTGAGGCCTGGGCCTTTTTCCATGGGGAACTCCAAGTTGGAGCCCAGGACCAGTTTGTGTGCCCATGCTTAATAAGCTCCACCAATCCCCCTTCTTACCTCAGGTCTTCACTTCCTCTCTCCAGCGTTAGCTACAGGGTCTACCAGGTGCTGGACAGACAGGGTCCAGGGGTAACAGAGTGAAGACACTTTACATAGAACCACCTGTCCCTTTGCCTGGGTGCCGTCTGCCTAAAGCAGCACTTTTCAACCTGTAGGTTGCAACCCCCTTGGAAGTCAAAGAACCCTTTCACAGGGCTCTCATATCAGATATCCTGCATATCAGATATTTGCATTACAATTCATAGTAGTAGCAAAATCACAGTTATGAAGTGGTAACAAAATAATTTTAAGGTTGGGGGATCACCACAACAGGAGGAACTGTATTAAAGGGTCTCAGCCTTAGGCAGGCTGAGAGCCACTGGCCTAGGGTTATGCTCTGGGCCAAGCTCAGCCTCTGCTCCCCAAAGGCTCGGCCTGTGTGGAGACTCATCAGTGCCTGTGTCTATGTCTCACCTGCAGTTTGACCTGGTGTGTGGGAATGAAGCGAGGAAGGAAAGCATACAGACCGTGTTCCTGGCAGGAATTCTGACAGGCTCTCTTCTCTTCGGGTTCTTAAGTGACAAGTGAGTCTCCTGGCATTCCCACCAAGCCCTGGGATACTCTGCCTCCATCTCAGGAGATGCCATAGCCCATGGACTCTGAATAAGTCTCAAGCTGGGGAAGGCAAATGCAGGGATGCTCCAAAGCCCCGGGTAACACAGAGTCTGGCCCAGATGCACACCACAGCAGGCCCCGGAAGTGTGACGCTTGGTGGCATTTCCTCCTTACACCTACAGGATGGGCCGCTATCCAACCATCCTGATGTCACTGCTGGGGCTCCTCATCTTTGGCTTCGGGACAGCCTTTGTGAGCAGCTTTTACCAGTATCTGTTCTTCCGCTTCGTTGTGGCCCTGGCGGCTGTGGGCTATGCCATCAGCAGTGTGTCCTTAGGTGACTGACTCTCAAGGGCCAAGGTGGGATGGAAATGGATACAGTTCAAGAGGGAGCAGGAGGCAGATCTACCTGGGATGAACAGGCTAACACTAACTTCTGGGGAGGCAGCAGGCCACAGAGCACAATGGAGAAGGAGCAAGAGGCTCATTCCACTCTTGGCTGCCCAAAGGTGTGAGGGAGTCAAAAGGGAGTGCCCCTGACCCTCATCCCACATAGTATTCTCCTGTAACCCGAATGTTCTTCTCACACTTCTTGCATCTCCTGTACTTTGAGAATCAGGGAGCTGCTAAGTCCTATATGTATGTGCTTTGCTTGTTTCATCCTGAGCCCCAGAGAGTTGGCCAGTTTGTTCAGGGCACACAGCAGGAAGGAGCTGGGGTTCTACCCAGGCCTGTGCAATGCTAACACCCCCAATGCATGTACACCCATACCTAGACTCAAGTGCCTGCAGTCCCTCTTTTTCTTGGGGTTCTCTGGCACCTCTTCTCACTGAGAACCTGCCAGAGCATAGCAGAAGGGATTAACCCTCTATAGAGCCTTAGGCCAAAGAGAGCAAAGCATGAATACACTCCCAGACAAGTAGTTCCTTGTCTCAGCACACGTCAGACCATGGAGATGCCCTGAACAAGGGAGTGGCTGGAGGCAGAAGAAATGGAACCGTGTGTGTGTGTGTGTGTGTGTGTGTGTGTGTGTGTGTGTGTGTTCTGAGGAGGGGTCCAAGGAGGTTCATCAAGGCATAGGGTGTGCAGTGGGGGGGGGTAGTCTGAGGAGGTTCATCAAGGCACAAGGTGTGCAGTGGGGGGCGGGGTCCGAGGAGGTTCATCAAGGCATAGGGTGTGCAGTGGGGGGGGGTAGTCTGAGGAGGTTCATCAAGGCACAAGGTGTGCAGTGGGGGGCAGGGTCCGAGGAGGTTCATCAAGGCATAGGGTGTGCACTGGGGGACACAGAGACAGTTTAGCTCTGAGAGGTGTCTGAAGATCTGGAATAGGCAGAAGCAACTTGGTCTACTCTGAACTTTCCAGGGCAGGGTGGGCATGTCAGCCAGCTCCCTGGCACCTGGGGACTGTGAACTGACCACAGCTTTGTCCTCACGTTCTCTGCACAGTCATGGAGTGGCTGGTGGGTGAGCACCGGGCCCAAGCTGTCATTCTGGGGCACTGCTTCATTGCTGTAGGGGTCCTTTTCCTGTCTGTGTCTGCCTACAAAATCTCCCACTGGAGGCTGCTGTTCCTGTTGGGCGGCATGCCCATGCTTCCCCTCGTCTCCAGTATCTGGTGAGCAAGCAGTACAGGGCGTACACAGGGTGACTCTCACAGGTGGGATGGAGGGGCATGGAAGAGGGTGGGAGATGCATGGCCTGAGGAGGAGCCAGAGGCATTCAGCACCCTCAGAGGAGAAACTGAAAGAAACGCCAAAGAGGTGGTTGGAGGGACAGTGGGAGTGACAGAGCTCCCAAGGCTTGAAGAGGTAGGACTGAAAAACTTGGGATGGCCTAGTCACCCTCTTGAGGTGATGTCACTGGAGGAGAGCCAGAGGCATGACCCATGAGTTGAAGCTGAGTAAATGGAGTCCCTTTTACCCCAGTGACCTTCAGGGGGAAAGGAAAGTAGCTTGTGTGGTTGGCTGAGGCATGTTCAAGCTATTTGCTGTTTTCAAACGTAGGGAGCCACAGACAGGAATCTAAGAGGTGGGAGCTGTGAAGGTACCATTCATGTAGCAAAGCTCAGAGGAACAAGGAGGGAGACAACAGTATTCTGGATTTGTCTGAGCAGAGGGGAGTCAAGGCTGAGAAGGAGCTATGAGACAAAAAAAAAAAAAAAAAAAAAAAAAAAAAAAAAAAAAAAAAAAAAAAAAAAAGAATGGAAAATCTCAACAACTCTGATGGGCATCAGGAAGTAGAATCGAGGCTTCAGAGGGTGGAGATAATGGGTAAGAAGCTGGGGACCTGAGACATGACCCCAGCCTGCCTAGCTTCAGAGCCCCTGACTGGAACTGCCTGCACCATACAGAGGATAAATATAAAAGATGAGTTACAACAGGGGACATGTAAGTGGCTTGGGACATTTCCAGTTCTGCAGAAGTTAGGAACCAGTCTTGACAGTCCTCCAGAGATCAGTGAGTGTGGGTGGCAGATCCCAGATTGTGTGTGTCTGTCATGTATCTGGGACAGCTTGATCTTAAGGGTCAAAGGGTTTAAAAATCTTCAGGATTTTTAAAATGTTATTAACACAGGGCTGGGAAGATAGACAGACCCAGTGGGCACGGTGCCTGCCATCCTAATGTGAGGACCTGTCTTTGGGCCCCAGTATCCATGTAAAAGGCCAACATGGTACTGTATGCTTTTAATCCCAGCACTAGAGGGACGAGAACGGAGCACCCCTGGGGCTTTCTGCTCAGCCAGTCAGTTAGTCAGTTAGTCAGTCAGTCAGTCAGTTAGTCAGTTAGTCAGTTAGTCAGTTAGTCAGTTAGTCAGTTAGTCAGTCAGTCAGTCAGTCAGTCAGTCAGTTAGTCAGCCAGTCAGTTAGTCAGTCAGTTAGTCAGTTAGTCAGTTAGTCAGTCAGTCAGTCAGTTAGTCAGTTAGTCAGTCAGTCAGTTAGTCAGTCAGTTAGTCAGTTAGTCAGTTAGTCAGTCAGTCAGTTAGTCAGTCAGTCAGTCAGTTAGTCAGTTAGTCAGTCAGTTAGTCAGTTAGTCAGTTAGTCAGTTAGTCAGTTAGTCAGTTAGTCAGTCAGTCAGTTAGTCAGCCAGTCAGTTAGTCAGTTAGTCAGTTAGTCAGTTAGTCAGCCAGTCAGTTAGTCAGCCAGTCAGTTAGTCAGTTAGTCAGCCAGTCAGTTAGTCAGTTAGTCAGTTAGTCAGTTAGTCAGTTAGTCAGTTAGTCAGTTAGTCAGCCAGTCAGTTAGTCAGTTAGTCAGTTAGTCAGTTAGTCAGTTAGTCAGTTAGTCAGTTAGTCAGTTAGTCAGCCAGTCAGTTAGTCAGCCAGTCAGTTAGTCAGTTAGTCAGTTAGTCAGTTAGTCAGTTAGTCAGCCAGTCAGTTAGTCAGTTAGTCAGTCAGTCAGTTAGTCAGTCAGTCAGTTAGTCAGTTAGTCAGTTAGTCAGTTAGTCAGTTAGTCAGTTAGTCAGTTAGTCAGTTAGTCAGCCAGTCAGTTAGTCAGTTAGTCAGTTAGTCAGTTAGTCAGTTAGTCAGTTAGTCAGTTAGTCAGTTAGTCAGTCAGTTAGTCAGTTAGTCAGTTAGTCAGTTAGTCAGTCAGTCAGTCAGTTAGTCAGTTAGTCAGTTAGTCAGTTAGTTAGTCAGTTAGTCAGTCAGTCAGTTAGTCAGTTAGTCAGTTAGTCAGTCAGTCAGTCAGTCAGTCAGTCAGTTAGTCAGTCAGTCAGTCAGTCAGTCAGTCAGTTAGTCAGTTAGTCAGTTAGTCAGTCAGTCAGTCAGTCAGTCAGTCAGTTAGTCAGTTAGTCAGTCAGTCAGTCAGTTAGTCAGTCAGTCAGTCAGTCAGTCAGTCAGTCAGTTAGTCAGTCAGTCAGTCAGTCAGTTAGTCAGTTAGTCAGTTAGTCAGTCAGTCAGTCAGTCAGTCAGTTAGTCAGTTAGTCAGTTAGTCAGTCAGTCAGTCAGTTAGTCAGTCAGTCAGTCAGTCAGTCAGTCAGTTAGTCAGTTAGTCAGTCAGTCAGTCAGTTAGTCAGTTAGTCAGTTAGTCAGTTAGTCAGCCAGTCAGTTAGTCAGCCAGTCAGTTAGTCAGTTAGTCAGTTAGTCAGTTAGTCAGCCAGTCAGTTAGTCAGTTAGTCAGTTAGTCAGCCAGTCAGTTAGTCAGTTAGTCAGTTAGTCAGTTAGTCAGTTAGTCAGTTAGTCAGCCAGTCAGCCAGTCAGTCAGTCAGTTAGTCAGTTAGTCAGTTAGTCAGTTAGTTAGTCAGTTAGTCAGTTAGTCAGTTAGTCAGTTAGTCAGTTAGTCAGTCAGTCAGTCAGTCAGTCAGTCAGTTAGTCAGTCAGTCAGTTAGTCAGTCAGTCAGTCAGTCAGTTAGTCAGTTAGTCAGTTAGTCAGTCAGTCAGTCAGTCAGTCAGTTAGTCAGTTAGTCAGTTAGTCAGTTAGTCAGTCAGTCAGTCAGTTAGTCAGTCAGTCAGTTAGTCAGTCAGTCAGTCAGTTAGTCAGTTAGTCAGTTAGTCAGTCAGTCAGTCAGTCAGTCAGTCAGTCAGTTAGTCAGTTAGTCAGTTAGTCAGTTAGTTAGTCAGTTAGTCAGCCAGTCAGTTAGTCAGTCAGTCAGTTAGTCAGTCAGTCAGTCAGTCAGTTAGTCAGTTAGTCAGTCAGTCAGTTAGTCAGTTAGTCAGTTAGTCAGTTAGTCAGTTAGTCAGTTAGTCAGTCAGTCAGTTAGTCAGTTAGTCAGTTAGTCAGTTAGTCAGTTAGTCCCAGGTGCAGGTGAGAGACTCTGCTTCAAAAATAAACCAGTTGGTTCCTGAGAAAGACACCTAATGTTGACTTTTGGCTTCTACACAAATGCACACATACACACACATTGCCACACAGACACCCTGTGCACGTGTATGTCTGCATACACATAAACATGTATGCACACCCCTGCCACATACAACCTCTATACAAGTGTTACTAATGTAGTAGGCACATATTAAATACATTATAATACCAGGAGCTTTGTAGTGTCAAGATCCCAGTTTCTCTTCTCTCAGCCTCTAGTTCCTTTCCCAGAATTCCTCACTGAGGTTTTTCAGTCTTTCTCCTGTCTGTTGTACATGCTTAGAGCCAATATCATCTTCAGTGGCTGGATTCCCCGGGGCACAGTTTTCTTCAGCCACTGTCTTCAGACATGCCCTGTCAGCTAATTCTTCCCGATACCTACAATATCCTGGAAAGGTCCCATCTCTTTCCAGCCACTCTTACTTATAAGAATAAGTGTCATTTTGATAACTAAGAATAGGGACTGAGGATGTAGATCAGTAGTAGAGAGCTTGCCTAACTAATGCAAGATCCCCAGACTCCATTACTGCACTGAAAACAACAGCTGGACCCCACCCCAGTGTCTGACCAACATCTGGACCCCAGCCCCGGTGTCTGACCGACAGCTGGACCCCAGCCCCGGTGTCTGACTGGCAACTGAATCTTACCCCAGTGTCTGTAACAGCAGGCCTCAGTGGAGTCTAGGAATCTACACTCCTAACTTTCCAATGGTGATTCTGGCTCACTGGCCACACTGCAGGACCCACTCTGTTTGGTGGTTTTCCTCCAAGGATCCCAAGGCCTAATTCACTACCCGTTACACTCTCCAGGGAGTCTGGAGGCAGGAATTCTTGCCTTTAAAAAGTGCTTTTCTTGAGATTATAGTGACATTATATTTCCCTTCCCTTTTCGCCCTCTTGTCACTGAAGAACTTCCCTCAGTTCCCAGGTACTTCCCTTCTCCAGCCTTCTCTATGCTTTTAGCATAGACTCCCAAGGCAATGGAGCAACCTTACCTGTGAGAACTTGTGTCTAGTGCCCTCCGGAACTAGGACAGTCTCCCATTTTTCTCTAAATGTGCTGCGCAGCATTGGCTTTGTGGGCTGTGTGACGAGATTGTAAGCAATGAGATGGAATTATCTGGGAGACATGCCTCTGAGGGATTATCTCTGTGGTGGCATCATTCCCGGGGCTGGGATCCTGGACTGTATAAAAAGGAAAAGTACAAGCATCCATTGCTCCACTTCTGACTTGAGATGTGATATGACCAGTTGCCTCAAGTTCCTGTCGCTGTGACTTCCTCATCATGGTAGACCTTGAACTGTGAGACCTTCTTCCTTAAGTTGCTTTTGCTGGACATGTTATCAGAGCAATGAGGAAAGTAACTGATGTAGCTGCCTTTGGGACAGAGGTCCTGAGACTGAACCGCACTGTGTCACCTAACTGCCTTTATAACCCGAGGATGGGTCTTGTAACTTTCTAAGCTTCCCGGGGAATCTTCTCCTCCTCCCTACAGGAGAGAGTGTTTCAGTTTGGAGGCCATGGCTGCAACAGTGAGGATATGTTAACTACAATTCACATTTCTGTGACAAAACCCCTGGCGAAAGCAACCTAAGAAAGGGAAGGGGTCATTTTTGGTTAACAGTTATAGGGTACAATTCATCACAGCAGGAGCTAAGGCAGTTGGCATACTGCATCCATGTCAGGTAGAAAGGGGGGGGGGGGGGGGAGAGGGAGGGAGAGTGAGAGGGAGGAGAAGAAGGGAGACATGCTGATCTTCAGCTCACTTTCTCTTTTTTATTCAGTCCAGGAACCAGACCATAGAATGCTGCCCATGTTTAGGGTGGGTATTGCCAGCTCAATCAATGGAATGTAGAAATTCCTTTACAGACACACCCAGAGGTTTATCTCCTAGGTGACTGTGTGATATTAACTACCACAGAGGATGCAAGCATTTAGATCAGAGCACCTACTGAGTTAGAAGTGCTCCATCTATGTACCCCCCTTGTAGAGAACTTGTCTTTTATTTTTCAAGTTTTATTTTATGTGTATGAGTGTTTTATCTGCATGTCTGTGTACCACTTGCATGCCTGGTATACGTGGGAGGCCAGAAGAGGGAGTTGGATCCCTGGACTTTGGAGTTACCGAGAGTCATGAGGCAGCGTGTGGGTGCTGAGAATCAAACCCAGGACCTCCTGAGCTCAGCCAGTGCTCTTACCCTCAGAACCATCTTGCCATTCATGTACTTCTGCGTGCACTTGGTGTAGTTCTTCAACCATGCCTTCCCCCCAGGAATTTTGTCTTTGAGAGCTCATAACATTTTTAGAAGTTCTGGGTTTTGGTGGACACATGCCGAATATCCTGTCTTTTAGAAGAAGTTCCAGTGTGAGTCCCTCAGCCTCAGCATGGAAAGCTGTGATTTATCACAGCTATACCATGGGGAAGAAGGAAGGAGCAGAGAAAATAAGGGGGTGAATTAGTCTCTGGTGTCCCAAATGAATGCCTGCAGCAGCCAGCCAGAGGCCAGAGTGATACAAGAAATTAGCACTTTGTAGAGAGCATCTTATCAGGGACCCAGCTTCCACTGGCTCTGCCTCTGTGACTTTGATCACATCCTCATTTCCCAAGTCTAAGAATAAAACGTCATACTAGGTCCAGGGCAAGGTGTAGAGTAAACACAACGTTTTTTATACAAGTTCATATACTTGTTTTATACTATGTTCAATACCAACTGTTTTTTTCCTTATGTTTTTTTAACCTATCTTCTCGTACTTCCGTGCTTTAGTTGGTCATCTGTGTGGGGTCTGACAGCCTGGAGGGATTGGAAAAATGGAAAAGGAACATTAGTTTTTGATATCTATATTAGTTACTTTTCTACTTCTCTGATATGACACCATGACCAAGGCAATGTATAAAAGAGAGTTTAGTGGAGGCTTAGTTTCTGAGAGTTAGAGTCTGTGACCATCATGGCAGGGAGCATGGTGGCAGGCAGGCAGGCAGGCAGACAGGCATGGCATTGGAGCCATAGCTGAGAGCTTATATCTTGATCCACAAGTATGGGGCAGAGAGAGGGGAGGGGCTAACTTGGAACAGCAGAAGCTTTTGAACAAAGCCCACTCCCAGTGACACACCTCCTCTAACAAGGCCACACCTTCTAATCCTTCCCAAACAGTTCCACCAATTGGAAACCAAGAATTCAAACATGAGCTTGTGGAGCTGTTCTCATCCTGACCACCACATTATCTAAGACAAATGTGGTAGCAGAGAAAGCAGGACAGAGTAAAGCATCACTCATCCTTGTTTTCACAGGGCAGAGCGCTGCAACCTGGGGTGAGACCCAGGCCCCCTCCCCACACACACTCCATGATGTTGAAGAGACAGAGGGAGCAGGCCAAACATCAATATAAGGATTAAGAGGAGTCTTGTAGCTTGACTTCCCTGGAGAATTATGAAAGAAACATCTATTCACTCCAAATAGGGAAAGAGCCAGCAGATCACAGAAAGATGAAGTCTACCTTGGTGAATGAACAAGTTTATTGATGTCACTTAGCAGCATATGGGAAACTCACAGGCAGTTGCATCACCAAGAAGTCCCTCTACAAGTCATTGCTGACACATTACACATTTTAATATCCCAGGATTATATAGCAGAGGCAGGAGGGAGCAGTGGTTATAGTCTCAGGAGAGGGTTAGGGGATGATATTGTGACCCTCTCACCCTTTCTCTAATAGATGATGTTAGCAGACCCATGACCATAAACCTAGTTATCTGCTATATATTCTATTGACTTTGTTGCCATGACTATGGGCCAAGGTCTGTGTAGGTCACTACAGCCACTCTGCTTCATGGTAGTGATGGTCATGTCAAGCCCAAAGACAATAGCTGCAGAGCACTATGTGTTCTTCTGCAGTGTTCCCAGAGCTTGGAGAGGCTGTTGAATCTCTGTTCCTTCACTAGGCCTAAGGATTGGCCCACATATGCTATAGCAACAGACACTTGTTCTCAGCAGTTTAACTGCTTGTAAGTCTCTGCAGTAATGACCACCTAATGTAGAAAGAAATTTTCCTTCAATTGGCATCCAGTAGCAATATAGTCATAAATGCCTACAGAACAAGTTGACAAGCATGTTGTATTGGCTTACCAAAACAGCAGTAGTGATTTCCCCACTGGAGCTTACCATTTCCCAAGCCACAAGTTTTTGTCTGATCACTGTACCAAACATGGGTTCCCTCCCACAGAGCGAGCATTAAGTCCAAGGTGGAGGTAGTTGGTTGCATCTGTAACTGGTGTGCCACTATTACAACAGAGCCATGCTGATAAACAGGGCCCAGAACTGAGCAAGGGTATTGGTGATGACAGTTCTCTCCTAGTAGCCTGTATAATACCTTCAAAAATGATGATCACAAGTAAGGAGAATGCTTATAGCTAAGATTAAGCTTGATTTGTTTGCTGAAACCAGAGCATGTGGTATCTTTAGCATTAGGGACTACCCATCCTATTTTGGTATGCAGCCACGGCAGTGGTAATAGCCTGAATGGTTTACAAGACTTCACAGTCCTCCTGGGACGGAGCAGTGGCTTACCCCTCTATATCTAAGGTTGTAACTATCTTACAGAGATCTCGTCTGTCACTTCTACTTGTGCGCTCTCTCCTCATTATCCAATCCTTCCCTGGAGTTTCAAGGCTTTGAATCCCAGCAGGGGCTTTTCTGCAAAGATCTCATTTATAATCTTTCCCTTATGCTACCTCAAGACATAAAATGATGACAACCAAATGCCAAGCCAGCATTTCCATCCATCTTTCCTCTTGTTTAGTTTACCTGCCAAATCGGTCTTTACAGAGGATACCACATCTACAGCTTCTCCCCTTCACAACTTCTCCGTTCGTTATAGGCAAGTTCCCTTTGGGCAGGCAGCTTAGCTTCAGTTCATGTTTTGTGGCCCATAGCAACAGCCATGCAGTGCAGCTATGCAAGTGCCTTTACATGTTCTGACAGGCTGGCACCTGTGTGCCACTTCCAGGGATCACAACAGAATGTCTAGTTCACTAGCTTTGGGGAGACATCCCTGTGTGCATGTGGTAAACCACATTCATCAAGGAAGGAATTCCAGCACATACTGCACAAAGCAAGATGGGCAACCCAGGATTTCTTCCATGGGTGTTCCACCCTGAGTCACCTTGACTGTTTTTTGTTAAAAAAAAATTGTATGCAGGTATGTGTCTGTGTGTGGGTATATGCACATATGTGCACATATCTGCAGAAGTCAGACAGAAGGTGTCAGTTCCCCTGGAGTTGGAGTTACAGGTGATCGGGAGCCACCAGACATGGGTGCTGGAACTTAAGTCCTCTGCAAAATCAGTATGCTCTTCTAACCACTGGACCATCTCTATAACCCTGTATTCTTCGTGTTGTTATTTGTTTTTTCCTTTCATTGAAAATTGATTTCTTTCTCACATAATCTGTGAGAAATATTTTTTTTTTTTAACCGAGTCTTGGCTACTCTTATGGAATCCAGGCTGACCCCAAGTTTACATCAATTCCCCATCTCAGCCTCCCAGATGCTGGGTTTATAGGAATACCGCCATGCCTAGCTCTCACCAATGCTCCTGTCAAGTCCCTGCTGTGCAAGAACTGGTTACCATACACTTATCCTAGAGAGATGTGAAAGACACACTTATTCACCCCTAATAATAAAGAGGCCAACAGACCAAGGAAAGATTCATCAAGTCCAGTTTGGCAAATACATGAACTTATTGATGTTCCTTGCTTGCACACAGGCAGCTCACCAACAATTTCATCACCAGGCACCCCACCCCTTAGTCAGGTTTTACCCTTTATGTACTTCAGCATTTCTAAGATCCTGCTACTACATAGCAATGGGTAGAAGGGGTGGAATGTTCAACAGCCTTACCACCTTCAGAGTTAGCCATTGTAGGCTTAGTCCTTTTCATTTTGTTGCCACAACCATGGGCCAAGGAATGTTTGCCATAGTCACCACAGCCATTCTGCTTCATGGTGGTGGTGGTCATGTCAAGCCTGAAGGAAATAGCTATACTATAGTTTTCAGGGAGTGGGCATGGAGGATGATGCTCAGGTATGTCTTCGAACCTGTGCAGGAAGAGCTGAGAGGTGACTGGGCGGGAGTGGGGGTTGTAGAGGCTTACATTAGAAGGCCTGGCTGCCATATAGATGCAGAAGGCACCTTGAGGTTGGTGGTGGCTTTCAAGATTCCTTGGTCACATGCTGATACAGATGGCCACAGCTGAGGTGTCTCTGCTGGAGAGCCACTGTCTTCGGGCATCCTGAAATTCTGAAGTAAGAGAGAGGTGGGCCATACAGGGTTCTCCGAGAGTCCCCACGATGGTTGATGGTGAAGGGGAAAGTGGAGGAGGCCATGAAGGTGCTGTGCTATGCGGCTGAGGTGAACAAGATGACCATTCCTTTAAATCTTCTAAATGAGGTAAGGGGCCTCGGGCCAGGAGTGAGGCCAGGGCCAGACACCATGGGAAGGCCTTTTCCCCCATCCTTTCATAGGACCTCAGTCTACTGTTTCAGAATGATCATGATGAAACCAAGCCCGGCCTGCACAAGGCCAGAAAGTGGCTAGCACTGGGGGAGGGGCAGGCCTCCCCTGGTGTGGGTGGGCAGAGAGCAAGCTGGGGTCTCGGCTGCCTTTGGCTGGTCCTGCTGTCTTATAGCTGCAGCTGCACAGAAAGAAGGTGACTAAGGGCTCCATCATTGACTTCTACACCAACCAGCATCTCTTCAAGGTGGTCTTGTCCGTGGCCTGTGTGTGGTGAGTGTCCAGGGCTGGCTGCAAACGCGGGCAGGGCGTGGAGGTTGCTCAGGCCTAGGGTCATGTCTCAGCGTTTGTGCCATTCCCACAGCGCACCTCTTCTCTTTGCTTCTGTCCTGTTCCTTCTGAGACTCAGTCCTTCCTCCCTCCTCTTCCTTCTCCTCCCTTTCCCCTCCTCTCCTCCCCTTCCCTTCCCCCCTTCCTCTCCTGTCTCCTCTCCATCCTCCTCCTTCTTTCTCTCTCCCTTGCTCTCTTATTGTTTTGGTCCAGGTTTACCGTCACTTACATCTATTTTACGCTGAGCCTCAAGATGAAGGATTTTGGGGTAGACACCTACTTCAGACAAGTGATCCCAGGCATTCTGGAGGTGCCAGCCCGGCTGTGCTGTATAGTTCTCCTGGAGCACTTGGGCAGGAAATGTAGCCTGTTCCTGAGTCTCATCCTAGCTGCCATCATGTGTTTGTTTCTCCTTTTCCTCCCTCAAGGTACAACACTCCAGGAGGCTGCTCCAGACCTCCCCCTTCTTCAAGGTCTTCCTAGTGTCTCTTATCTGGGCTGGCCAGCTAAGCACAGGAGCTGGATTCCTGTCTATCATTTGCCCTTCCTGAGGAAGCCCAGCCCCCAAGTCAGCATGTACCCACATTCAGAGACCTGAGAGAGGAACTTGGGCTGTCCAAAAAAGAGCTACCCTTGTGTGTGAGGGCAGACAACTGCTATGGGCATCCTCTATGGCCCCATTCCAGCCCCCACCACAAGCAGATCTAGTGGGTAAATGAGAGTAGATGGTAGCAAGTGTTACCTGTGATGTCCAGGATAATCTACTCATTGAAAATTGGTATAGTGGTGACCTGGCCCCATGGTAATAGTCTTGCTCAGAGGCCTTTCTCAGTGGTTCACTGTCTGGCTCCTGGTGCTCAGTATTATTTCCAACATTTCAAGATCCCTGGGCAGTGAACATGGGTCAGTCTGCGGGGCGGGAGTGCACAGAGCTGTGGTGCCCCATCAATGGCCAGTGCCTAGCAGGGGGCTGCAATGTGTGTTTCCCTAAGGAGCCCCTTTCTTTCTCTCAGAGCACCTCTCAGGATCCTCCCAGATGTGAGCAAATACTGGTTAGTTACCACAAAATGAAACATTTTTAGGTTTCTACGGCCTGGTGTTTATTGTTATTGACATTATTGTTGTTGAGCGGGTGACAGATTTACAGATATCATATGTGGGCAAGAAACTAGGAATGGGATTCTGGAGATAAAATTCTGGGGGTTGGAGATGTGGCTCAGTTGGTGAAGCGCTTGCTGCATAAACTTGAAGAGCTGACTTTGGATACCCCGCACTCACGTGAAAGTCTCAGCAGGATAGCATGGGCCATAGTCTGGGTCCTGGGGAGAGAGACAGGAGGATCTCATGTTTGCTGCCCAGCTAATCTTACTGAATCAGCAGGTTCCAGGGTCAGTGAGAAACCCTATCCCTGCAAAATAGGGTTTGGCCGCCAAAGCTGTCCAGCTCTCCCACTATGGTAACTTCAGGATTGGCTGGGCCCCTGCAGATCTCCCTCTGGCTGAATGTCTGAGTCTGCTGGCTATGTGACTAAGTGGTAGAGGTGGGCCATTCAGCTGCCTTTGGCAAGGGACTGAGAAAAGGCTGGAGGGCCCTAAAGGTAGGGTTGCCCAAGACTCAGGGCCATGCTGTCTTCACCCAGAGCTGAAGTCGACGATAGTCTTGGTGCTTGTACTTGGAGAGTTTAGCCTGGCTGCCACTGTCACTATATTCCTGGTCTACACTGCTGAGCTCCTCCCCACTGTCCTCAGGTATGGAGTCTGGTGAGTTGAGGGGGACGGAGGGATGGGACAGTGCCAAGACTGATGTAGCAGCCAAGACTAAACATTTGCCAGGAAACAATCACCATGCTAAACATGGTTTGCATGGATTGGCTCACCCAGCTCTCATCAGAAAACAAAACCCAAATGCTTTCACTGACCTTCTTTGAGTTGACAAAATCAAAGACATGAAAGGTCCTGTTCTAGGTCACACATGCAAGTCAGAGCTGGAGTTTGTACTAAGGGATATCTTGGTTTCTTTTTCTGTCACTGTGATAAAATACTGTGACACAAGTAACTTAGAGAAAAGGAAGTACACTCTGACTCTCAGTTCAGGAGACAGCTCATTATGGTGGGACAGTCCAGGCAGAGGAGCTTGAGGCAGCTGACTGCATCACACCGCAGTCAGGAAGCAGTGACGCATGCATGCCACTGTTGACTGACTCCCTTTCTGCACTTACACAGTCCAGGACCCCAGCCAAGGGAATGGTGCCACCCACAGTGGGCGAGTGTTCCCACCTCAGTCAACCTGCTCAGGGGCCAGTCTCCCAGATGCTTCTACATTGTGTGGGATTGACAATGCATGATAACCATCACATGGGGTCTGGCTCCAGTCCCTGCCTGGCACCTTGTCCTCATTTGCTTTCTATTGTGTGATAGATGCCAAGACCAGAAACAGCTTGGGGAAGGAAGGCTTTTAACCTCACAGCATACCTTCATAAAGGGAAATCAGGAGAGGAACCTGGGGACAGGAACTAAAGCAGAAGCCATGCTGGAATGCTGTTTACTGGCTTGTTCCTTTATGAATTATTCAGTTTGCTTTCTTAGATACCCCAGGACCACTTTCCCATGGGTGGCACTGCTCACAGTGAGCTGGGCCCTCCCATACCAATCATCAGTCAAGGATATGCCCCCACCAGATTTCCCATTGGCCAATCTGATGGGGCGTTTTCTCAACTGAGGTTCTACCTTCCCAGATGATTCGAGGTGTGTCAAATTGACACACCTAACCAGCCCATGCCAGATGCCTGGAGTGTGTGGGTTGCCCTGAGGTTCCTCCTCTTCTCTCATAGAGTGCCTGGTAATAGCAACCCTGTCTTTCTGACCCCTGGGCTGATCCTTTCCTCACATGACCATATGCCATTATGATGGGTACATGGTTAATAACTCACTCACAATATCCAAGAAGGAGGCCAGGAGAAATAACTACCTCTCTTAAATTGATGAAGAACTGGATTCTCCAAGGTCACACAGTGGGCTGGAATAGGGTAAAATGCAGAGTAGTGGTTTTAGGTAGTGTTTCACTTTCACTATACCTAGCCTCTGAGCATAAGAAGTCGTCCAAACCAGTTCTCAACTCCACCTTCAGGTCTACAGGTCTGGGAATGGTGTCTCTAGCCTGCACTGGTGGAGCCATCATGGCTCTGACCATCTTCAACCAGATCAAAACGCAGCTGCCCATCTTCTTCTGCTGTCTCTCTTGCGTCGTGGCCTTGTGCTTCTCCTCTTTGGTGCCAGAAACAAGAAACAAGCCTCTCCGTGATGGCATAGAGTACCATATAAGGTAGATGAGCAGACCTCCTTGTCTAAAGCCCAGGCATTAAAAGTATGCCAGACATTGTCCATCCCAATGACAAGAGGGCCCATGACATGAAGATCACCCTGTTCAAAGAAATCTCCCCAGATCTGCTGGATGTGGTCACTTGCCTGGGTCCAACTCAGGCTCTGCCAATTCTCTCCCTCTGTTTGGCTTTCCTTGCCCATAGATCCTCTCTTTGCCCTGCCCCATCTGCCTACCTAGACTGGGGCATTGTCCTTGGAGATAAGGAAGCTAAGGTGACATAAATTCATTCAGTGTTAGGACCTCTTCTCCTAAAGGGTTTTTGAGAAAATTAAGCCCACATTGTAAATGGTCCAGCATGTGGCAGGTACTCAGTGAAAGCTAGTGACAAAGATGGTGAGACACACTCCAAAGTTACAGGGAAGAGGGGGGGTCTAGCTGGGTCAGGCGATGGAGTCAGCCTGATCCTGAAGATAGGGGTCCTCTTGGACCCATGACCAAGTTTGGCTAGGGACCTAGATGACTGAGAACACCCCATCTCTCTCAGAAGAGGTCATGACTGAGGATGTCTCATGATTTTTTTTTCATCATCCAAAGAGATTCTACTGACTTAAAGAGGAGGAGCCAGGATATTGCTGCAATGATCATAGCTGGGAAGTCAATGTCTGATGTCGTGATTGATGAAGTGACAAAGAATACCATTCTCAATGCCATGCCTCTACAATCAGAAGTAGACATGTTCTTCAACACGGCCTTGGAGAAGCCCAGCACCAGTGAAGCACCCAGCCCAGCTCCCTGAGGACCAGTTTCCCCAGAACATTGTGGATTGGAGTTTACTGGCTGGGTGGGGGGCCATGGATTCAAGGCTTCAAACTCTAGGTCCAGTCTGGCATGTTGGCAGAGTATGTCTTTCTCCAAGGCCAGCCCCCAGGATCCAAAAATATCCCCTTCTGAAGGAGGAGCTAAGTTCTGATTCATTCCAATAAAATATCATGTTGGTCTTGAAATGGTTAGGTCAAGGTTGGCTGTGTCATGACAACCCGGAGGCTGTGGCCTAGACAGGTATGGGGTGGTGGTTAGATGGGCAACCAAGACTTTTCAGGAACTTTGGCTAAATCTTCAGGGACAGCAAATAGTTCTCTGGATAGAGTGGTTTGTGGGATGAGCAATATATCTGAAGTCCAGGGACAGAACAAAGGTACCAATAATACTTTCTAGCCCAGCCATCAGCTCAATCCCAGACCAAGGCCAGAATTCATGAAGGTATGGATGGAAGAGAATGATTAATGAGAATATCTCTCATTGCTTAGGGTATTCTCACTCTTCCCCTTGATATTCCAAATAAGCATGACTTTAAAGCTGACCTATTTCAAGCCTTATCCTGAGAGATGCCCTCCTGATGGCTCCACTAAGCTGCCTCTGACTTCCACCACCCCAAGAAAAAGCCCCGTGACACTGCATGTTAATCATCAACTTGACATGATCTACATTCACCTGGGGATCATGCCTACAGGTGATTATCTTGATCAGGTTAGTTGAGGTGGGAAGACCTGCCTGCTGTCTATGGTACCATTCCTTGAGTTGGGTTCTGAACTGCAGAAGGAGGAAAGTTAGCTGAGAAGCAGCCAGTGTGTATTCATCCCTTTCTGCTTCTTGACTGTGGATGTAATGGGATCACCTAATCTTAAAGTCTCTACCCTGATAAACTGTAACCTCAAACTATAAAACTATGAGCCAAAATAAACCCTGTCTCCCCTAAGTTGCTTTTGTCATGGTATTTTATCACAGTGATGGAGAGTAACTATCCTAGTTAGTTATCTGGACACAGTTATCTAGGAGGAAAATCTCCCTCAAGTAATTGTTTAGATCAGATTGGCCTGCAGGCATGTTTGTGAGGATTGTCTTGATTATTGATGCAGGAGGACTCATGATACAGGTAGTATCATCCCTAGGTCCTGGGCTGTGTAAAGCTAAGCTTGAGCAGTGAGTGAGCCAGGGAAGTGTTCTTGCCTCCAGATTCCTGTCTTGAGTTTCTGTCTAGACTTTGTTCAATGGTGGATTGTGTAGGTAAATTCCATGTTTTGCAACTCTGTGGGTTTGGTGTCCCAGGTTTCAGCACCAAAAATGTAGGTAAATTGGTTGCAACAACTCTGGGAAAGGTGTCCTGACTACCTGGGGAATCAGGCAACACCTTGAGCTGCCTAGGTCAGCTCTGATGGCTGAACTGCAAGAAGACAGTTCAGCCCTGGAGTGCGAAGTATCCTGGACACCTAGAGCTGCTCAGAACAATAGCTCTGACCTGAAGGTGTATGGGACACCTGGAGCTGTTTAGCACAGCTCTGATGGCTGGAACTGCAAAGAAGCAGCCCAACCCTGGAAGGGAAATTTTTCTGACTTCTCAGCAGAGTCAGGCCTGGAACTGCTTCAGCAGAGAAGGGTATCCTGACTCTTTGGGAAAGTCAAGGTATACCTGGTGTGATGGAGGATGGTCTCCCTGCAGGATATAGCAATCCTGCTCCTCTCCTAGAGAGCCTCAACAGTGGAGCTTTGCTCAGCCCCCACTTAAGGGGGCTTCCTAGCAGAGCTCTGCTTCTCCAGCTGAGATGTTGCTTCTTTTGCTTCACTCTGTGAAAGGGGAAACCCCTGCAGAAATGTAGCAATCTCCTACAGCTCCAGAGAAAAGTGTTACTTATTAGCTCGCTCGCTCTCTCTTTCTCTCTCTCTCTCTCTCTCTCTCTCTCTCTCTCTCTCTCTCACACACACACACACACACACACACACACACACACACACTGAGGGATGTCTCATCAAAGATCTTCAGTTCAGCTCTTCCTTGCTCTGTTGTTTCAGCTCTCCCTTGTTTTGTTCACTGGGGGATGTCTCAGCAAGGATCTTCTCTACACCAATGAATGAAGATCTTCACACCCAAAACTCTTAGAAAGAGATTTATTTGGGAGGAGGAGTCCAGGAGAGTAGCTGCCTTTACCAGAGTAGGTAGGACACCCTTTTTCTCTAACTGACTAGGCAGGGTGGTTTACACAGACAGGAAGTCTTGAGGGTGGAGTCAACCCCCAAGGGTTCTACTATCCTGCTCTGTGATTGGTTGGTTTCACAAGTCAGTTGGCCAGGGGCAGAGATGGCTCTGATCTTACTGAGCCAAACAGTGTTTGTTTCTGCCCTGATCTGAGCCGTCTTTCCCTAGTTCTGGGCTCCAGGGTCAGGGTGGGTTTCTTTAGTCAGCCCCTTTTCCCTACAGATTGTGACCTAGAAGTATCAGCTGAATAAACCCTTTCCTTCACTAGTTGCTTTTGGTTCAGAACTTAAAGCAACATAGAGGAGGCTAGAGGAGTAACTAGTACATCACCCATCCTACAGTCTTCAGAGCCCACTGTCCCCCACGGTAAGCCTGCCATTGTCAGCTAACATATGACTCTTCCAAGTAGGGCTCATCTTCACTAGGTGGACTGGAAAGTCCTGGGTGTCGGGCCCTGACACCACTTCCTCTCTCCTTCTGCAGGCTATCCTCTAAGTCAAAGTCTGCCTTGTGGTCTACTCTCTTGCTCATTTTGGTTGAAGATCATGAACTTATAAAAAAAAATAGTTTTGTTTTGTTTTTTAATCTAACTCTGGGAGCTTCTGCAAGGCCAGAAAAGTCTTCAGTTCTCATGAAAGCAAGACAGACTCCTATACACCATTGAAGGCAGGACAGGCTCTTACACACCATTGAAGACAAAGCTGGTTCTTACACACCTGTAGCCAGAAGTTTCTCCAGTCCTGCCTGGCCCTGCATTTGGGACAAATCTCTCCCACTGTCTTGGTCCCAAGTAAACACACAGAGGCTTATATTATTTACAAACTGGTCTATGGGTCAGGCTTGCTGTTAGCTAGCTCTTATAACTTAGCTCAACCCATTTCTATTAATCTATATGTTGCCTCATGGCTGTGGCATTACCAGTCTGCTGGCATTTTGTTGTTCCTTGGGTGGCTGGCTGGCATCTCTTCTATCTCTGCCTTTCTTCTTCCTGTCTCTCTCTTGGATTTCTCATCTAGCTATAACCTGACTTGCCATAGACCAGAGCAGCTTCTTTATTAACCAATTATAGCAACACATATTCACAGCATACAGAAAGACTATCCCACAGCACACACCATTGAAGGCAGGACAGGCTCTTACCATTCCTTTCACTGAGATGTCTTAGTGTAGTAAATGTATGAACTTATACATTATCAGTAAGTTCTGTCTCCCACAAATCTGATAATTTTGTGATAGAATAAACAGTATTGAACATGTTCACTGGGGGCTGGCTCCTTGTATCCAAGGACACAAGTAACACTACAACTAGTGACAGCCCCACAGATACCTGTGGATGTCAAGGATCCCATTTCCATTGTCACTGGTGACTGGCTTTGTCTCATCTCACAGGTACCTTTTAGGGCCTCCACTACTTTTGAGGTGTTAGCCTAAAAGTTACCCCCAGCCCTAATCATAGACTGTCACCTTTCTATGCTTACTACTCACACAAGATGGCTGCTAACAACTTCTCAAAGAGCATGAGGTCAGATAGGAACACTGTTAGACAGTGAATGTTAAGACCACAGAACATGGCATCCCACTAAAGAAGCCCTGAACTATTTTATAGTCTTGGAAGAAGCAAATGCAAAATCTAGTCAGAAAGATCATCAAAACAGCACAGACTCATAGGACATTCTAGGGAAAATGAACTTGTAAATGAAAATTACTGTGAAAGTGAAAAAAAAATAAGACAGAAGAGAACAAGCAAGAAATGGAGAGTTGAACCTCAGTGAAACAATGACAAAACCTCCCTGAAGGGAAGGGGGACAGAACATAGTGTGCAGAGACAAAGTGGGAACCAGAATAGGAGTAAACAGGGAGGAGATGGGAGGAAGAGGAGGGTAAAGGTGGGAAAATGAGGAGGAACAACCAACACTGAAGGCCATTTGAAAACCCTTATGGAAACCTACCACTGTAGAAGCTTCCTAAAATGTGTACATATGTGAAAGCTGGCATCTTATGCCACCAAATAAAACCTCCAGTTTGCCAAAGGGGGGGCCCATGGAAACCTCCAAACATCACAGGCTATTGCCAAGGCTATTTCTTGCTCTCTATAACCTGAAGGTAAGATCCTATCTTGAAGACAAGACTGACTCACTTAGTCATTGAACAAGGAGAAATTGAGCTGGTGCCTAACTAGAAGCTTCACCTCCTACTAACTAGTGTTGATGGTGCTGGAAGGTAACCTGCATGCTACCAGAGTAGAAAAGTAATCATCAGCATCTTCCAGCTACAAACCCTGAAACTTACAACAGCAACCTGCCTGCAAGATGGACTGGTATAATAATGGCACGATCATTATAGGAGTAACCAACCACTCTTTTGATTGGGTTTAAGGCCCACTTCATGAATTGGAAACCACACCTGACACTGCTAAAGTGGCCAAGAGTCAGACTCGATAGGTCATGGGCCTAGGAGAAAACCTAATATTGTTATTCTACTAGAGGAACATGGCAATAAAATAACTCCTAATGGCATTATACTATACCACCTAGATCTGTGTCTCACTCAGTCCTCATCAGAGAAGCCTTTTCTTACAATAGATGGGAATTAATATAGAGACCCACAATTGGACAATGTGCAGAGAGTGGGATGTTTTTGGTAAACCCTTCCCCTCAAGGCTCAGAGACCTATGTAGAAGGGTAGGTGAGATTGTTACAAAAGCCAGAGGTTACAGATGTGTCCAAGGAAACATGTCTTTCAGACACAATAGGACGGATGCTCACATGAACTCAAACTGGAACAGCAAGCACAAGGACCTGCTCCGGTGATGCTGATGGGGGTGGGGTGGACAGGAGCTCCCCCCCTACCCAAGAAGCTCCCTAATGAAGGTGCTATCTGCAGTTGATGCCTGCTGGCCACAGGAAGTCGGTGTTCTCTCACTGGGTATATCAACTTCACTGCAAGGCAGGGCCAGGCCCAGGAGTGGTTGGCCAACACAAAACAAACTGAGTAGAACTGAGTAGTATTTTTGTTTCATTTTTCTTTGTTTTCACTTTTTCTTACTGGTCTTTTGCTCACTTGTTTGTGTGTGTGTTTCTTGCTTTTCCCTTTTTAGGGTTTTTTGTTTTGTTTTTTGAAAGAGAAAAGAGAAAAAAGAGCATAACATAAGTAGGTAAGGAAGTGGGAAGGATCTGGGAGGAAATGAACAGGGAGGACATGATCAAAATACGTTGTATGAAAAAATTTTTCAATTAAAAGATTTCATTAATAATGAGGTGACCCTTAAGATATGGGCTCAGAAAGGGACCCACAAGTCCAGAAATGTGCACTATAGTGACTTAAACAACAGACACAGCCAGGAAAGAGCTAATTGTTGGAATATTCTTTAGGGACTGTGTTTTCTGTAATGAAGTATGATCCCTCTATTATTTACTTATTTAGTTTTGGTTTTTCAAGACAAGGTTTTGCTATGTAGCCCTGGCTGTCCTGGAACTTGAAGAGGTCCACCTGCCTCTGCCTCCCAAGTGCTGGGATTTAAGGTATGTGCCACCACCACTGGGCTCCCGCTATTATTATTTTTTTGTAATAAGCTTTTTTTAAATCTCTGATATTACTTTATATTATTTAAAATTTCAAGTTGAAGAGTAACATATCATGCCTCTAATCTCAGCACTTGGGAAGTGGACACAGGAAAATGTGAGTTCAAGATCCAGTGTGAGCTAGATAGCAAGTTCAGGGCCAGCCTAGGTTACAGAGGAAAGCAAACTCTGTCTTTAAAATATAAAATAACATAAAACATATAAATAAAATAAAAAGTAAGATAAAATGATAATCAAATATAAAATTAAAATACAATTTTTGAAAGAGTTAGGGCTCACTGAGAGCACCTTGAATCACTGAGCATACCCCAAGAGAGGATTAAGTATTTCCAGGGAGGGCAACCCAAGTTACCTATCCAGAGACAGTTGCTGTAAAAGAAGCAGGCATGGCCACACCCAGAGCTTGTTTGCTGCTCATTCTCCATCATGTGAATAATATTTCAAGTTTTTGAGACATAGAATCTAGAGGGGAGAGAAAGGAGGGGGAGCTGGGCCCTAGTATGAAGGTCCAGGGAGAGTGGGGTGTGTGGCAAGCTGTGAGGTAGCTAGTGGCCCTTTGGGTGGCTCAGGGGAGTATGCCAGGTGCCATTTGGTAGGCCTGGCAAAGCAGGTTGCCAGGCAGACTCAGGTTTCAGGGCAGCTGGGCACAAGCTCTCCCTAACATGAAGGATACACCACCTCTGGGCCCAAGACCCAGGAAGCATGGTGTTGCTTCTGCCTCTGCCGACGGGCAGGTCTTCCAGTGACCTGCACATCATTTGAGCCAGCTCTGGTTCTCTGCACCCCCACAGGTAGGACAGAGAAATTCCTTTAAAGCAAGAACAAAGCTGCTAAGAAAGAAAGATCTGGCCAGAGTCTTCAAGGAAGCATGGAGGCTGACAGGAAGGGCAAGTGGCCAGGAGAGATGACCTTAACTGAATGTCTCTGGTTTGAGAGTCCCCTCAGACATCCACAGATCCCAGTCATCTGACCCCTTTTATAGATGAGCACACTGAGTTCCTATGAAGTGATGAAGTTGTAGATTCTCAGCTCAGACTCCAAATTGGCAGTCTGGTCCCAGAGACTCTCAAAGAGGAGCTCCTGAGTAAGCTGAAATCTCAACAGTCAGATGACAGTCAGGTTGTTGTGTGGATGTCCCCAAGGTCCAGGCCTTTAGAACCTAAGTGCACAGTTGTAGTCACCTCAAGTCACCACACCTGCTGTCCCCCAGTAAGAACACAACAGAGGGCAAAGGGCAGGCTGGCTCTGGTTCTTAGCTACCCCAGACCCTACATGTGGACTTTGGCTATCTTCCAACTGGGACACAGGTAAGAGAACCCAGTGGAGAGCAGCCAGGCCCTGGCTATAGGCCAATAACACCTTCTGACAAGAACCACAGAGCATCTCAGAGGCAGCAGGGACCCATCAGAACCTGGGCTGCTAGACCCGAAGCTTTCCAAGCCTCCCTCAGCTGTCTTCCAGCTCCAGGTACCCCTGGCGCTGGCATCAGCACCTGGCCCTTCCTCAAGGCACTGCCAAGTTCAGAGCCCTGGGGACATGTCCAGGCTTTCATAAGATTCTTAGAACCCCTGGAAATGGACATCTCCTGGTGGCTTTGGTGTGCAGTCAGCCTAGGAACTGCTCATGCCACACTCTGCAGGAACCTTCTAGACGATGAATCTGGGTGAACACCTGACAGGTCCTTGAATTCTCTTATGTATTGCCATCACCTTCTACTGAATCCACACCTTGATCAAACAGCTACTGAGCACAAGACCCACCTGAGAGAGGCTGAGGTGCTGGACGTACTGTGCCTCATAGCTGCTCATCCAGCACGCAAGGAGACTGGAAACACTGGGGCCAGATGGCAAAGCTTCATCATGGTCACCTAAGGAGTAGAAAGTTGCTCATTTGAAGCCTGAGATCTTGGGGAAGCTATGCACAAAGTGTGAGGGTCAGGTCGGGCAGGGACAGCTCTCCATGAAGACAGATGGGCAGTGAGGAGTGTGGCCAACACAGGCTGAAGGAGGAAAAGCTGAAGGAGAGTTAGTCTGCAGAGAGATGGGGAGATGCTCCAATCCCCAGAGCTTCTGCTCCCTGCCTGCTCGGACACTGGCCAGTGCTGTTATTATTCCTGATCTGTGTGGCAGGAGGGAGGTGTCAGGGGGGTGGGGGGAGCTTTAGTTTACACAATGGAGGTAGTTGAACTACTGCTTCTTCATTTTGGGAGAGTCAAGATGACCAGGTCCCCCTGGAATCCCCTTTCCCACTCACTGTTCTACCCCAAAGATCTGGAAATTAAGTGGGCTTGAGTTCAGGGTTATGTAATAGCCCAGGAAGAGAAGCACCGTTGAGTGTGGTTTACCCAATGTGTGAGGCCGGAGTCCACACTTTCACAGGAGAGCAACAGGCTCATCTTGGTTGAAAAGTCAGATGACAGAGAACCTTTACCCTAGTTCTGAAGCCTTGGGCACTTGGCTGTGGTCCTGGTGACACCCCCCCCCCCCCAAGTAGGGGAAAGGTTGGATCACAGGAGCAGATCTTGTTCGGGTCACAGTGGACACCCCAACATCTGGAAGCATTGACTGCCTCAGAAATGGGGCTATCCACACAATGATGGCCCCAGTCCAAGGCTGGATCATGTGACTCAAGGACAGAAAAGACCTTCCTTCATTTAATACCCTACTGTACAGCTGTAAGACCCAGAGAGGACACATTCTGGATGTCTTCTTAGGATAAGTCCTCTGGAAGGCAGGCTCAGTTGAGACTGTGGAGGCCGAACATGGGGAACCAGCCACACACCAGCTTGGTTGTGTGGTCTCCATCTCTCCTGTGGAGGCGCTCTGCCCATCTAAACCAGCTCAGACTGGTAAAATGGCCTGCCCGTCCAGGTGATGGTCTCCAGGGAATTAACATGCAGATGGGTGGGTGGGAAAGTAGGGAGGATCTGGGGGTTGGGGGAGAGAAATGAATATGATCAAAATATATTAAAAAAAATGAAAAAGTCCAAGGGGTTAAAACATTAAATTAAAAAAAAGATCCAAGGGGTTTTCAGGGGTACAATAAGGATATTACCAGTTTTAACTGATCTTAACAGAATGGCTTTCTTAATGGAGCTCAAGGCTCTAGAAGGTTGCAGGGCTTTAAACTGGGTGAGAAAACTACTCAAAGTCTATTGAAAGAACATTCTGGGTATGAGGTTGTACTCTTCTGTATGACTGTCTCTCATCACACAAAAATATTTGGAACAAAAACAGTTTTAAAAAAACAAGTTTTTTCCCCTTTAAAAAAAGAAAACAATAATGAAAAAAGGCATACACGAAATTAAATAAATGTAAATAAAAATTAAAAAAAGAATTTAATGAATAAAAACACTTGAAGGAGCTAACAGAATGGGCTGTGGGCAGGCAAATGTGATTTTGGGAGTGTACAGACTCAGCCAGCCCTGTAAGCATGGAGGCCTGAGTTCGAATCCCAGTACTCATGTAGTGACAAGGCACGGAGGCATGGAGGTACACACTTAAAGAACCAGGAATGCAAGTCAGGAGGACCCCCAGTCTAGTAAGCTCTAGGTTTAGTGAGAGACTATCTCAAATAAGGTGGGCAGAGATCGAGGAAGACCCTTGTCATGGACCTCTGGCCACTATGCATAAGTACCTGTATAAATCACACATGCACACACGTGCACACATACACTCACACATGAACACACATGCACACATGTGCACACATACACTCACACATGAACACACACACACACAGACACACACACACACATGTGCACACAGAAAGTATGCTCTTTTCCTGAGACCTTCAACATGACACCGCAGGGAATTCTGCTAGATGACATTCTGTCTTTTACAGTATCACTCTGTCCCAAAGTTAAAGGGATAAGGATGGGGAGGGAATTAGGCCAAAAGTCAAGGCTCTGGATTCAGGTCCTATCTCTCCCGCAAAGTTACTGGGACTCAGTTTCTCCTTTTATAAACCAGGGGCGGGACTAAATGAGATTTATGTTTATATGTTTGTTTGAATATAAATTTTAGTAGGAAACACTGACACAATTTAAAATTTTTTAAATTTAAAAATTTATTATTTTTGACAGGATATCACAGGCTGTCCTCAAATCTCCATATCACTGAGGTAACCTCCAGGGTCTGGCCCTGCTCAGCATTTCACCTCCTGATGTCTGGTTATGAGCAGGTGTGCACTACCACACCTCATCTATGCTAGAAATTAAACCAGAACTTGGCCTTGCTAGGCAAACACTCTACCAACTAACTACAGCTCCAGCCCCAAGATTGGTGGTTCTCAACCTGTGGGTCATGACCCATCTGAGAGGTTGAATGACCCTTCCCAGGGATTACATATCAGATATCCTGCATAATAGGTACTTACATCACGATTCATAACAGTAGCAAAGTTATAGTCATGAAGTATGCGGTGCTAATAAGCACAATCAGGAGATGATAGAGTGAATGAAAGGCTTGCTTTCTGCAGCACCCAGGATCTCTTCCAAAGCAAGGACACGCTTGGACACAGGAAGCCATGGGATCTTACTGGGAACGTGTGCATACTCACACGGGGAAAGATGCTGTTGCATGCAGAGGGCTGCACATTCCTGATCCTGCCTCTTTTCCCATTATGCTTCTTTATAAACCACATGCCCTAAAATGCCCGATGGCAAAGTTCCCTGGAGTTGGGCCAGAGAGGTTAGCATTGTAATGAAATTATTTATTAAGAGCAAAGTTGACTGAGGACAACTATGGGAATGACTCACCATGACTTTTGTATTTTGGGGTGTGTGTGTGTGTGTATGTGTGTGTGTGTGTGTTTGAAACCCCTTGTTGGTAACAAGAAAGTACAAACCCCTTGAAACTGTGTAGTCATTTAGAGGGACAACAATCTCTTCCCTTTGAAGCACAGATACTCGTGCCTAAAAATGTCCTACCTAGTGGGCAACACCCGTCTTCTGTCCTGTTGTGTAGCACCTGACACTTAGTGGTGGTAGAAAACTCAGCTTTCCTCAAGAATGCTGCTCCTAAAATGTTGTAGCAGCACTAGGCATTTGGAATGCCTACCTCCTGAGATTCTTCCTTTCCATTAAATTTTGTTTCAGTGGAGGGGTCTAGATAGGGTCTAATGTAGCCTCGGCTGGTTTTAAACTTGAAAAGTAGGCAAGACAGCCTTGAATTACAGATTCTCCTGCCTCTACCTCCCAAGTATGGACCATCATACTTGGCTTTTCCATCGAATGAAACAGAGAGTGTCAATGAGAGATTGTCTAAATCAGACTGGCCTGTGGACATGTCCACAGGGGATTGTCTCATGTGGGCTGATGTGGGAAGCTCTCCATGGGTGATGCCATTCCCTAGGCAGGGGAGTTTACAAGTAGAGAGGGTGCCAAGCACAGGTAAGCGTGGGCAAATGTGTTTCTGTCTGCTCTCGACTGTGGCTGTGATGTGACCAACTGTTTGACATTCCTGCTTCCTGGTCCCTTGATGGACTGCAACCGGAATTGTGAGCTAAAATAAACCAACACCTTCTCCACTAAGTTGCTCCATCAGGGTGTTCTACCACTGTAGTTGGAGTTTTCCTGCCTGGCCCACACAGGACAAATCTCTCTTACCCGCCAGTCCCACAGTCGCTCAGACCCGACCAAGAAAGCACACAGAAACTTACATTGTTTAGAAACTGTATGGCCATGGCAGGCTTCTTGTTATCTGCTTCTTCTATCTTAAATTAACCCATTTCTGTTAGTCTATACTTTGCCACATGGCTTGTGGCTTACCAGTGTCTTTACATGTTGCTTTTCATGGCGGCGGCTGGTGGTGTCCCCTCCAGCCTTCTACTTCCCAGAATTCTCTTCTCTCTTGTCCCGCCCATACTTCCTGCCTGGCCACTGGCCAATCAGAACTTTATTTACACAGAGCGATATCCACAGCACTTCCCCTTTTCTTTTTTCTTTTTTTAAGGAAGGTTTTAACTTTTACATAGTACAATTACATATAACAAAACAATTATCAAGTAAGAATTACAGTTACAATATTAAAGAAGATATCCTATCTATCTTATATTTGTGAGTCTAAGGTTTTATATCTAACTTATCTTGTATCATAACTGAGGAAATTATAACTATCTAGTCTTCAACCACATCAAAGACCTCAGAAGGATATAATATTACCTGAGAAACGGGAGAAGGATGTAAGCAACTTTCGGGAGTCTTGTAGGGTAGACAGAGACAGCTGGCAGCCTGGACAGTCACCTAATGTTCCTTTGTAAAGTTGGGGCATTTGTTTTCAGCCCACAGGGCTAGAGTCTCTTGGTCACTTTTCTCAGTGTCCTGTAGAATGTCTGGCAGTTTTCTCTGTGAAGCAGGAACCTGAAGGACCATTTTGTCAAGCAAAGTTTAGTGGTCACCTTTCTATGGGTCCTGTATGTCCAGTTGATCAAGCAGTCCAGGCAAAAACAGTTTCTTGCCCAAATGGCTATTTTTACCAAGGTGAAGATAAACTCCATATGAAGTGTCTTTAATGCCCATCCTCCTCTCTGAAGTAAATCGGTGCTGCCAGGAGCATACATGTCTCACTGTCCAGAAAGTCTAAATTTTAAAAGTATTTTAAATGCCATATTCTGTAGGTCTTTGAAGTATTTGAAGATTACCTATCTATCTGAAATATGTCTATGTATATCTAGAAGACTTAACTAACATGGCTACGAGTATGATTATCATAGATGACTAGTTATTAATCTATTTTTAATTATCCATTTCAATTTAAAATGAGCTATACAAACATAATACCTTAAACACGATTAGAAATATACACACAGTATAACAAAATTAACTTTAAGTTTGTATCAATAGACTAAAATCTATACCAATGTAAAACATTTTAAACAAGTTGTTGCTCTTTAGAAGTAAGTTCCTTAATCTACCCTTTCATCCTATTATGTCTGTATCATATCCCCCCCCTTTTTTTTTTTTAGAAATAGATTGCATTTATAATCAACCTGTTTTAAATAAAATATTGGTTTTGCTCTGTCCCATACCAGAGGGCTCTTTTGATTTGGGACACAAGAATCTCTTAACCTTTTTTTTTTTTTTTTTAACAATGTGCTTGGGTTTAGAGAAGGAGTGAGCCAATTCCATCTCCAAAGCCAGCTTGATAATTTTGGGAAATTGGGCGTAGTTTTTCTTACTACTTCCTGCTGGAGGAGGGTGCTGTATCTTATGGGGACATAAAGAAAATTCTAGGATTATGGAGTAGTCCATGAGGGTAAACCTCTGAGCCAGTTGCCTTGAAACCATTTTGGATGTCGGATTATCTGGGCCATTGTGTCATCGGAGACCTTTCAGGTGGTGTTGGCTGATCAAACCTGATGTATCTTAATCTGGAACAAATCCATAGCCTCTGGCTTTCTGTGGAAACAAAAGCAGAGACTCTTTTTCAAAGCAACATATCCTTATATCCAAATTTTGAAGTCAAGTTACCTTTAAAATTTACATATTTATTTAACTCAACAGCTTTTAAGATCAAATCTTTTTCTGTAGTTAAAAGTCCCAAAGACAAGACAAACCAGATTCTCTGTGTAATATCCATCTTTGTAAGATTGAAACGCCTCTGTGGCTGCTGGCTCCACCCACCTCAGCTTCCCAACATGGCGGTGGTTCAGTTTACTACCAGCTCTGTGTCTGGAGCCATGTGTACCATCAACTATCAGAAGCAGTTCTATTAAAGCAGCGCATAGCCCAGAAATCTTTTTTTTTTTTTTTTTTAACTACCAAAGGCTAAATCCACCATGTAGCAGAGTAAAGTGTCGCTTATAGATAGATTCCTCATTCCCGCCACAGTGCAGGTCAGACACACACGCCAGGAACCTGCCATAGTAGCTCAAACCGGCAGGCTGCCACTAACTTGAGGGAGACAACTAGGAAGCTGTTTTTAGCTCCGTTTAGAATCTTTTTTTTCTTAGGTTTTAGGTGGAAATTCTTGCCCCACGTTGGGCGCCATTTGTAGTTGGAGTTTTCCTGCCTGGCCCAGTCAGGACAAATCTCTCTTACCCGCCAGTCCCACAGTCGCTCAGACCCGACCAAGAAAGCACACAGAAACTTACATTGTTTAGAAACTGTATGGCCATGGCAGGCTTCTTGTTATCTGCTTCTTCTATCTTAAATTAACCCATTTCTGTTAGTCTATACTTTGCCACATGGCTTGTGGCTTACCAGTGTCTTTACATGTTGCTTTTCATGGCAGTGGCTGGTGGTGTCCCCTCCAGCCTTCTACTTCCCAGAATTCTCTTCTCTCTTGTCCCGCCCATACTTCCTGCCTGGCCACTGGCCAATCAGAACTTTATTTACACAGAGCAATATCCACAGCACTTACCACAGCAACAGAAACGAAACTAAGACAGTTCCCAAAGAACAAACACTCCAGGTTGATCCATGGCTATCACACGTGTCCACACATCCACATGTACACCTGACACATAATGCACTCACACAACACATACACATATACACAAAGAAAAGCACTATGCTTCAAACATACAAAAGAAACTGAAAATGTTAAAGACAAGGATAGAAAGAAATGGAGAAGAGAGGAGAAAACAGATGAAGATGAAGATAAGTTTGAAAATCATATAATAATAAAATAATAATGAGCTGGTTCAATACTGAAACAGAAAAGGGAAAATACTTTCCAACAGAACACAGGGGGGAAACTCAGAAAGTTTCATGACTCCTGTGCAAAGACTTTTTTTTTAATAATTGAAAGGGGCTAAACAAAAATTAATCAATTTTTAATGCTTCAAAGAATACCACTAAGAAAGTGAAAAGTTGAGGGCTTACAAGAGGCTCAGAGGGTAACGGCACTTGCTGGACAATCCCAATAACCTGAGTTCTATTCCTGGATCTCACAGTACACAGGGTGTGGTGGTATAAACCTGTAACCCCAGCACTAAAAAGGCATAAGTTCAAGACCATTCCCAACTATATATACAGATCAAGGCTAGCTCGAGATACATGAAACACTGTCTCATGTGACCAGAGGCTTTTCTCTGTCCCACCCCATTCCTCAGTCCCTCCCAAATTATCACTTGGAGGCTTATATTAATTATAAATGTTTGGCCAATGGCTCAGGCTTAGTACTAGTTAGCTCTTAAACTTAAATTAACCCATAATTCTTACCTATGTTTAGCCACGTGGTTTGTGGCTTGCTACTTCATTTTTTTTGCATATCTTGCTTCCTCAGCAGCTGGTTGGGGTCTTTCTGACTCTGCCCTTCTTCTCCCTGTATTTCCGCTGGCTTTCCCACTCAGCCTTATTCTGCCTGGTTATAAGCCAAAATAACTTTATTATCAACCAATGAGAGAAACACATATGCACAGCATACAGAAGGTCATCCCACAGCAGTCTCAATAAAACAAGTGAAAAGTTCAGTCTTTGGAAAGATGATTCCCCTCGCAGTAGCCAGACGATGTGAGGTGTGGACCTCTGGGTCCTCCTATAGCTGTGGCTGGCCACTGGATCCTGCACGTGTAGCATCTGCTCTGTCCTCTCTCCTTTCTCCCTGCCAGCCCTCCCTGCCTTCCATCCTAGAAAAGCACACTGTTGTCTTGGAGTCTGCAGTTTTTTTGCACCTGTGCTGGGGCAAGGGGCTCCCACACTTCCATTTGAGGTCCCTGGGGTCAGTGACATGGAACTCAGAGCTGTTCTTTGAAATCCACCATCCTGGTTGTAGAGTGGGCATGCTTGTCCTTCTGCTGTCTGGGTCTCTCTGGCCTTGCAGAGGTATTCAACATTTTGACATTGAGACATGGCATTGTCATCTACAAGGACACACTCAGCATCCATTGACTCAAGTTACAAAAGAAAACACAAAACCTCATTTCTTTTCATGCCTTAGATAAGCTTATGATTTTTGTCTTGGGTGGTATTCATGTAATCTCTGGCCTACCACATTCAGTCAGTGGGTTGGACGTGCATTCTAGGAGTTTACGACCCTGCTTTTAGGAAAATGGGGAGGCAGGCTGTGCCCTTGAAGATGCGGGAAAACTTGATCTGCCGTCAGGAGTTGGGGGCTTTCTTTTTCTCAAACTCATATATATGTGTGTGTACATATGCTCATGTGTATGTGAGCACATGTGTGTGCAGGTGAATGCACATGTGTGTGCACATGCAGGTAGAGGCCAGAGACTGATGTTGGGTGTCATCCTGAATGGCCTGTGACATTCTCTCCACTTTGTTTTCTGAGGCTGGTTTCTTTCTGAACCTGGAACTCAATTATTTGACTGGTCTAGCCAGGTGATTTGCCCTGAGGGTCCTCTGCCTGCCCCATCTGAGCACTAGGGTTACAGGGCCACTGTCAAGCCTGACTAGCATTGACGTCTGCACTGGGGATCTGATCAAGCACTTTACTCACTGAGCTCTCTCCAAGTGTCTCTTCTTTTTGTGTTTTGGGCTCTCCTGGGCTTTGAGAAAAATCAAAACAAAACAAAAACAAACAAACAAACAAAAAAACCCTGTGATTGTGTTGTTTTTTGACTGACTGACCTGTCACTGTGATTGGGGGGGGACACAGTCTTACTTTTTAAGTGGGTAACACATTCTAGATCTAGGGAGCCCTGATTCATTCCTCCAGCAGGAAGTCATTGATCAGCTAATGTGTCTGTCACCCTGCAGGTTCCTTTGCCTTGGTAGACACTGTTAGAATTCCTAGCCACTCCACTACCTACATGACCATGGGTGCTGGTAAGATGCTTAGTCATCCCAGGGCCTTATGTCCTACATAATCTGTGTGCTGCATGATCACATAATTTTCACATGCATGGCATAACTATGTAAGCCATATGCCATAACATATGCACATGTGTATGGGGGAACCTAGAAAAGTGGGTTCCACTTATTCCTCCCCTCTCTTCCTGCATGGTCATTCCATAGGCCTAAGCACATCTTTCCTGTTCCCTTCCCTTAATAAACTCTTATAGTGGGTTTTGTTGTACCTGGCAGCTTTTCTCAGATGGTAAACAGCACCGCTTAGTGAATAACATTGTGCTGCTCATGACACCTCTGCTAATGGGGAGAGGTGAGTGGGGCTAGGGTGTTCAACACTAATGAAGATATCTCAAACAGGTGTAAAGAGGTGTTGAGACCTGTGGGACACTCTCAGAGACCTTTGAACCACCCCAGTGCCTTGATAAAAAGGATTCTTCCAGCCATCTAGGAATCCAAAACTGTCCACGAGTAGCAATGGGAATCCCAAAGTGTGTAAGCTTCCAGCTTGGGTCCAGAGACCCAGGAGGACACGAATCAGAGTCGGCACCTCCATCTCCATCCATAGCGTGAAGCTGTTGCCATGGCCCCAGAACCTCCTGCCTTTTGCCTGCTAGTGTGCAATGGCAGTACTTTGGAGGACGGAATCCTGGTTTACTGCCAGAAACCAGGATCTGGAAACTTTTGAGATCCTGCCTCCAGCGTTGACTGCAAAATGCTGTGAAAGACCGGAACATTCCAGTTTATACTTCTGGGAGGGGCTTCAGAAATGTACACAAACTTAAAAAAAAAATTACATATTTGAAACAAAAGCTTATTTTGCAGCCTAGACTGGTCTTGAACTTGCGCAGTACTCTCTTGCACCATCACAGGTGTTTATGGATAAGGTATAAGAAGGAGGAATTTTGGAGTTCATTGACCTGGCCTTGAGAAATTGGGAGGTGGTGGTGGTGGTGGTGGGTGTGACCTAAGGAAGACTCCTCTTCTGATTGGCTGCAGAAGGGATAGGCGGGACTTGTGAAAATGTAAGGCTCCAACTGGTTCTGCCCCTGTGCAAACCACGGTTCTTTATTCCCTCCTGTCTGCTCCCTGCGCCCCGGCAAATCCTCGGGACCCACCTCCACGATGCATCGGCTGCAGGTAGTGCTGGGCCACCTGGCCGGCCGGCCCCAGTCGAGCTCCGCGCTGCAAGCCGCTCCCTGCTCCGCTGGCTTCCGGCAGGCCTCGGCCTCCGACGTGGTGGTGGTGCACGGACGGCGCACCCCCATCGGCCGCGCGGGCCGCGGCGGCTTCAAGGTGAGCCCCTCCGGCGGGCGAGGGGCGCAGAAGGAGGCCAGTGCGGGTGGGATCCTGCCCTCTGGGTGAGGTGACCGCACAGTCCCCTGCGTGGGGATGCGGGAGCGGGGCTCACCGCCCGCTGCGCTTCGCCCTGCAGGACACCACCCCGGACGAGCTTCTGTCGGCCGTGTTGACCGCGGTTCTCCAGGACGTGAAGCTAAAGCCTGAGCAGCTGGGCGACATCTCCGTGGGTGAGCTCCCCTGCCGGGCTTGCTCTGGGTCTTTCGTCCCTGGGTCTCTTCTCTCACATCAGAGACCTGAGTTTACTGAGGGGAAAGACCGGGGCACAGAGATCTGAATGAGCCCTTGACAGCCAGTCTTCAGCTTGGAGCCTTGGGTCCTCCACTCGAGGCACATTTGCTCACTGAGTGGACGTGGAAAGCAGGAACACCCTGAGATAGATGTTGTAAAGCTCAGATGTTCCTGGAGGCTCCTGTCTATCAGAATCATCTGGTCCAGCCCCGGTTCGGTTACAGGTGTAGACGGGGTTCACCCTGCCCTTCCCTGAACTAGAACAACACAGTGTAGGACAGGGTTTCATGGGGTGGGGAGGGGGTGCCAGCCTGTTCCTCCTCCCCGCAGTGACACAGGGCTTGGAGGAGGACACTTGAGGAGGTGAGCACTTACAGACTCACTTCCCTCCCCAGCCCTGCTTCCCTCAGCTTTCAGGCTGTGCGCCCCTTACCCTACAGGCTCTCCTGTTGCCAGGCCAGCAGGCCTCCCGCCAGCAAGATTTAGAAGCACATGCGTGCTGGTGGCGTCCAGCACTGGGCGGTTGGTAACTGGCTCCCCATTTCTCAGACTCAGCCTCCATGGCCTCACATGAACCTCTGTGCAGAGGCTGTAGATTCCTGGAAAGATCTAGAATGCTTCCTTTCTGGGACGTGTTTTACCTTAGGTCGCAGGACACCTCCTGGCTCTTCTGTCCACAGGCAATGTGCTTCAGCCGGGAGCCGGAGCCATCCCTGCACGCATCGCCCAGTTCCTGAGGTAATCCTTCTGACCCCAGCTCTAACTGCCCTCCATGGGGGCTGGGAGCCCTGGTGCTGGAGACTCATCTGCGTGTGGTGGAAGATCGGGCTGAAAGGAGATACTGAGGCCACTAGAGAACACTGAACTCTGTCCTATGAGCATAACCTTTCCTCTACTTAGAGGGGGTGTGTCACTGGGACCAAGGCCAAGGTTCCCAGGGTTTGGGGACTGGAGCAGAGCCTTTTCTGTGGCCTAAGCTTTAAACAAAGCCAACTTAACACATAGAGCGCGGAATCATATGACCAACATCAAGCAGTGCATGCTTCCACTCATTGTTAGCATCTGGAAGTCCAGGCTTGTCCATTCATAGCGTGGGGTGGGGGTGTAGCCCATGAAGAGCTCTAGCCTCCCCCCCAAGACAGCTAAGCAGTGGTTCCTTCACTCTGCCTTGGAGACTGAGGACCCCATTCCTCAGTCCTTCCTGTGTGGGCCAGAAATAACAGCAACACTGGCCAGCACAACTGGTAGCCGGAAGGGTCAGACTCACCCTGGGGTTCAAGGTCTCCACACCTCTCTGCATTCTGACTGGAGACTCGTCTTCAGTTGGCTGTCAGTGGACCAGAGGCTGCCTGCCTGTTTCTATCTGCCCTCTGCCCCCATGGAGTCCTGGCTCTGTCAGCTCTCCCTGCCCTGGCTAAACCCTGCCCAGATATGCCCCAGCTCTCAGGCTTCAAATGGGTGTTTTTCCTGTCCAGTAGGTGACCCTGTTCTTCCCCGTCGTGTGGCTTTGCCATCTGGTCCTTCTGTTTCAGTCTCTGTGTGCTGCTGGCGCATCCTCCGAAGTCCAGCACTGTCAGCGCCAAGCCCTCAGGTGGTGATTCATGCTTAGTGACTGTTCAGGGGACCTTGATGGGTTTGGTAAAGGGTCACCAAGAGTTAGGGAATTAGGGCACATGGGAGGAATTCCACAGGCCTAGAGAGCCATCCTCCTGAGGTCCCCTTCAGAACTCGCCTTGGAGCACCAGTCCTGGGCTCCCCTGTCGGCCTGCGCACCAGAGTCATTCTAGTTCCTGTGTATTCATTCTCTGGGGTTCTTGGTGTGTCAGTCAAGGGGCCTGGGGTGATCTACGCCTTTACGGTGTTGGCCATTGCTTGTATGCCACCTTGGAAAGCAGCTCCAACCGCTTGAATGGCTGAACCCAGGGAGCCCCAGAGCATGTTCATGCCAAGGGGGAAACAGTCCACAGAGGAGAAAACTGGACACCCTGGACCAACTCTGTGGTTACTAAAAAGGTCAAGGAGTGGGGATGGATGGTGGACCAGTGTTGGAATGTAACTGTTATGTCTTAGCCTAGCAACAGGCCCCTGTCTTTGTTCTCAGAGGACCACAGAAATGGCTGCTTTCCATTGTCGCGTCCTCAGGGAGGTGGGAGGAGATTGTCTGTGTTGAGAAGAACCGTGGGACAGATGAGAATGTACTTGGGGACTCTAGGTAGTCAGGTACTGTGGAGACAGGGCTGCACAGTGGCTACTCCTGCTCTTATGGATCTGCCCCAGTGGGGGCAGGGCTGCCTGCTGTCTTGATCTGTGAACATACTGCTGGGGCTCTCTTGTGGCCCACAAGTCTCGTGGGCTTTCTGTGAGACACTGTCATGTCCAGGGCTGGCGGCACGGTCAGGGCTGACTGCACGCCATCTCCCCTTCTGTTTCAGTGACATTCCAGAGACTGTACCTTTGTCTACTGTCAACAGACAGTGTTCATCGGGGCTGCAGGCGGTGGCCAACATCGCTGGTGAGTTGTGACTGCCGGTGCCCGTGAGCATGCCCTGACCTTGGTTCTTGCCCCTCAGGGCAGAGAGGAGTGGAAGACCACCCATTGTCACACCCTGTTGTGGAGTATTACTTTAACTGGGTAAAGGTGTGTTACATTTGTTTATGCTGTGCAATATTACTTTAACTGTGTAAAGATGTGTTACATCTGTGTCTGCTGTGGAATAGTACTTTAACTGTGTGAAGGTGGGTTACATTTGTTTATGTGCATTTGTTTACTTACGTAAAGATGTGTTGCTGTTTCACCTTGCCTGCCTAAGGCACCTGATTGGTCTAATAAAGAGCTGAATGGCCAAGTTTGGGGATCACAGGTGGGGCTGGCAGGCAGAGAGAATAAATAGGAGAAATCTAGGCTCAAGAAAAGAGGAGGACGGGAGGAGAGGACATGCCTAGGGCAAGTAGCCAGGCAGGTGCCAGCCAGCCAGACATGGAGGAAACATCGAAAGTAAGACAGACAGACAGAAAAGGTAAAAACAAAAACAAAAACCCCTGAGGTGAAAGGTAGATAAAGAAAACCAGTTTAATTTAAATTAAAAGAGCTGGCCAGGAATGAGCCCAAGCCAGGCCTAGCATTCATAACTAATAAGAAGTCTGTGCTGGGCGGTGGTGGCGCACGTCTTTAATCCCAGCACTCAGGAGGCAGAGGCAGGTGGATCTCTGTGAGTTTGAGGCCGGCCTGGTCTCCAAAGCGAGTTCCAGGAAAAGCTACACAGAGAAACCCTGTCTCGAAAGCCAAAAAAAAAAAAAAAAGACAGTGTGAGCTGGGTGGCAGCCCAAAAGAAAAAGCCTGGTACAATACCCCAAGCCTTTTTGGGTGCCCCTGGGTCTTCTGTGAGGCTTCGGTGAATGTCTCCCAAGAGCAGGGAGGGAACGGGCTGGTCCAGGCCAGGCCCTCTCTGGCCAAGGATGGTTATGAAGTGCTTTTGTTACAGGTGGCATCAGAAATGGGTCTTATGACATTGGCATGGCCTGTGGGTAAGATTGTCTTCCTGCCGGACCTTCCTAACCAATGTAATAATCAAACTAATTTTCCTCTCCTCAGCCATGATTCTCCCTGCCCACCACGGCTGCTGGCTGGGCTGGACTCTCACAGAGGCAGCCTAGGAGTTGTGGAAGTGTAGTGGCCTCTTTGATTCTTTCTTGCAAATCAATCTGCTTGTCACGTTGGAAATCTGCAGCACTTTGCCTGTTGCACTGGCTGATTTTCCATGCTCCTGAGAGAGGCGGCAGAGTGTACTCCCTCAAGGCAGGGACAGTTCCTTATATGTAAATGCTCATCTTCCTAGGCTGTTGCCTTGTCTGCCACTCCAGTACCAAGGGAGAAATTGCAGCTGATACTGTGTTCTGAGGGACATGGTCAGACCTCTGCTCACTGTCCCCTTCACTCACATTGCCCCTTTGTTTCTGCCTCTGGGGTAAAGGGCTGTAGAAGTTACGCCTGATGGTGGATCCAGGAAAGAATAGAGCGCTGGGGCCACCTGCTGTTGGAAGACAGCCTAGGAGAGCTTGGAAGAAAGCTTCAGCAGGCTTTCGAGCTAGCTGCCCCAGGTTCTGTAGAATAGCTTTAATAGGAAGCGTTGCTGGCATATGGTCAGGTCTTGGATGCCTGCACTGGGTTTTCCTGACCTGTGTGTCAGTAGGAGGACAGCCAAAGTCCACACATGGGGACCATAGTAGGCAAGGGTCACAGCCAGCCTGCTTGTTGCTGTTCCTTGTGTTTGCCATAACAAGGAGAGCAGATGTGGCGGCTTGAGGGGAAGGGCGGGGGCTCTGTGAGGCCCTTGGGATTCTCAGCCCAAACAGGTCAAGGACCCTGGTTCTGGAGACAAAGCAGCTATACCTGGAGGATGCCCACATCCCCTGACCACCCCTAGCACTTGAGAGTGCAGCTTGCCCAGGACTGAACTCTGGGACCAGATTGTCTAGTTGGAGTTCATGCTGGTGACCATGACCAGCTTCGCCTCTTGCCAGGACTTCATATCCTCACCCCCTCAGCTCTGGGGATGCTGTAGGACAATTAAGTAGAGTTGTAACCAAAGCTGACTGTGGGATACGGGTCATTTGGTCACACAGTTTGACAGGTTCTCATGCCTAAGCAGAATTCAAACAACTGGCTGGGTCTGTAATCCCAGCTGAAGCAAGAGAATTTCAAGGTCAAGGCCCACCTGAGCTACTTAGCAAATCTGGGGCTGAGGCAGTCTAGCAAGACCCTGTCTCATGATGAAATTAAAAAAAAAAAAAAAAATTAAGGCCCAGAAATACTTAGCCATGTAGTGATTGCCTGTCATGTTTAAGGTCCTGTAATTAACACTCAGTTCTTCAAAAACAAAACAAACAAACAAACAAACAAAACCTGAAGAGTTCATGTCATGCCGAACTTGGGAGAGAACTTAGCCAGGGCTCCTGGTATTCATGTGGCCTCATGGCCGCCTCCCCATCAATGTCTGATCCCTCTGCACAGGCAACCAGACCTTTTTCTCAGCCATCCCACCTACTTGCCACCAGTGTACACAGGGCAGGTCTTTCTTTGATGTAAACTTAGTATTTACCATTTCTCCCTTCTTCCTTTGAAGGAAGACTGAGGGCTACACTGAGGGCTGAATCAGATTTGGTATGTCCTGTATTGGAGGGAGAACTGGGGACCACCACTTACTTAGCTCAGCAATGCACCGTGCAGCAGGACCCTAGAACTGGGGCCGTGTCTGGTACAGTGCTGTGTTTTGGGCAGGGGGAAAGACGGCTCAGCCACTGTGCAATCCCTGCTCACTGGCCAGGTATCTGCGGCATACCTGGAGGGCTCCCTAGCTATTTATTGCCCAGCACTTGCCACACAGCTGGTCATTCCTCTGGCTTCCTACTAAGACTGACAGCTCACTCCTCCTCCTTAGGGTGGAGTCCATGACCCTGTCTCAGAGAGGGAACCCTGGGAATATTTCTTCACGCCTGATGGAGAATGAGAAGGCCAGAGACTGTCTGATTCCTATGGGGTAAGTGTCCACAGGAGGCTGTGTGTGTGTGTGTGTGTGTGTGTGTGTATGTATGTGTGAACGCGCACGTGCGTGCACGCATGCACAGGCATGCACATATGCCCACTCACCCACCACTCTGTCCTCAACCAGAGACCAAGGAATTTTCTCCTCTGCGGCTGGCAATGCCCGGCCTCGAGGCCCTCAAACTCCATCCTTCGAGTGTCGGGTACAGTAGGGACTGGGTGTGGGGCTGATGCAATCCTTGGCTTTCCTTTCTTTAAGCACCTGAGTCCTCTCTGAGCCCCTCAGTATCCAAACACATCCCATGTTGTCCCCCACCCTGAGGTGCCCAGTCACGAGGAGGATGGTGCCAGATGTCCCCCCAAACCTCTGTTGGCAGTCTGGAACATTGAAAGGACATGGGGAGCACTGAAGTTCTGAACATGTTTGGGAAGGACTCAGGCCTGTGAGATGTAGCCTGGGGAATCTGTTCTCTACATCTCCATGGTCTACAGTTATATTTGTGATCTCTGGACTTTGCCAACACCCAAGGACAGGGATCCCTGGCTGCATGGCTATACAAAGAAAGGCTTGCAATGGGCAGCGATCTGGCTTTGTCCAGGCCCTCCCTCCAAAGGCATCCCTGAGCCATAGGAGAGGTTGATCAAGTTGGCCAGCTAGTGTGCCCAGCACCTCTGCTCTTGTCCTTGGGATGTGACTGGGTAGAAGACCATGCCCTCTGCAGGTCCCACACAAAGGCTGCCTGTCCCCCATAAAAAATGTTTCCTTTGCTATGTGCCTCTGAAGGTCTGAACAGCATGGGTGCTCCTCACTATGGGACAGGATCGCCACCTTCTGAGTCCTTAACTCTGTCCCTGGAAACCCTGTCTCTGACCTGGATGCCCAGAAGTGCAAGCACAGGCCTTCAGTATGGCCCTGGCTCTCAGGCCAGCAGACCCACGGCCTCCTGCTTTACTGTTTGTGTCTAGGATAACCTCGGAGAACGTGGCTGAGCGGTTTGGCATTTCGCGGCAGAAGCAGGATGCCTTCGCTCTGGCCTCCCAGCAGAAGTGAGTACAGCGGGATGGGCTATTGATGGGGCTGGATATTGAGTGGCCTGAGCTGGCTGTCAAGGTGATGCAAAAGTGTTGACTAGCCTCAAGCCTCTAGGTGGGGGTGGAAAGGCTCATCACCACTGTCTCGAGGTCTTCTGAGTCCTCGAGGTCTTCTGAGTCCTCGACTGAACACTCTGAGGTCTGAGTGTGCTCTCCCTAACTGGGCCTCAGCCCCACCCCATTCTGACCAGACATAGTGGCCACTGGTGATCCTCAAGCCTGCAGTACCGGGCCAGTGGTGCTAAAACTTAGTCCTCCTAGTGTAAGAGGCAGACCTGGGCCTGGAGTGGTGACCTGAGTCTGCCATTCGGGAAAACCAGAGCCTCAGGCCAGGGGGAAGCACCAGCCTTATTGTGGAAGAGACCACTGAGCAGGCTGAGTGGCTAGTGAATGAAGAGCTCCAAACAGAAGGACATCTCTAAATGTCGTGCTCTTGATTGGGAAAGTCTGGAGCTGAAGATGAAGAGTCTAGGAAAGCTTTGGCATGCCTTTCCCTGCCAAAGGAAGGTGGTGTCCTGAGGAACCCTCAGCAGTCACTTGCAGCTCCATTGGGTGGGCGGAGGGGGTCAGAGCAGTCCCTGGGTTGCACAGCAAGGGGCTGTGTGTTCTCCTGAGTTAGCAAAGGCCAGGGACAGGCAGGAAATGGCCACAATTAGGCCTGAGAGTCGCTGTCCCTGGTGCTGGCAGGGCAGCGACAGCCCAGAGCAGGGGCTGTTTCCGAGCTGAGATCGTGCCTGTGACAACCACGGTCCTGGACGACCAGGGCAACAAGAAAACCATCACTGTGTCCCAGGATGAGGGCGTCCGCCCCGGCACCACCATGGAGGGCCTGGCCAAGCTGAAGCCTGCCTTCAAGGATGGAGGCTCTACCACAGCTGGTGAGCGTGGGCCAGGAATAGGGTTGATGGAGGTGGCCTGCTCTACTCTGAGACCTGGAGCTGACCCTTGGCAAAGTGATGCTGGAGGGCTGGCTCTCCTCATCTTGGCCTGATGCCTCCTTGTCTCACCCTTCCTCCCCTAGGAAACTCCAGTCAGGTGAGTGATGGAGCAGCTGCCGTCCTGCTGGCCCGGAGGTCCAAGGCTGAAGAATTGGGCCTTCCCATCCTTGGGGTCCTGAGGTCCTATGCAGTGGTTGGTGTCCCTCCTGACGTCATGGGCATTGGTCCTGCCTATGCCATCCCTGCAGCCTTGCAGAAAGCAGGTGAGGCAGCTCCTTCTTGTCCTGGGCCCGGACCCTCATTCCCTGTATCTGGGACCAGGGTATGCTGGGTTTGACCCTGTGGATGCTCTGGAATGAAGGTGGCTCAGGCTGGCACCCCATATCCAGGCCTCCCTAACCTACCGTTGGAACCCACTCGCCTGGCACACATAGTAGACCACTAGAGCTGCACTTGGGGTGGAGCCCAGAGGAAATCCAGAGTCCTGTCTGTGACTGTCAGCTCTGGTCTGTCTCTTGCCTGCACAGGGCTGACTGTGAATGACATAGACATCTTTGAGATCAATGAGGCCTTTGCAAGTCAGGTGAGCCTGGGTGTCATGGTGGGGTGAATTGGGCCTGTGGTTCAGAGCAGATGGAGGCTTCAGCTCCTGCTCCGGCTCCTTCCAGGCCCTCTACTGTGTGGAGAAGCTGGGAATTCCTGCAGAGAAGGTGAACCCCCTGGGGGGTGCAATAGCCCTGGGCCATCCCCTGGGCTGCACTGGGGCAAGGCAGGTGGTCACGCTGCTCAATGAACTGAAGCGTCGTGGGAAACGGTAAGGCTGCTGCTTGTGGAGTGTTGTGGGGGTGCTCGAGCTGGGGTGTCAGCTAGCTGGGGCTTGGGGAGGTGAGCACACACAGGCGTTCTGAACTAGGGATGGAGTGGTGAGACGTGTCTTCCTGATGGCTTGCTTAAAAGGCAGTATAACCTATGGAAGGTGTCTGCCACCTGGGTGTGTGTCTGTCTAGGGCTCAGTTCCCACAGATCTGTTCTGCTCATCTGTCCATGAGCCTTTGTGGCTGCAGCTCTGCCTGGTGGGGGCATGGGCTGGGGTCAAGCTCTGCCCAGCCAACGCTGGTTCTCTTCCCCAGGGCTTATGGAGTGGTGTCCATGTGCATCGGGACGGGGATGGGAGCTGCTGCTGTCTTTGAATATCCTGGGAACTGAAGCCCTGGCTGCAGGCACTGCCCAGAGAGTCCTACAGTGGTAGCCAGAGAGGGACTCTACAGAAGCCACCTGCATGGGACACTCAGCACTGGAGGGGCGTATCACAGCACTTTAATTTAGAAGATGTGATCACAGTATGGGGACAAGTGGCCATTGGGCCATCCAGTCTGGTCTTCTCAGCTGGACCACAGTCAGCTGATTACTCTTGACCACAGGACAGGGTCTGCTTCTGTGGGACAGTGACCTCATGAATGATGGGTATGTCGGATAAAGTAAATACATGTTATCTGATTCCAGTGGCCATCATTTCACTTAGGGTCCAGCTCTTGCTTTGCTGGAATCTGTGGGCCATTTTTGTAATGATTAAGTGTTACAGTCACCCAGGTGGTTGGCCTGTGCTGGTTAGCCCTGGAGACCTGTCATGCAGGGCGTGGTTGACACCATTGCCTGAAAGGAGATCCCTCATCCCAGGAGCTGCTCCAGCCCCATAGCCTGTGTCCCTGCTTAGCAGCCCTGGGCCAGACTGATGTCCAAGCTGGGGCAGGGGTTCAGGGTGGCAGAGCCTCAGAACTCGTGGGGCCTCACATATCTCTCATCGTGAGAGCCCCGGCCCCGCAGCCTCAGGGTGCAAGGCTTCTCACTCAGCACACCTTCCACTATCATCGTAGACTCGTACAGCAGGCTGCTCCTGGGGAGGGGGAGGCGGGGTTAGTACAGCAGGCTGCTCCTGGGGAGGGGGAGGCGGGGTTAGTACAGCAGGCTGCTCCTGGGGAGGGGAGGCGGGGTTAGTACAGCAGGCTGCTCCTGGGGAGGGGAGGCGGGGTTAGTACAGCAGGCTGCTCCTGGGGAAGGGGAGGCGGGGTTAGTACAGCAGGCTGCTCCTGGGGAGGGGAGGCGGGGTTAGTACAGCAGGCTGCTCCTGGGGAGGGGAGGCGGGGTTAGTACAGCAGGCTGCTCCTGGGGAAGGGGAGGCGGGGTTAGTACAGCAGGCTGGCTGCTCCTGGGGAAGGGGAGGCGGGGTTAGTACAGCAGGCTGCTCCTGGGGAGGGGAGGCGGGGTTAGTACAGCAGGCTGCTCCTGGGGAGGGGAGGCGGGGTTAGTACAGCAGGCTGCTCCTGGGGAGGGGAGGCGGGGTTAGTACAGCAGGCTGCTCCTGGGGAGGGAGGCGGGGTTAGTACAGCAGGCTGCTCCTGGGGAGGGGAGGCGGGGTTAGTACAGCAGGCTGCTCCTGGGGAGGGGAGGCGGGGTTAGTACAGCAGGCTGCTCCTGGGGAGGGGAGGCGGGGTTAGTACAGCAGGCTGCTCCTGGGGAGGGGAGGCGGGGTTAGTACAGCAGGCTGCTCCTGGGGAAGGGGAGGCGGGGTTAGTACAGCAGGCTGCTCCTGGGGAGGGGAGGCGGGGTTAGTACAGCAGGCTGCTCCTGGGGAGGGGAGGCGGGGTTAGTACAGCAGGCTGCTCCTGGGGAAGGGGAGGCGGGGTTAGTACAGCAGGCTGGCTGCTCCTGGGGAAGGGGAGGCGGGGTTAGTACAGCAGGCTGGCTGCTCCTGGGGAAGGGGAGGCGGGGTTAGGCAATGCCAGCCAGTACCCAGGCCCCATGGGGCAGTCCCCTGAGTCAGGAAGCAGCTCTTACCTAGGATTGAAGAACACCTGAAGGGGAATGGAGACTGGGGGTGCATTGGTGGGTCGGGCCTCCAGCAGCCCACTGCCTGGGGAGACCCCAAAGGCTTCATCTTCCCTAGCTGGTTCCTCCGGTCCTACGTTGAGAAGAAAGGAGGCCACAGGCTGTCCAGATGTTGTCCCCCAGACTAGCCAGCCTCTCAGGTGTCACTGCGGTCCTTCCAGCAACCCCGGGCAGAGCAACCAGGAACTGGAGGACTGGTGGGCTCCAGGTCTGTCGGGTCAACCAGTCCTAGGGAGCCAGTCTGCATGGACGGGACCCCCACCACCACCCCCCAGTCTGTCTTAGGGGTCTTGCTCAGTCCCATCAAGGAGCAGCAGGATGAAAACATACCCATCAGCGCTGTCCAGTAGCTCAGGCAGTCACTGAGGTTCATCAGGTAGACCTCCCGGGTGTGCTGCTGGTTCACGAAGCAGGTCCCGAAGTCTACCCAGCTGGTGGAGAGCTGGAGCATGGGCACGGCCACAACTGCCCGCAGGGGGACCTCCTGGGGGCCCGAGCCCACGACTCAGTGAGGGATGACGCATCCTTGCCCACTGGGGTAGTGCTCTGAACTGGGGTCCTGGGACACAGGGAAACCCACTGCCCCCGAGGACTGACACTTCTGAACACGCCACCAGAGCCAGAGGGGCGGGTGGAATTCTGCAGGGCCGGAAGGACACCCCGGCTTCCCTGCCAGCCTCCCGCCGAGGGAGCTCATGCTCTGCTCCCAGTTGATAGGTCAGTCAGCCATCCACCCCACAAGACCTCTGTCACCTTCCTTGTCTCCCTCCTCCTTTGGGGTCCAAGGCACACCCCTCAACCCATTAGACCCTGAACCAAGTGGCTTGAGGCCCCTCGGAAGTCCAGGGATCACTCAGGCACTACCGTGGTCCACTTCTCTTTGGCCCCAGCTGCTGCCAGGTCCCAGGCTGCAGGGCCCCACTAGCCTGCTCTGCTTCTGGTCTCTCTGGCTTCTCATAAGGTCTGTCCTTTAGCTCCCTACTTGCAGCCCCAGCTAGGCCCCTGTGACTCTCAACTCCACACTGACCGGTGTGTGACCTGCTCATGGTGTTCAAAGCCCTACAGGAGTGAAGCAGACTCCCTCACAGCTTCCTCAGCTGCCCGCTGTCCCCACCAATGAGGCCATACCCTAGGTCTCTCTATGTAATTTCCGTGTTCTCTTGATTAAATAGGAAACAGGCTTTACCTGCCACCTCCTCCAGGGAGCACCTCGGGTCTCCCCCTCCAGTCCCTCCCCCTTGGTCCGGGGTACCATCTTCCTCCCCAGAGGGTGGAAACGGCAGGAGGGAGCTTAGAACATGCCTGAACGGTCTGGTTGGTGAAGCCCAGGAGCAGGTTCCCTGTGAACACCATCTGTTTCTCCCCCTTCTTATTCTGTTGAATGTCCACTCCAGGCAGCATCTGGTCTGCTGGGAGCTTCTGGTAGGACAGCAGTTCCAGGGAGAGTGAGAAGGACACATCCACCTGAGCAGATGTGGACATGGTGTCACCCCAGGTTCCTGAAGGCAGGCAGCCTGCTGGTCTGGTCAGGTCCTGTTCAGCCCTAGCTTATGGGGCCTGTGGAGCACTGAGTGTCCCAGTTGCCCAGCACACAGCTCGGCAGTACCCCCGTGTGCAGCATGTGGTCCCCAAACCCTGCACTGGCCTGCTGTGTACCCAGCACCTAGTCAGCACAGACAAGCCTTCCTTGTCCTCGGGAGTCTGCTGGAGGGGATAGAGCAAGGAACCTGCCCTTCTCACTTAGGGCGACCTGGGCTGAGGTTGTGTATGGACCAAGGAAAGACTGTTTTTATCCTGAGGACATGAGGGGCCTGTTAGGATCTGAAAATGAGACATCCAAGGCAGCTTTTCCTTCCACAGAACCTCTGGCTGCTGTGGGGGCTGTGGAGTAATTCTCTTGGACACTGTAAAGATTTGTCACTCCAACTGGTTTAATAAAACACTGATTGGCTAGTAGCTGTGTAGGAAGTTAGGCGGGAAAGTCAAACTGAGAATGATGGGAAGAAGGAGGAGGAGTCACTAGTCTCCAGGCAGATGCAGAGGAAGTAAGATGAGAATGCCATACTGAGAAAAGGTACCGAGTGAGAGCTAGTTAGTTATAAGCCTGAGCTACCAGCCAAGCATTTATAAGTAATATTAAGCTTCTGAGTCAATTATTGGGAAGCGGCTGCTGGGTATTTGGGAGTTGCTGGCAGGACAGAGACCTCCTCTGGCTACAGTGGGGAATAATTGGGCTGTGGAACATGAGTGGGCTGAGAACAGCTGACCAGAGACTGGAACTCAGGCCAAACAGAGTGGGGCTTGGGCTCTTAGCCCTCAAGACAACTCCATGGTAGCTCATCAGAATCAGTATTTGCTACTAGTATTCCTGGGCCTCGGCTCTGACTGTCACAGGGCAAGCTCTGACTGAAGGTGGTCTGGGAGCTTCTACTTGTCCCAAGCGTTCTAAAGGCTGGTTTTCCCTGGCTTGGAAACCACCATCGAGGGCCAAGATGAGAAAGGCTGGTAGCAGTGCCAAGTCGTCCTGGGGTGGAGTTCAGAGCTTTGGTGGGTGAGAGCGGCTGCTAGGGTAAATGCCACCACATGGGGCATGACGTGACAGTGGTGAGTTCAGATTTACAGGGTGTGTTTAGATCTAGAGCTGAAAGAGTTCAGGTCAGGAGCCAGATGCCCAGGTACCATCCAACTGCACCAGAAGAAAGTGCAAGTTTCCTTTTTTTTGTGGGAGCATCTGGGTCACCCCAAGCCTCCTGTGTAGTTGTAGTGGGATGGACCCTCCTCGCCCTGCGCTCTCAGCAGGGAGCCCAGGCAGAGGTCAGGAGAGCTCGCTCGTGCCACCTGCAGCGTGGGGTCTGTGGGCTCCCCACCTCCACAAGCAAGGTCTGGAAAGTCCTGCCAGTAACACATGCAGGCTGTCATGGCAGACACATCTGCACATGTGTGCTACTCAGTGAGATCCTGGAGGAGCCGGACGAGCTGACCCAAAATGTGCAGAGTAGGACAGGCACTGAGTGCAGCTCTCCAGACCATCAACAGAAGGGGTGAGGGGCTGCAAGGAGTGGGGGAAGAGGGCCTTGCAAGGCAGGATGGGAGGTGGGAGATGGTGAGGCTGTGTTTTTGTGCTGTCCGTCCTGGACAAGCCTGTGCTTACCCAGGGAGCCACTATTTAAAGGGTTGCGCACATGCCCTATGTCTGCAAAGCCCATTTCAGGTACCTCAACCCAAGGAGGCAGAAGTTACCATCAAGGCCCTGGCATTCCCAGGGCAATCCCACCTTTGAAAATCCAGGCTCCTCCACAGCCTATGCTCTGAGTGATTTACATTCATGGCAGTCCAGCTGTGGGTGGCCCCAAGCCAAAGCATTAAACCTTGAGCCAAAGGGCACGTGAGAAGGGATGGGGCATGGTATGAAGTGGGGGTGCTCACCAGTATGCACTGGCCTCCACCAGGCCATCAGTGGTGGTACACAGGGACACAAGCTGGAGGGTCTGGATGTGTTTCTGGAATGCATGTGGCTATTTGCAATAGGTCTATCTGTATATAACCTGTGCAGAGGGACTATGTATGTTGAAAGGGACATGTCTGGGTCATGGACCTATGACGGTCCATTTGTACCTGGTGCCCAGATGTGAGCAGGATACGTGTATGTGTTGCCTGTAGAGGTGGGGAGGGAGATGGCGCACCCCCGCACTGACCAGAATGTTCTCCTGTGGGCGGAGTATCAGCTGCTGGCCTGAGGAGGCCATCTCCTCTTCACACTGCTGACGACAGGCTCTGTTGTCCCACCTGGCCCCACCTTGAGAAATGAAGAAGGGCTTGGAGACCAGGACCCGGAAGTAGTGCAGGATTTCCGTGGTGTTGATCAGTTTCAGATGGCGGGTGGTAGGCCAGTCACTCAGCACCTAGGGCCATGGGTGGAGGAGGGGCATGGTGCATCAATCCTACTCCTCACACCATGACTCTGGGAAAGAGACTCAAGACTCGAAAGGGCCTGTGCCTCAGGACGCACAGGCACATGGGAGGTCCAAGTCCTTTAACTGGTTCGGGGTGACAGCATACTTACCCCACAGCAGGGATTTTTCGGGATGAGGTCACTGGCCTGGCACCGGAATTCCAAGTAACCACTGCTGTCCAGCTGGGCTTTCAGCCTGCACAGTGACAGGCATGCTCGGGCAGCCAGGATCTGGGTCCTCCGGCATCACCTCCCTGTCCCTGCTTTCTCCTCTTCCCTTCCATTCCTGTCCTTTGGCTTTGAGAACCCCACCAGTGAAATGAGGTTCCTCTCTCAAAGGGATGGGGGTGGGGGGGAGATCCAGTTGACTCACTGTGCATGTCTTATGTGGCCATTCATCTCTAGTCTCAGGGGGCCCACAGCAAAGTCCTGAAGGCGACACATTCGGCCTGGAATCTCTCTGTCTGTCTGCAGAGCCCAATCCATCAGAGATCACTGGTGGTCCCAGGGCTGAGCAGGCAGTGTGACTCCCAGGGGAGAGGAGGTGGCCATGGCACCCTCGCCCCAGGTGGGAAGGCTCACCTCCTTGTCCAAGCTCATGAAGCCCAGGGCATAGCCAGTGCACTCCACCTTGTGTAGGACGTCAAGACCGAGCACCATGGGAGTGAAGGAGATGTAGATGGTGCTGTTGCCTCCAGCTGGGATGACCTAGCAGGAATGCAGCAGCCTCAGCCCTGCCCCATGTTCACTGGCAAGCCAGGGCAGCTCCACCAATGAGCACCTACCCCTGCCTACTCACCACCTGCCTGGGGCTGATGCGGTACGTGCTGGAGGGCGCTCCCTCATGCTCCTGCAGGATGACTGAGATGATCTGTTCTTCAGTCCTGGTACCACTACTGCAGTTACCCTGTTACCAACGAGACCCTGCCACTCACGTGGGCTCAACTGACCCGGGCCACATCTCACATGCCCTGGACTCTGGCTCACCGATGAGGGGACTGCATGGCTAGACGCAGACGTATTGGAGGGAGTTGGGGACTGTGGTGAGCTGCCCTCAGAGCGACACACGAGCTCATTCCCAGCTTGGTCCCGCAGTGGGAAGGGTGGCCCATAAAACACAAGCAGCTCCAGCAGTCTGTCCTCCTTTTGTTCTGGGAGATAGGTCTCCCAGTCTAGACGGATGTCTGGGAAAGCATGAAGGAGAAAGAAGAGTGGGTGGCCGCCTCCTGGCCCCCACCTCCCTCTTCTCCCATACTCACGATTTTTAATAATGCCACAGGTTTAGAAAGTAGTTCTTGGGGATGGGAAGATGGCTCAGTTGGTCAAGTGTTTGCTGTGTGAGCTGGTTAGTTTCTGTCAACTTGTCCCAAACTAGAGGTGCTTGGGAAGAGGAACCCCCAGTTGAGAAATCGCCTCTGTCAGTTTGGCCTATGGGCATGTCTATGGGGAATTTTCTTGGTGAATGATTGATGTGGGAGGGCCGGGCCCACCATGGGCAAGGTCACCCCTGGGCAGGTGGTCCTGGGGGGTATAAGATCACAAGCTGAATAAGCCAAGAGGAGCAAGCCTGTAAGCAGCACCCCTCGCACTCTCTGCTTCGGTCCCTGCCTTGAGTCTCTGCCCTGCCTTTCCTTGGTGGCAGACTGTAAACTGTAAGGTGAAATCAACCCTCTCCTTCCTAAGTTGATTTTTCTTTTCATGGGGTTTTTGTCACCGCAGCAGAGAGCGAACTGGGACACACTGCACACACGAGGACTTGAGTTTGGATCAAGAATCACATGAAAAGCTGGATGTGAAAGCACACACTTGTAATCCCATCTCTGAGGAGATAGAGACAGGCCTGGGGGCTGCTGAGCCAGTCTAGGCTACCTACTGAGTCCTGGGACAGTAACAGATCCCTTATCAAGCAGTGAAGTGGATGGCACCTAAGGAGCAATCTCTATGGCTGGCTTCTGGCTTCTCCACATGTGAACACACTCGTGTGAGCACACTTGTGTGAGCACACCTGAACACACATGCACTCATACACATAAATGAGCACACGCAACAGACACACACAGGAACACAGTAGTTCTTCCCAGGATTCTGGCACCTAGCTCAGTTACTCGAAGCTCTCACGGTTGGTCATGAGACCAGTCGTCATGTCCAAACCCTGGCAAGGCTCTCTCTGCTTCCTGCAGCGTCCTGTCTCTGGTTTGTCTTTGACGGCTGGCTCTCCAAGTCCCACACTTTGCACCTTCTCCACACACGTCCATCATTCCCGGTCTGTTATCATTTCCTCTCCTTTGTGGCTATCTTCCCAGGAACTCCCTACCTCCCTTTGTACCCCCATCCTTCTATCCCTAAGGCAAAGCCGAACTCTGGATGAACCACCTGCATCATCCTTCTAGATAGCACTGGTTAAGTCCTCCAAGCTGAAGAGAGTGCACCTCATTGCTCCCCGAATCTGGGCTGCCTCATTGCCTTCTTTCCTGCACACCTGCTCTCTCCTCTGACACCTCCTATGAATCCCATCATTCCCGGTGGTGGTTTCACTTCATCTGCCAGAAGTGCGGCCCAGACCATACCTGTCTGCCATCCTGCTCCTGCCTAGCAGTGACCGCCAAGTGCAGGGCCCTCTGTCCTTGACTCCACCTAGCTGCTTCCTAACTGCACTAGGGCTAGTTTAGACTTCTCCCATCACGCAAAAGTTTCCCTCGGCCACATCAGCTCCTTGGCTGTGCCATACATCCTCTCCACAGCAGGATACCAGGACCAATTATCCAGTGACCTCCTCAGGTGTCAATTAGCATGGACTTTCTGGATCTCCAGCGTCACTGGTCCTGGCACTGAGGAATGCCTCAGGACCCTCCCAAAGCTCTTGATCTTGTCTCTCCTGTCCACCTGCTGTCTGCTTTTTCTCAAGTCATAATGACCTCCTGAACAATGTGCAGAGATCTTGAGTGGTAAGGAAGGAAACCTGAGGGAGAAGGGAATCCAGAGTAAGGCTGGGAAGAGCTGGGCTTGTGACACAGGCCTGTGATCCCTACCCAGTTCAGGGCTTTCCTGAGTAAGTTCAAGGGCAGCCTAGGCAACTTAGTGGGACCTTGTCTCTAGCATGAGTGACATCCAATCAACTTCCTACAACTGCAGAACCAACCAAAGGGGAAAAAATCCCACAGACAAGGTCATCTCAGGATTGTCCAAAGCTTAGCCTCCTGTTGTTTACCAAAGCCACATGTCACAGGAGAGGACAGACTCCTAAAATTGTCCTCTGCCCCCCCCCACTCCTCCTGTCCCACATGACCCTTCTCACACACACAAATAAACATATTTAATTTTAAAACTTAAAAACAAAAACAAATCATATCAAAGTGATAGCAAGTTAGTGACACTCATGTGACCCAGGCCAGCTATGTTCACGTGACCCAGGCCAACAATGTTCCCACAAAGCGAGGGGTCTCCAAAGCATGACAGCATTAGACTAAAGAGGCCAGAGAGGAAAGAAGAAGGAGGGATGAGAGAAGGCTCCAGCATGTGTGCAGAAGAGCCAGTACTAATGAGAGCCCTCAGTACCTGCCCTGATCTAGTCTGAAGACTAGCAGTTGAATCTACGCACACCATGCTCAGTCCAGTCACTTTATTGTTCTAAGTCGGTTCTCATTCTTAGCCCTCTCATGCCTGACTCCTCACATTTCACCCCCAAGACTCCTTGCAATCTTAAGAAAAGTTTCAAAATCCTCAAAGTCATAGCTCATTCCTAGAATAGACGATAAGGAACAGAGCCATTACCGTGGTAACCCAAGGTTCCAAGGTCTCAGGACCAGAGTGAGGGGGCACAGTGCTCTGAGACATAGCTTTTTTATCAGCAGATTTGGCAAGTGAAGAATTGGCAGGCTTTCCTTAGGGTATTTTGTGTTAGTAACCTTGGTAGACACATGCAACTCTGACCTTGTGCATAACTGTAAAGTTTTACATTTATGATCTATTTACAAAGGCCTTTAGTTTGAACTTGCTCTGAGGTAAAAATGAGCTAAATGCGTGCAGTTTGTGTTAGACTGAGGAGAGATTATTTTCTGTGTTAGTCTGAGCAAAAGGAACAAGGCAGGCTTTAAGTGTCTACAGTCTGGTGGGACAATGGATCTGGCTATGAAGCATCTCCTAGTATATTTTCCATATATCAAAATGATACAGCTAAGTGAAAAGTCTTCTTCCTGACCACCCACAGATTTATGTGCCCATAAGATTGAGATGTAATATGAGATTGCATATACACATTTTATGAAAATACATGGTAATGGAGAGATATCATAGCTGTTATTGCACAAGAAGTTTACAACGAGATACAGTCGATTCATTCAAAAGGCAATAACTCTGGGGGGCTGGAGAGATGGCTCAACCGTTAAGAGCACTGGCTGTTCTTCCAGAGGTCCTGAGTTCAATTCCCAGCAACCACATGGTGGCTCACAACCATCTGTAGTGAGATCTGGTGCCCTCTTCTGACCTGCAGGGATACACTGTATACATAATAAATAAATAAATCTTTTTTAAAAAGTCAATAACTCCAACACACCTTGAAGATGGCTTCGTCCTCTACCAGAACCCTTGGTTCTGATAGGTTGACCTTCTGAACACTAGTTGTCACCTGCTGTATACTCCCATGGCTTTTTGCCACCAGCAACTCTCAATACAGTACTCAAGTGCAGCTAATGATAGAGCAGCTGAAAATACAATCCAAATCTATTGGGAATACGAGGGGGACATGATTTCAGGACATGGTGAGAGTGGAGGTGGTATCACGCCCTTCAGAACAGTGGGTCCCATGAGGAGCAGGTCCAGAGCCCTGCTTCTCACTGCGGCTGTGCCTTCCTGAGACTGCCCGGAGAGTTTAAAACCTCTGGTTTCTGAGTTGTTCACATCTCTCCCTTAAATCACCGCATGCATCCCTACCAAGTGTCCCCCAGAAGGAAGTTCAGAGGCTCCTTGAAGGCCCACAGCACTTGGTCACACTGCCATCAGGGTGGAAGCCATGGGGCACAAACCCTTTTTTCCTGTTCTCTCAGTATCCCCACCCCTGTGGACGGCACCTGCTGTGTAACTCGGGTATTGCTGGCTGAAGGACTGAGAAAAGAGGCCCTGGATGTGTCTGTCCCCAGGCACAGTGACCCTGGGCACACAAAGTTAAGCAAGAATGAGTCCCATCCTCAAGGATGGAAGTCCCTCCCTCTCGCTTAAGCCTGAACTCACACAATCCCATCTCTACTTCAGACCTCTGCGTCTGTCTCAAGAGCACCAAGCCCCTTGGACTCCTGGGTGCTGTTTGTACCTGACAGTTCTTTCAAGGCCACCTCCTCTCCCTGCCAGACACACCATCCTGACCATCACGAGCAACTCACCACAGGGACTGAAGTTATACAGACGGAGGTTTCTGATGATTGTGTCTCCTCCAGAGATCTGGGTCCCAAACCTGGAGGGAGAGAGCAGCCTGAGCCAGCACACTCAGTATAGACTGTGCGACCTGGGGGGCAGGAGCCCTGTGTGGGCCTTGGGCCAGAGAGGTATCAGCTACCTGTCGTTCATTGCCTCAGGAACACCAAGACCCAGGGCTACAGAATGTTAGCTGAATGGTCACACATGACCCAGCTGCTGACGTTTTGCCTGGGCTCCTCTGATGGATCCTGATGTCAGCCGTAGGGTCTGGAACTGCCTTGGATCACTCTCTGTCCACCTCCCCGCCCCAAAGCCCCCAGAGACACACAAGTGTTAGCACTGTCCCCCGAGGCTTCCCTTCCCCAAGACAGCCCCACCCTGGAGCCTCCTTGTGGGTGGCTCAGGTGGCCCTGAGCCAGCTGGAGAACCAGGAGCCAGCACAGACAACCATGACTAACAGCCAGAGGGTTCTGGGGTCATCGGGAATCAGGGTTCAAGCTGGGTACCTGATGATTGGCTCCTTCTGGAATGGGGCCACACTGTAGCACGTATTCCTCAGGGAGCTGATGGGGCAGCCCACCACGGCCATATACACTGGGATGACAGTTGTTGGCAGGTCCCCCACCTGCAAACACACCAGCTCTTTGTCAATGAGGGCTACTGCATTTCTTTCTTTCTATTTTTTTTCTTTAAGATTTATTTATTATGTATACAGTGTTCTGCATGCATGCCTGCAGGCCAGAAGAGGGCACCAGGTCTCATTATAGATGGTTGTGAGCCACCATGTGGTTGCTGGGAATTGAACTCAGGACCTCTGGAAGAGCAGTCAGTGCTCTTAACCTCTGAGCCATCTCTCCAACCCGCCACTGAATTTCTTTTTGGCAAAGCTCCCACTTGACCAAACAGCCCAGGGTCCCCAGACTTGGTTCCTGTTGAGCCCAGCCTCACTCATTGCCCAGTTCTTAACCCAGACACCCCTAGCCTGGGCTGCCCTTCCTTCCTTCACAGCCCGATACCCTCTACTAATATACTATCAGGTGACTTAGCTCAGTGGTAGAGCGCTTGCCTAGCAAGCACAAGGCCCTGGGTTCAATCCTCAGCTCCAGTTAAAAAAAAGAAAAAAAAAGATGGACTAGCTGCAGGGCCTCTGGCCTCCTGCGGCCCCTTTGTCCAAATACCTTTTAGTTTGTTAAAGACTGTGTGTGTGTGTGTGTGTGTGTGTGTGTGTGTGTGTGTGTGTGTGTGTGTGTAGGCTGCCTAGCAAATGATCAAATGTAGAAAAGCTGGATAAGAGTGCCGTGCTGGAAAGCTGTTACTGTTTTCTCTTGACTCCATGCTGTTCTTTCCAGCCCTCTCCTGGCCTCCTCATGGTGGCCCCAGCCCTGTGTGTCACAGAGATCCAGAAAGTTCTGCCACACAAGAGGGCTCTGCTGGGAGCATCTCGGTCTTGACCCCAGAAGCTGCAGCAGATGTGAGTGAGCAGCACCTGGCAGCAGCTGCATGTGAAGAGCTGAGGGCCACAGCTGGCAGAGAGGAGCCGTGTGCCTACATGCACGTCCTTACCATGCAAAGGAGGTCATCCCAGTACTCGCCCCACATATTGGCACAGGCTGTGATGTCAATACTCAGCTGCTGGTAGGCTCCCAGCATGCCCTGGGAAATGTGGGGCATGAAAGCAGCTCCTTTCCTGTGAGATAGCATGCTCTCCAAAACATCTGGGGAGAAGGACAGGAGGGTCAGGGCCCTGGGCTGAGGGTGAGGGCTAAACCCTCGGGGGTTAGCAACGCTTGGCCCTGGTGGGGCCACTTCACGGCCTCCATCCTGTCAGGAAGCCGGCTGAGACTGGCCCTGCTTGGCCAGCCTCACGTACCTCCTCTGAGGTCAAGCCTTCCCTTGTGAGCTGCCACCAGCCCCAGAACAAAACCACGTCCAATGCCGACTCAGCCATGTTGGAGATGTCACTGAGGAATACGCTGAGAGGGGTGTGTGGTGGTATTGTGTTCCCCAAAATATTGTGCACCTTAATAAACTTATTTGGGGTCAGAGACAGAACAGCCACAATATTAAACATGAGGATAGGCAGTGGTAGCACACGCCTTTAATCCTAGCATTCCAGAGGCAGAGATCCATCTGTTCAAGGATACAGCCAAGCATGGTGACTCATGCCTTTAATCCCAGGGAGTGATGGTAGAAAGCAGAAAGGTATATAAGGCATGAGGGCTAGAAACTAGAAGCAGTTGGCAGGTTAAGTTTTTGGCTGTTTAAGCTTTTAGGCTTTGAAGCAACAGTTCAGCTGAGATTCATTTGGATAAGGACTCAGAGGCTTCCAGTCTCAGGACACAGGATCAGCTGAGGAATTGGCAAGGTGAGGTGGCTGTGGCTTGTTCTGCTTCTCTGATCTTCCAGTATTCACCCCCAATACCTGGTCCAGGTTTGTTTTTATTAATAAGAACTTTTAAGATTCCTGCTACAGGGGTGAGTCTCTGGTTCCCGTTTCCCTCCCTGGCCAGTGCTGGCACCCGAATATGGCATCACATCCTCAGAAGGCCATGTAAAGCCCAACCCTGGCCCTGGCTTGGGCCCAACACCCCCATGTTGGCAGCTCTTACCCAGCTGTTGTTTCTTGGCCAAGTGCTCTTGGATGTGCGCTGTCTTTAGCAGGGTTGGGGGCATGTCAGGGCTTCACAGAGACAGAAAATAGCATCGAAGCAGTCAGTCCTTCCCACAGCCTGAGCCACAGCCCGTGGTAGAAACATCTGGACAGGTGTTCATGGGAAGGTAGTCTGCTCCACTCAAGGGAAGCTGGTTGGATCCCCTTTCCCCACTTTTAAAATTTCTGTTAAATTGAAAATTCTACCACCCAAGGCAACTCTAGCTGCAGGCTGCCCCTAAAGTAACAGAAATTGCCTCCCAGGAAATCCACAGAATGATCTCTGAGCCAGAGATCTGTTATCCCAGAGGCAAACCCAGCTCTGGGTGCCCAGATCTTGGGCACCCTTTGTCACAGGCTCCAGTCTCCCCAGTTACTCCCTGTCTGGCATCAGGATGCATTGACATGCTGGAGCAGAACTAATGGTTTAGATAGCTGTCCTTCCCTTCCCTACGCCGTTCAGCTCAGGCCCATGAGCCAGTGTCCAGGACAACCCCTATTTCTAAGCCCTTACCCCACTCCTCTGTGCCCAGTTCCTCTGTCTAGGAGCCTCTCCCTCATTTACCCAACTTTCCTACCTGGTGTCAGAAACCCTCCACATTTAAGGCCAAGCTGAGAAGGATTCAAATCCTAGCCTCTCCCACAGGTCAGCTTGGGGGTGGGCTGTAAGAACTATCTCCTCTGTGCGTTTACCTACATCTATCTATGAATCACAGACTTGCCCTCCCACACTGATCAGACTCTATCCTTCCAAGCATCTGACCTCATGCCCACTGGGAAATGTCCCAGAAAGAGATTGAGACTTACAGGCTGGTCCTTTTGTTCAGACTGTCCTGGGAACTCCCGAAGTACTCAAACTTGAGGGTAAAAGGGGTCTGTATCGGGGAACAATTCGTCAGGATGAGTTGCCGAGTCACACGGGTCCTCAGTGGCACTTTCGAGCCAAAGTCCAAGCGGAGCTCCTCCGGGTGGCCTGGCCACTGTGTCCTGCTGACAGCAGTGCCCCATGCCATAGGTGCTATGTTATCTACCACTCTTGTTCCAGTGAGCCACCCTGGGTGGGGTGGGGGAGTAGCCCTGAAACCCAGCTTCATATGGACTTCCTCCTCATGGAGGGCCAGACCCGAGGCCCAACCTTCTTGCCAATCTGCAATGCCAGGGGAGTGCTCAAACAGTACAAATTGCCCCTGTGGGGTCAGAATGTTATGGTTCCAAGTTTTGGGGCCTCATGTGGGAAAACCCATGGAGGATCCCCTGTCATCTCCTGCCCGCTTCACAGCATGTACAGAAATGCCACACAGCATGGAGTGGAAGGAGTGGTTTCTGCAGAGACAGCAAGGACCTGTGACAACCTGGTAGCCTTCTCTCAGCTGTAGGAATTTGCTCAGGAGGAGAGGGGACCAGTATCATTGTGCAATGCCAGCCCTTCATGTGGCTTCCCCTGCCCTGGACTCACCTTCCATCAGAGTCCTCCACAGAGACGGTGATGGTCACTCGCAGTCCCAGAGGCTTCCCAGAGATGCCCAGGGCCAGTGGCTTCTCCATGCCTGACACATCACAAGGGAGCGCCAAATCGGTCAGCTTTTCCTGCAGAAATTGATCCACAGGTCAGTTTCAGCGCCAGGACCTCAGAAGATGAGGCCAGATAGTCTTCCACTACCATGACTAAAACATGAAGGCCTTGGCTTCTCTCTAAGGAAAGGCCTCCAGTGATGCAGTGAGCCATCCTGCCAGCTCAGACAAGGCCCTTCCTTAGAGGCTGACCCTCCCTCTAGGTTCATGGATATATGTGTCAGCCCTACATATCTGTATAATCCACAGGAAGGGATAATGGTTAATCTTTGTTGTCAATTTGATGGGATTTAAATCACCATAGAAACAGATGTTTGATATGCCTGTGACGGAGGCAGGTTTAGCTGCGGTGGGAAGACCCGTCCTAAATGTGGGCATACCAGTCTATGGGTGAAAGCCCCAGACTGACCAGGAAGAAATGAGCTGAGCAGCAGCACTCCTCTCTTTGCGCTTCCTGTCTGCAGATGCGATGTGACCAGCCGCCCCCATACTCGGGCAGCCAGCCCTGGCTTCCCCACCGTGATGCCCAAAGCCTCAAACTATGAGCAAAGTAAATCTTTCCTTCTTTAGGTTGCCTTTGCTACACAAGGAGAAAAGCTACTGACCCAGGAGAGCCCTCAAGCAGCTTCCAGGGAGCGGGTCACATTCTTCAACAGGCAGAAGGAAGCTGTTCCAGGCCAGACCTGGGCCTATCTGCCTAGCACCCAAGCACCCAGGTACCCAGGCTCAGGTGTGTGAGAAAGCTCAATGGCACCATGTCTGCCATCAAAGAGTTAGGAGCTGGGCCTGTAAGTCTCTGAAAGCTGGCTTCTGACCTCTACATGCAGTGGCGTGTGTGCACACATTCTTATACACATACCCCCACAATAAACAAACAAGCAAACAAACAAAATGTTACAAGAAAAATAAAGGGGCTGGAGAGATGGCTTAGTGGCTAAGAGCAACGTGGGTTCAATTCCCAGCACCCACATGACAGCACTACTGCCTGTAGCTCCAGTTCCAGGAGACCCGATACCCATGGCAAAACACATTTAATGCACATTAAAAAAAAATTAAAAAAAGAAAAAGAAAGAAGAAACCCTTTTAAAGAGTTGAGGATGTTTCTCTTTCCAGAAAATCCACAGAATTGGCTGGCACCACCCAAACACTGTGCAAGTCCTGCTGTGAAGGCATCGCTCTAGGATACTGCAGGGAGAATCCCAGCCTCTCCTAGGAGGATACCAATCACCTGTTAGCCTCCCCTGTAGCACCCAGAACAGTGCCTGCCTTGAGAAATGGCTTTGCCCTAGGCAAAGTGCACAACTGGACTGCCTGAGGCCACACAATTGCCCAGAGAAGGGTAGGGCTAGTGACAATGTGGTCGGTGGGCCTCAGACCACATCTGACTACTCTGGGCCCTCTGGCCTCAGAAAGTAGGTCCAGAGTGAAAGAGGATGCGAAATGCAAATACATTAGATCTCTTGCCCACTCATGAGGAGCGGGCCTGTGTCCCTCCCAGGAAGCACCAGTGCCAGTGGGTGGATGGGGTACTTCCAGCCACAAGGCACTCCCAAATTGCCTTACTCACCAGTGTGTGAGCTGTAAATTCCAGGTTGAGCTGGCGCTCTTCACTGGGGCCCAGTAGGCCACGTCTAGGAGAGATTGTCACTGTGCACAAGGCTGCTTGAGTCCCCAGGAGCTAGAAGACACAGGATGTCTTATGAGGCTACCAGATGGACCAGGTTCTACACAGAGTGCTAACACAGCAAGCCAGACATGGCTGTCCACTTCAGGAATAAACCACAGAGCCTTCTCTCCTCCCCAAGCATGGAGGACTTCACCTCCCACCATGGAGTTGAACCTTCTCTCCTCCCCAAGCATGGTGGGCTTCACCACCCACCATGGAATTGCCTGGACAAACTGGGCAACCCACTGTGGTGGACAGCAGAAGGCAGCTGCCTTTGATAGAGGATTCTCTCATGGTGCTCAGAGCAAGCTCCCCAGTCAACCATAGGGGTATTGCTATGACTAGGTTCCAAACAGCTGTGCAGACTAGCTATGGGCTGTGCTGGCTGGGCGGTCCCAGCTGTGTTCACCAGGAACTCCTTGGACAGGGAAGTAGAATGTCCTAAAGACGGAGCCATGAAAAGTCAGACAGGATGAACTGCTCCCTACAGAGCCATAGGCTTTGGGAGGGAGGCTGGACATGTTTTCTGGAGGGTGGCCATTCAGGGGTGGGGACCACATGTGTCTCCAAAGCTGGGAGCTACCTACTGCTGCTTGTTCGGGTTCAATCACCTTGCCCCAGTGGAACCGGGTGGGCAGGAGTGTGCCATTGACGAGCACGATGGTTGACTTTGTGGGCACTCCCAGGTAGAGGTTGCTGAACTCCACATGGCTGTTCTGCAGGTACACATGAGGCTGCTGCACCTCCGCGTACACAGGAAGGTAGCTGGAACACAGGAAATCACACAGCACATTGCTCAGAAAAGGAAAGATAAAACTATCCCAATTTACAAATGGCATGAGGATTTGGGGAAGGCCCTGAGGAATCTATTAATATAATAATAATAATAATAATAATAATAATAATAATAATAATAATAATCAAACAAAAGCCAAACCACAACCACCACCACCACCACAACAGAACAGCTAGGAGTTACACAATCATAATTCCAGAACCCAGGAGGCAGAAACAGGAGAGTCCCTGTGAGGTCCACGCCGGCCTGGTCTACAGAAAGCATTTCAGGCAAGCCAGGGCTACACAGTGAGAGCCCATCTCAAGAAAACACAAAACAACAACAAACAAACAAAACTCCTAAAAGACAAGTTTGGCAAAAGCTGCAGCAAAAAATACAAGACCATCATTCAGAACATAACCATATTCTTATTCTTCATCAGTTAACATGTAGAAACAAGCTACTTACATTTTAAATCACTTGAAATATCTGAGAAACTTTAAGAAGAATATTTTGGGTTTAATTCAGAATTGTTACTCACCTCTTCCTATTCCTAACCAAACACAAAAAACTTTCTTCTGTCTCTACCACAAGAATCTAGGTGCTCCTGCCATAGTTAACTTTAACTGTCAATCTGGCATAGCCTAGTCACCTGAGAAGGTGCACTCAGCTGAGGTAATGTCCAGTCAGATTGGCCTGTGGGCCAGTCTGTGGGAGATTGTCTAGATTGTGATGGAAGGAGGAGGGCTCAGCCCACCATGGGCAGCGCCATTCCCTGGGCAGGTGGTCCTGGGCTGCCATGTTAGCTGAGCAAGAGCCTGGGAGGAAATCAGCAGTGTTCCTCCGTGGTTTCTGCTTCTGGTTCCTGCCCTGACTTCCTTAGTGAAGCACTATGACCTGGAAGTGCAAGCCAAATAAATCTTTTGCTCTAAGTTGCTTTTGGTCAGAGTGTTTTGTTGTTTTTGTGTTTTAGAGAGAGGGTTTCTCTGTGTTGCTTGGCTGTCCTGACTGGCCTCAGACTCACAGAGCTCCGCCTGCATCTGCCTCCTGAGTGTTGGGATTGGAAGTATGCATCACCTCTGCCCAGCTGGTCAGAGAGGTTTTTTTTTGTTTTTGTTTTTGTTTTTGTTTTTGTTTTTGTTTTTACTTAAAAAGTGTTTTTATTCATTTTACATACCAACCACAGATCCCCTCTCATCCCTCTTCCCATTCCCCTACCTCCTCCCCACCTCTATCCCCTCTTCCTAAAGGGTAAAGGTCAGAGAGTTTACCACAACACAAAGTAAACTACAGCAGCTCCCAAAAGTGTTGAGTCTTCTCCCAGTTAACATTCAGCCTCCAGAATTTGTTGAAGCTAGTGAGTGTTCCTTCCATGACTGGGTCCAACCACTGCTGCTTCGGGGGAACTGGCCTGTTTTCTACATTTGACTGTCTCCCTGGGATTGGGAGATTCTCTGACGGACATAAAGAGAGGTGTTTTTCAGTTTGTTCTTTTTTTTCTTTTTTTCTTGTTGTGAGGCAGGAGCTTGTGCTCTACATGTCTAGATGGCTGGGGACATTTTGTAGTGAGATTAACATATGGTGAGCTGATATAGTAAGCAAAGGAGATTATCCTAGAGAGTCCAGATGGGCCTGTCAATCATCTGAGAGGCCTTAAAAGCAAGAGCCTGGGATTGCCTGGCCAGCCACAGTTAGGTGAGTTGATTGAGTCCTTGCAAGAAAGTATATATACATACACACATAATTTTTTTTGAGACAGCGTTTCTCCGTGTAGCTTTGTGCCTTTCCTGAAACTCACTGTGTAGCCCAGGCTGGCCTTGAACTCACAGAGATCCACCTGCCTCTGCCTCTCAAGTGCTGGGATTAAAGGCGTGCGCCACCACCGCCCAGCACACACATAATATTATATATAGTTTATATATTATATGTACTGAGTAGTATATATAATAGAATACGTAGTCTTGTATCTTGGGCAGTGCTTAAATTCACAATGTTTCTTTTTCAGCTTTCTGAGTGCTGGTAGTATAGGCATGTGCCATGTCTGACTGTAACAGGTATGTGTGTGTGTGTGTGTGTGTGTGTGTGTGTGTGTGTGTGTGTGTGAATGTCAATGTTGGTTGTCTCCTGAGTTCCTGTCTACTTTGTTTTCTGAGACAGAGTCCAGCTAAGCTGGCCAGCCAGTGAGCCTGGGAGCTCTGCCTGTCTCTGCCTCCCCAGTGACGAGGTACACATACATGCTGCCATTACTAGGAGACTTCAGGGCCACTCTCAGATTGCAGGAGTTCCCACTGCACTAGGTTTCTACATTGCCCCCCAAGAGCCCCCCAGTTCCAGTCATCTCCCCCAGTACTCTCTCCCTCCATTCCTCCCACCCCCGGCCTGATCCTCCTGTTCCCATCTCCACTCATCCCCAGTCCACCTCAAAATCTCTTGTTACCTAGCCTCTCTGGGTCTGTGGCTTGCAGCATGATTGCCCTTTACTTAATAGCTAATGTCTACTTACAAGTGAGTGCATACCATATTTGTCTTTCTGGGTCTGGGTTACCTCCCTCGGGGTGATTTTTTTTTTTTTTTTTTTTTTTTTGTAGAGTAATGGGAATATGAAGCCCAAACTGGTCAACTTCTATAACCAGGCAAGGCTCCCAGCAGTGGGACTGGGACATCAACCCAGCCATAAAGCCTTCGACCTACAATCTGTCCTTCCTGCAAGATGTGCTGGGGCATGGTGGTGCAGAACATGTGGGAGTGGCCGACCCATGACTAGTCCAACCTGAGGCCCATGCCACGAGAGGGAGGCCATGACTGACAACACTGCCTGGATGGCCCAGAGGCAGAGGCAGGATAAAACCAAACATGACTGGCAATACATACATACATACATACATACATACATACATACATAAAAAAGGCAATGAAATGATTCCTAATAATACTCTGCTATACTCATAGATCAACACCTAGCCCAACTGTCATCAGAGAGATCAGAGAGGCTTCATCCAGCAGTTGATGGGAGCAGAGGCAGAGACCTACGGCCAGGCACTAGGCAGAGCCAGGGGAACCCGGAAGAAGAGGGAAAGGAAGGATTGTAGCAGCCAGAGGAGCCAAGGACACCAGGAGAACCTGGCCCGAGAATCAGCTAAGCAGGGCTCACAGGGACTCACAGAGACTGTAGAGACAAACACGGCCCTGTATGGGTCTGAGCCAGGTCCTCTGCTCATATGTTATGGTTGTGCAGCTTGGCCTTCTTGGGGGACTCCCAACAGTGGGGTAGAGGGGTGTCTCTGACTCTTTTGCTTGCTCTTGGGGCCCCTTTCCTCCTACTGGATTGCTTTGTCCAGCAAAGATACACTGTGTTCAGTGGATATTCCTGGGAGGCCTGCTCTTTTCTGAGAGGAAATGGAGGAGGAGGAGATCTGGGAGAGAGGGAAGGAGAAGGGAGGAGGGGCAGAGGAGAGGGGAAGGGAGGAGGGGAGAGGCACTGAGATGAAACTGTGATGGAACCTGGAAAACTATGGTTGAGATGTAATATGTCAGAAAACGTAAAAAAATTTTAAAATTATTTTTTAAAAACTCAAAAACAAATGCTCCTGCAATTGGTTTCTCATGTGGGTGCTAGGCATCCAAACTCAGGCTCCCAGGCTTTTACAGAGTTGGACACACTATTAACATAAGGTGAAAACACAGTCCGCTGTGACCCTCCGCCCCTCCATACCTCCAGGCCCCATTCTCCACCTTCAGCTCCAGGACCGTCTGCAGCCGCTGACAGTGTGAAGTCTCTAAGGCGATAGCCACTTTGCACTCCCCCAGAGGGTGAAGCTGGCCGCTGAAGGGGTCAATGTCCAAAGGGGACACCTAAGGCCAACCCAGAAGATACAGTGAGAAGCGAGGACAGGGAGACTGGGTGCTGGGGCTGACTCTGTCTGATCAGGACCACCCCCAAGCTGCCCCCAATCTCCGGAGACAAGACCTCAGCTGGCGAGGACATCAGGAACAAGGGATAAAAACTAGGTGTTCAGGTAAAGGAATGCACAAGGCAGGTTCCCACAATCCCGGCGCTGAGCTAAGAGGTGGAAGGCAGAGGTGCCTGGGTGTAGATGTAACTGTCTTGTAAACCCAACCACATGACCTCCTCATCACTGCCTGTCTGTACAGACCTCCAGGTCTTCTGTGGTTGGTATTGAGATTAAAGGCGTGTGTCTGCCATGCTGGCTGTATCCTTGAACACACAGAGATCCTGCCTAGCTCTGCCTCCCAAGTGCTGGGATTAAAGGCGTGCCCCACTACTGCTCGGCTTCTGCTATGACTTGCTCTGACCCCAAGGCAACTTTATTAACATACAAATAAAAATCACATTTCAGTACAAACAAAATATCACCATACCTGGGGGTGGGGTGGGGGAGTGGGTGTGTGTGTGGTGGGGGAGGACTGAGAAATCAGAGAGGAACAGGAGGAGAGCTTGGGTGCCCTGGACGAGGTGCTCTGGGCAGGCCCAGGTCCATCTCTGACATCTTCAATTGAGGCTAGCCGTCAGGTCACCCCACTGGGAGGGGCAGAAGCTGCAGCCAGACGGATTTCCCCCTTGTCCCCATCCTGGTCCCCACCCCCCCCAGAACTGACTCACCCATCAGCAAACCCACTCCCCACATGCATGCAAGAGAAGAGCGGACGGATGAGTGGACAAGAGGAAGTGTCCCAAAGTGTCTGCTGGGAAGGGACCTCTACCCTACTTCCTCTGTCCCTGATGAGAGGCACCTGTGGGTCTAAGAAGCCTTAGGCTCTAGGTGGGCCACACTGGTTAGTGGGATATCACTGGAAAGTCACACCAGAAAGGGTATTTTCTCTCCCTTCAATGAGACCAGGACAATGGGTGTGAAGGCCACAACTGCCTGGAGATGCCACAGACATGAATTGAACCCATGCCCACCTCATCAGAGATAACCTTGAACTTCTGACCCCTCTGGATCAGAGTTCTGGGAATGCAGGCACATGCCACCACACCCTGCTTTGTGCAGAGCTGGGGATTGAACGCAGAGCAACGAAATTGAATTTTGTTTGTGGAGCCTCAGGTTTGAGTCACCAGCCTCCCCCTGGGTGGCAGATACTGAAACTGCAGCCACATTTCCCAGGTAGGTGACCTGGAGGAGGGAGGCCTTGGCCAACAGCACCTTCTGACCGCATTGCCTGTTTTCTGGACTCAGGCTGCTTCCAAGAAGGAGAACCCCCACACCACCCTCTTCTGCATCCAGTGGTCGAAAAAGGGAACAGGAAATGCCTGTGGAATTGGGGCTGAGGGATGAATTCCACCCTGGAGACTGCCGCCTCAAAGCAAGTGTCCCAATTCAGACAGGAGCCAAAGGTGAGTGTCCCATGGAGAGGCCACATCTAGGGAACCTGCAAGGTCCTACTCACATCCTCGTGTCTCTCTGCCAGGCATAATGGGCTCTCCCTCAAATGCCACACGGCAGAGAGCTGGCTGATATTCCGGATCTGGATGGAGCATGAAGCCTTCTGGCCTAGGCGGAGCAGACCAAACTGAAGGGCTGGGACATCGATGACCAAGGCAGGTCCCTGAAACACCAGAGGGGCCTGTCACTGCCTGCCTGCCTGGGAAGGGGCTGGGTCCTGCTTCCCCTGCTCCCCGCCCCTCTGAGCTCTCCAGGCATTCCCAGCTGCCCAGTTCCCACCTTAAAGGCAGCTTCGATATGAAGCACCACCGGGCAGGGCGAATCTCTGATTTCACACTGCAGGTCCTGGCTGGTTGGGCCAGGGACTCCACCGGTTAGGTTTAACTCAAAATCTCCGACCTCATTAGGCTCTAGGGAGGAGGATGACATTGAGGTGGCAATCAGAGGTGGGTACAGTGTCCTATCAGGCTGGATCTGACCACAGGACAACCAGGGTCCTGCATGGGTCCCCTGCATCCAACCCCAGGCCGGCCACACCCTTCTGCAGGTGAACTACCTATCACGCCTGTGCAGGGCTCCACTTCGATGATGTGACAGTGGCTGATCTTGCTCCACGTGTATCTAATGGGCGACTTACTGTTATTCCACATCTGAAAGACACATGCCAGTGCAGGCTGCCTGGGTACTGCCCTTCCATGTGAAATCAGAACCCATTGAAGGACAGTGGGATCACCGGCTCCCAAGGGGTCGTCTATCTGATGCTCTGCTAGCTACTGACCACCTGAAACCCCAGGCCTCCCTACCCAAGAGGCACCTTTGCTCCATGTTGTAGGGACACAGGCACCACATCCTGCTGAAGACCTGGGAATGAGTTCCATAGCCCTGACTTCAGAAGTTTCTGGACACTGATAGGCCAAACAAGCCTGGCCCAGAGGTGTAAACCACGGTAGGCTCCATGGTGTGGCCTATTGAGCTCTGTCTTCACAACACTTATACCTAAGTACAGTGTCACCTGGGCTAGCTGATGCTGGTGAGAGGATTCCTTACCTTAAAGTCTTTCTTCACAGTGATGCCAATGTAACTCTCGCCAGGGATGATGAGGGCGTAGGGCTCTAAAAGAACTTGGAAGGGTTCTGCTGAGCCTTTCACCTCTATTTCCAGGACGATCACATCATCCACTGAGTAGGAATAGTCCCCCAGGTTCTCCACCCCTGAGCTGAACACAAAGCCACTATGAGCTAGGGGCTGGTTTGTTCTTGTGAACACAAAGGGTTCCCTTACCCTCGACCCCCAACCCCACAGTCATATGACAGTGTCTATACTGTGACAGGGCAAAGTGACAGCAGAGTAGCCTAAAGCCTGGGGCATGGACCTGCTGCCTCCAGGAACAGAGTGAAGCCTCCACGGGACCTGTGCACCATGCTCCCTGGAGACCCACCTCTAGCCAGTGCATCATGCAAACCTTCCCACAGTACTCAGCAGCACCCAGGGTCTACCAGCCAAGATGCCCAGGGGTAGCAGTGACCCTCCTTATCTAGGCTCACCTACTCACCTCAAGGGCTCAGGGACAGCTTCCAAAACCATTTGCAGTACACTGTGGAAACACTTGAGCTGTAAGAGAAAAACGGTATGATAATCAGACTCCATGTCCAGCCAGATTGCCTGCCTGCAGGGAGCTAGGGGACATGGAAGAGATTCCTGTTTCCGGAGCCAGGGTGCCCAGGGGATGGGGGGGTGAGGTGGGGTAGGGGGGCTCTGAAAGATGCACTGCTTCCCAGTGTGCTCTCTCCACTGTAGGGAGGATGGGATCTCTGCCAAGGCAGGAACCTACTGGCCAGCAAAGAAAGCCCCAGCCCCCAAAGTCTGACGTTGGCTCTGATTAGCACCCTTGGTGTGTTTAAGGTACCAGACCCTCCTGGGTACAATGGCAACTGCATGCTGGCTCCAGAGGCAGCCGCACACAACTCAGTCTCAAACCCTCTACAGCTACAGCCCTGACCCAGTCCTGGGCCACACTGGCACTCACTCGGGAGCCCACGCCTTGCTTGTAGGGACTGCAAGGGAGGAGACAGTTATGTGCTTTGAACTGTGAAAGTCACCAGGGCTGAGGAACAGGCACAGGGCCGTGCTGCAGGAGGGCCATTTGGGGACAGAACCAGGAAACCAGCTGCTGAGTCCTGCACACCAGACCTGCATTCCAGCCCTACTCTGAGCTACATGCGGCCCTCAGCATGGTGCCCAGGTGCCTCTTCAGGCCCAGCTGTGGTTACAGATGGGGGGTGGGGGAGGAGGGGCATACGGAAGGCTAATGACCCCGGTCAGTGGCTAATGAGATGACCTCGTGAGGAGAAAAACTCAAGATGAACTCATGGTCTGAGTGGCCCTCAAGGACGCCCTTCTCAGGGATGATGGAGAAGGCTGTCTCCCTGTCAGGGTGGCACTTGATGCTGTCTGAGCTGTGTGTCTCTCCAGGCATCAGAGGCTGCAGGTTGGGTTTCATGATCTGCCAGTGGAAGGCCAGCTCCACGTGCCTGTAGGAGCAAGAGCTGCTGTGGGCCATGGATCCCAGGCCACGCCTCGGCCCTCGCGGCTCCCACCCTGTGATTGGTTGGTCCTAGTCTAGAAAAGAAGTAACCAGAACAGGCTTCCAGCTTTTCCCACAGAGGAGCTGAGGGCAACTTAGGTAGGGATAGCAGGGTGTCCACAGTGGAGCCCATGTAAGAGTCCCTACCTCAGCAGCTGGGAACTGAAGCCACAGTGAATCAGGGGACATAGGTGATGCAAAATGTCACACTCTCGCCACTATACTAGAGGAGTCCAGGCACCCCTGAAAATTCTCTAAAGTGTCCCCTACCACATGAGCATTTCCAGCTTTCCCATACACACCACATTCTCACCTTCTGCCTCCAGCCATGGTCTCCTGGGATGATGGCTGTATGTGCCCACTGGCTATTGACAAGGACAGCGTCATAATGGACAGTACTCAAGACATGCTTCTGGGTTTGGGGATGGAGGGGGATGTCAGGTCAGTCCCTCCCATCTGCGTCCCGGGGCACCCCTGACTGGGAGGCCCACTGAGGTCAGGGCTGATGGAATGTGATGTTCAAAGGTTGGACAAGGAAGGACCTGGCAGTGAGGGCTGAGCCCAAAGACCCTGCCTGGGGTCTGAATGGCTCCCGGGCCAGGGATACAAAATGACCTCTCTGGAAAACCATTCTGAGATCCCCACCACAAAACAGAATCAGAGACTACAGGTGATACGAAGCAGGAAACTGAATAATGAGGAGAGGCTCCAGCTGGGTGGAGGGGAGGAGGTCGGTGCAGAAAGAGAAGGAGAGATACAGGACAAATACACCAATGCTGTTCAATAAAGCCTCAAGGAATCATTTTATATTTACCTAAAAGTATATACAATACACATAAGTGTCTGTACACACACACACACACACACACACATACACACACACACACACATACACACACACACACACCATACTTACATCTTAAAGGAAGTTAAGCTACTTGGGCTGTCAGTGCTCTCCACTGGACCCATAGACTAACAACCCAGGACCAGGCACAAGAAATCTCCTTCCAAATGTTTGGTCGGGGTAGTTCAAGTGATTCCCTAAACAATACAGATTATTGATGTGGCCCTTGGTCACCTCTCAAGGTTGAGGTGGGCCCTATTGCTGGAGACACTGCACACTTGGGACATAGGACTGATGATTTGAGCTGAATCTGACCTGGAAGCATCTTCTCTATGGTCTAGCTTCCATGGTTCCAGAGGGAGGGAAGCAATTGAACACTCCTCCCCAGCTGCAACCCTTGTGAACCACAACAATTACCTGCATGGCAAGATAAGCATAAAGGAGAAAGAAGCTGAGGGACACTGGTCCACTGGAGCATGTGGCTCTGGCTGGCCTTGCCCTCCCCTACTCCCTCTGCCTTGCTAAAAACTGTTAGATGGCATTCCTGAAGCTAGCCTCCAAGTTCCATTCCCTTATTTGGCCACTCCCTCCTCCTGAGGCTCACTCCCAAGGTCCAGCTATCAAAGCATTGAAGTCCAGCTATCAAAAGTGCCCTTTGGCTCACCCAATTAATGTTTTCCTTTATAGGAGTTGTCGTGGACATAATGTTTCTTCACAGCAAAAGAAACCTAACTAGGACACATGGGGTTTCCCCTTTTCCTAAACCACCATTTGCCTATGGGACACATCTGTCTCTTCCCTATCCAGAACAGAGTGGTCCAGAACGACTCGGCAGGGTGTATTTGTATGTAACACTCATAATCAAAGAAAAAGAGGTTATCAACTTGAAAGTGGCCTTGGGTATGGGAGGGGTTTGAGGAAGGGTAGCTGGGGGGGCCTGGAGGTAGGAAAGGGAGGGAGAAAGTAATAGAATTCTATTTCAATTAAAAACAATAAAAGGAAACAAAACCACCTATTTATTCCTGGCTTAGTGTGTGGGATATTGCATTCATGGTGCAACCTGGCTTCCCACAGTGAAGACCCTACATGGCCACACTATTCAATACAGTAGCCACTGGTTTTCAGAGGCCACCAAGAATTTAAAATGTGGCTAGTGTACTGAGGAGGTGTTTGTCACTTGATTTAATTTTAACCAAATTAAATAGAAATAGCCAGCTGGGGAGATAGTTCATTGGTAAAGCATTTGTCGGGCAAGCATGGGGACTTGAGTGAAATCTCAGCCCACATTAATAAGACGCAGAACCTCTGGGTACAAGCTGGTCACAGTAGCACACGCCTCTGATCCCAGCACTCAGAGGCAGAGGCAGAGGCAGAGGCAGAGGCAGAGGCAGAGGCAGAGGCAGAGGCAGAGGCAGACAGATCTCTGTAAATTTGAGGTCAGCTTGGTTTACATAGTGAGTTCAAGGACAATCAAGGCTACACAGTGAGACCCTGTACAAAACAAAACAATAACAACAAAAGCCAGGTGTGGTAGCAAATGCTTACAAGCCCAGTGCTGGGAAGTGAGGGACAAGGAGACCCTCTGCACTTCCTGGCCAGCTGAGCGTAGGCCAACGATTCTTTCACACAAAAGCCAAGGTGGTGGTACCTGAAGAACTAGAGCCAAGCTTGTCCTCTGGCCTGCTCATATCCATCACACACCCCACAAACACGTACACCTGAACACACACAACTCATGCGTGCACACACACACTTACATACACACACCACACACCATACACACCCACCACATACACACACCCACCACACACACATCACACACACATACACCACACACACACCCCATATACACACCACACACACACACACCCATACACATACCATACACACACCACACACACGTATCACACACACACATACACACACACCATATACACACACCATACACACACATACCACACATACACCTCACATACACACCACATACACCATACATACACACACCACACACACCTCACATACACACCCCATACACACACCACACACACACCACACACACACATCACACACACACCACACACACACCCCATACACACACCACACACACACCACACACACACATCACACACACACCCCATACACACACCACACACACACATCACACACACACCCCATACACACACACACACACTACACATACCACACACACACACTACACACACACCACACCCCCCCCATACACACACCACACATACACACACACACCACACATACACACACACACATACCTCCATACACACACCATACACACACACCACACACACACCCCATACACACACACACCACACACACACACACACACACACACACACCACACACACCCCATACACACACACACACCACACACACACACACACACACACACACACACACACACACACACACGTCTAATGGTTGCATGATGGACAACGTGAACTAGGAGCCTTCCATTCAGTCTGAATCCATTCTGGGCTCACAACTCCCTCTGACTCTTAGAAAGCACTCTTGCCTCGTGAGGAACTCAGGGCTAGTTGAGGGAGGACCAGGGCTGTGTGTCAACCACACCAGGGCCACTCACGTAGCATTCCGGATAATGAGCTGTTTCCTTGAGGTAGACTGGAGGTTTTCGGGCTCAAATCGGATAAAGTACTGGGCTGTTAAATCTCTCAGCTCTCCTGGGTCTGGCTCACTTTTTCCACCAGAAACATAGATCATATCCAAAGCCACCAGCTGCCCGGTTCCTAACGGGGAGTAGGAAGGCTCGTTGAGCGTCACCAGGCTGAGGCCAGCACGCAGGGCCACAGACTGCCATGTCCCCACGCCATGTCCCCATGCGGCTGGCCTCATTCGGGTCCCTAGAGCAGGTCTTGATCACCCATTCACAGCCTCAGGTCTTCCCAGACCAGAGAGAGCCTTGCATGCAGCAGACACTCATTAATGACTACCCAGTGGAAATGGATAGACAGATGGAAGGAAGGGAGGAAAAGATGGATTGTGTGCACCTGTACAATTCAGAAAAATGCCCTCTCTGACCTCGCAAAAACCTAGAGGTGTGGTGATACATTGTGTACCCTAATAAACTTTTCCTGAAGATCAGAGAACAGAACAAGCCACTAGATTAAACACAGAGGCCAGGCAGTGGTGGCACACACCTTTAATCTTAGCACTCGGGAGGCAGAGATCTGTCTGGATCTCTGTGAGTTCAAAGCCACCCTGGACTACATGAGATTGACTCAGTCTAGGAGAGAAACAGAGCCAGGCAGTGGTGGCACACACCTTTAATCCCAGCACTTGAGATTATTTGGGAAGTCACATGACTTTTATCCCAGCACTAGGAAGGGAGTAATATGGTGGGTGGAGAAAGGTGTATAAGGCGTGAGGAGATTGGAACTAAAGCCTTTTAGGCTGAGGAAGCTCTTTTGGCTGGAGCTCTTTCAGGCTGAGAAGTTGGTGAGGTAAGAGGTGGTGGCTGTGGCCTACTCTGCTTCTCTGATCTTCAGGCAAATTTTATTAGGGGACACAATATATCACCACATAGAGCTGCAACCAGTCATTTATGTGGGAGCCACAGATGACTCTCCAAGTGCAAGAACGGACGATCTCCCCTGTAACCTCAGCACTAGGGAAGTGGGGGCAGGTGGATCAGGAGTTCAAGGCGGTGTGCCCCACAGATCCCCACCCACCCGGCTGGGGCAGGTACAGCATGCTGCTGCCAATGCTCCCATTGTAACCACTCCTGAAACCACATCCGCACCTACGATAACCAGCTCCTTTGTCTGACAGTTATCGCACACGATGATGAAGGTCTCCTCTGCCTTTCCCAGGCCGGTTGGGAGGAACAAGACCTGGAGAAGAGAAAAGTCATGTATAGCAGAGACTAATCAGGAAACATGGCGAGGACCAGGGGCTGGGTGTCACGTTCAGAGTTCTGTCCCCGATGATCTACTTTCGCCAGTGAGGCCTCACCTATGAAAGGCTCTACGGCTTCTGGGAAATAATGCCACCAAGCTGAAGGACAGGACTTTGAAATACAGACTTAAAGGAGACATTTCAGATTCAAACCGTAGTGTCCTGTATTGACTTCTTCATTTATTTATTTAGTGAAGGTGTGCCACAGCAGGACTATGGAGGTCAGAGGACAACCTGTGAAGTCACAAGGCAGCCACAGAATGCAAGCACACACACCTGTCTAGAGTGCCAGTGCTGGAGTCTGGGTCAGAACGGTGTGGATGTAAGCCATGAAGACAGAGTGGGACTCGATGATGGACGCCCGAGGAAGCCACCATGGGTAAGCACAAGGGACAGGTATGACTACCCACCTCCAACAGGATGGCAAACCCTGGAGCCAGCTCAAACACGGACGGCATGACTCCAAAGGGAGGCTGCTCCACAAAGCCAGTGGTCGCAACAGCCTAAAAAAGAAAAGTAATAATAACTATTTAAAAAACAAGAGGGTTACACAATGGTGTGGCAGAAATTGCAAAATCCAGTGCTCATACTGCAAAAACCTCTCCAGACATTCATTTTGCTGTCTGAGGATTTTAAGGATCCTCCAAGCGCCCTGTGAGTGAGGAAATCATGACCCAGTCACTCTGAGGGTGTGTTCACTCACCTTTGCCAGGCCCCGGGTGAGGCTCTGAAGGTTAGGGGTAAGTCACTGACATCTGGGAAGCAATACTGTCGGTGCTCGGGAAGGAAACGTACAGGAAGGGCTTCCCAGAACACCTGGTTCTGCCTGTGGTGGCCACTTCATCTGCCTCTGTCCCTGACCACCCCTGAGTGCTTCTGAGTCTTGAGGACACCTGTCAACTTGGTAACAGAATTGTGTATTTCACACAAAACCTCTGGGCTAGAGGCACAAACTGGTGCTTACAAGATCCTGCCCAGCAGCAGACACCCAGGAAGGGAGGTCTCTGGCCAGAAGGCACGGGGATATCTACCCACTGTGACAGAAACTGCGGTGTACACGTGATGCCACTGGTGTGGGGCTAGGGCTGCTTGGTCAGTGTGGAGCAAAGACAGCAGGACAGAGCTCTGCTCCCTGGTCCCACGAGGTCTCAGCAGAGTCCAGAGGTACGGGCACTTACACGCAGTCTCCTGCTTTCAATGGCTGGTTCAAAACATATTGTGTGTATATATGTGTGTCTGTATTCACGTGTGTGGGTACACACGTGGACGTGTGTACATGTGAAGTCCAGAGGACAGCTTCAAATATTGTCCTCCAACAATGCTGCCCACCTTGCTTTTTGGGATAGGGGCTCTCATTGGCCTGGAACTCACCGAGTAGGCAAAGCTGACCGGCCAGCGAGGGACAGGCTCACCGTCTGCCTCACACCTTCAGGATTACGCCTGAGTGGCTTTTTTTAAAAATGTGAGTTTTGAGGATCAGACAGGTTCTTCCACTTCACCGTCTGAGCCATCTCCCCATCCCAAAATATTTTTAAGTACTGTGCTAAATAAATACCAGCAGAATTCAACCAGAGCCGCCGGCCTGTACTCTCTCAGACTGCTCCAATGTGCTATAATATAAAACTGAGCTCAGTGAGAGCGCGTTACAAAACAAGAGAGAGGAAACACTTCACCCAGGATTGCCCAGGTGCTCGCAACCAGAGGCGTATCCCTACCCTCGACACATTTGTTCTCGGGCCACGGCAGCTTGGATCTGGGGATCACAACACGCTACTTCGCTAAGTTTCTGGTCCCAGTGTGATGCAGCAGTCTCCTCCATGGAGCTCATTTCCTTGGGTGGTTTGTTTTTTTCCCAGGAAGTGATCTACAGTCACTCACCCGGAAACTGGGTGGCGGCCAGCTCTTTTGGGGCATGATGCAGAATTTGCCAACGCTGAAGCCCACGTTTTTACAGGCGAATCTGGTTATCTTCACTCCTCCAATGAGGCAGTGGCCACAGTCCAAGACCGGTGACACTACAGCCATGGGAAAAGGTCTCAGGGAAGGCGACATGGGGCTGGTGAGATGGCTCAGCAGATCAAGGTGCTTGCTGCCAAGCCCGATGACCTGAGTTCAAGCCCCTGGACGACACAGTGGAAGGAGGGAGCCAACTCCTATGAGCTGTCCTCTTACAAGTACATGAGCACCATGGCACATGTGTCTCCCCACCCATACATATAAGAATAATAAATGTATGTAACAAAAATTTTAATTAAAAAAGGACAACACATCACTCTGAATGGACCCTACTGTCATTGTTTTGGAGCTCAGAGCAGCCCACCACACTGAGAAGGAAGGGTAAGTAGGGTGGTATGCCCTGACCCCTAAGACCCTTGGGCTCTGTCCAGGGTGCTGTCAGGTCACATGATCATAGGAGTCAACACTCACTGTAGACTCCCCATCTGGGCTAGGAAGACCCAACATGGTCTTGGGCGTTGTGGAACAAAACTCAGGGGATGGGCTGAGTTCCAGCTGAAGGATCTCATCATGCCCGAGAGGGATCAGCAGAACCTAGCTTTTCTAAGGATGCCTCCCTGCCTCCCCAGCCCCAGAGTCAGCACTTACAGAGCTTTCCTCTGGGTGCCTGGAACCTTTCACCTTCCCCTGCTGCATCACAGAAGCAAGCCCTGCAGGCAGAAGGCCTGCAGGTGTGGAAGCTGCTAGAAGGTTCCTTTCAGGACTCTGAAGCCTCTACCCAAGAGATACAGGATCTGTGCCCCTTCCAGGAAGTCCTAAGATGCTGTCCATCCTCACAGGGGCTTCCCAGCCCTAACTGAATCCCTCTGAAGGAGTAATGCATACTCACAGGTCAGTACTGGGGGCGGCCTCCTGGCCTGCAGGGGGATCACCAGTGTGTGGGCAGACTGGGTCTCAACCAAAATGAAATCATCAAAGTCCCCAAGACAGTCCGGAATGAACTGGACAACGTACTGGCAGGTCATCCCAGGAGCCACCATTCCGCCTTTTCCTGGGAACATCCCTGTGGACCGTGAAAGTGGCCAATGAGGATGAAGGACTAGCTGCCCACCAGGGCCTGGGCTGATCCTCCTCAGAAGTCAGAGTGTCTATTTCTGTCCCATCGCCCCCTAAGACTTGGGCGCCTGGCACAAGCCACAAGATTCATGAGGCCCCTCCAGGAGGTTAGCAAGCCGGGGGCAACTGCCGAGAAAGGGGAGACTCTTCTGTGGAACTGAAGCGGTGAGCTCCAGGGATGCAGCTCCAGGACCACCGCTCACACTGGGGTGAAACTCTTGGTGACACAGCTGCCTTCTTGTCACCTACAAGTTCCTGGAAGTAACCCAGTAAGTTCATTGGTTCACTGAGTTCAGCTTAGTGGGAATGGTCACTTGACTCTGTTGCTGGGGCCTTTCTGGGATGAAGAGATGCTAGCTCACATCTTCCCTGGAAAAGTCATGCAGCAGACACCAACCACAGCTGGGCCAGGGCTGGTGTGGCAGAGCTGCCTAGGGCATGCAAGGGAGGTACTAAGGTAACAGTACCCAAGTGGGAGTGAGGTGACCAACGTGAAATGTGTGGGTGGAGGTCATCTGTCTCTATGGCATAGGGATTATCTCGTGGGCAGCAGAGAGCCCTTTGAGATTTGTGCGTTTGAGCGGCAAGAGAAGAGGATTTTGCTGTGTTTTCTCTTTGGTAAGATATTTTCTCACTCTTCACCTGGGATGGCCTCATATTTGTGTCAATCCTCTTCCTTCGGCCTTCCAAGTGCTGGGATTACAAGTGGGAGCCACCACATCAAGACCAGAGGCCTTGAGATGATGGGAGACTGGTTGGAGGGTTGCCATGGTGATGTAAGCAATGCACAGTAACTGATCAAGGGTAGCCACAATGTGAAGGGCAGAGAGTTGGTAGACACTGAGCAGAGTAGACAGACAGACAGACAAGACTCTGGGACCCTGATGGGAGAGAGTGGCAGGCTGTCGATGAGCCTGAGGGACCCCAGGGACTGCTGAAGGAGGCGTGGACAGGGCCTGAGAGCCAGCTTGTCAGAGACCAGTGGCCAGTCCTGCACATCATTTTAAAGCAGTCTAGAATGCTGCTCTACTGAACTTACCAAGCCCCAGAGCAAAGTATGGAGAGCTCTGCTGAACTTACCAAGCCCCAGAGCAAAGTATGGGGAGGATGGTGGGAGGACCCGCAGGTATCGGCTGGTCGCAGTGGTGTTCTGGAGAGCGATTACCATCTGTGCAAAGGGAAAGGTGGGGATCCTTTCAGCCATTCGATGGTGCTGTGGTGTGAGGTCAGGACTGACTGATGGATTGACTCTGTGTGTGTGTGTGTGTGTGTGTGTGTGTGTGTGTGTGTGTGTATGTACACGCATGCGCCATGTGCATGTGTGTGTGCATGTGCACACACATGCTTGATTGGCAGTCATAGGACAACTTATAAGAGTCAGTTCTCTCCTTCTCGCACGTGGCTTCTGTGACAGAACTCAGGCTATCAGGCTTGTCGGCAAGTGCCTTTATCCACTGAGCCATCCCACCACCCCAAATTCCAATGGTGTGGGAAGGAAGAGGGTTCTAAGAGAAATCAGCTTGGCCATATGTTGGTAATTACTAAAGTGGGGTGACAGGTACACGGGGGTTCGGTTTACTCATTGACTTACTTTCATTTGGGGACATTTCCATAGTAAAATAAAAACACAAAGCCAGGCACAGTGGCACACACTTGTCTTCCCAGCACTTGGGAGGCCAATGCCAAAGGATCGCCACAAATTTAGGCTAGCCTGGGCTACGTAGTGAGTTGTAGACTGGCATGGGTTACAGAGTAAGATCCTGTCTGAGGAAGGTTTTAAAGTCATCCTTCCCCGGTTAAAATACAAAGTAAAAGGAAAATTGGAATTGATGAAACACTTTTTCTTGACATGAAAAGCAATAGCTGCCACTGTCCTGCCTATCAGTGCTCAAGGGGCTTGTGATTGACCCAGGTCTGTAGTCAAGTCCCTTTATACAGAACAGCACAATATTTACACATAGCCTGTTGTGGTGGCAGTTTCAAATGACAGCCTGGCATAATCTAGGATTACCTGGGAAGGGCCTTGGTGAGGGATTATTTAGACCAGGTGGGCCTGTGGGCTGTCTTTATTGTTAATTGACGTAGGAAGACCTGGCCTGTTGGGTGGCATCATTCCCTAGGCAGGGTCCTGAACTGTACAGGACAGGAGAGGCTGGGTGAGAACAGGTGGGCACGCCTGGCTCTTCACACTGGGGGCTGAGGATCCAAGTTCCAGTTCTCATGCTTGCACAGTGAGTGCTTTACCACGGAGTCATCCCCATAAATCATAAATCCATGTTTGTACCTCCACTACAGTCCAGCAGCATCAAATTCAATCTAGCCTTCCCTCTTTCCTTATTTATAAATGCTCGCAACTATAGACATGTTATTCTCGTTCATATACACATATAAGTGCATCTGTTGTTTTTAGGACTTATTTTTTTAAATTATGTGTCTGTGTGCAGGTATGCACATGTGAGTGTGGGCATCTATGAAGGTCAGAGACACTGGGATCGTTACAGGCAGTTGTGAGCCACCTCAAGTGGAGTCTGGGATTCGATCTTAGGTCCTCTGCAAGAGCAGTAAGCACTCTTGACTGCTGATCATCTCTCAGGCCCTGTTTTGTTCTTTAAGATTTCACGTACCCTAGTCTGGCATCTGATAGCCCATAGCTGAGAGCAGCATGGGACCCCCTCCCCCTCCCAAGCATGGGGATGACAGGAGCTCACCGTCTCGCCCAGGTTATGGTTCTTTTTTTTTTAAAGTCCTGTGTGTTAGAGACACTTAATGACGTGCTGTGTATGTCCTTCAACACACTCCAGAGCACACATGGTGGTGGTGGGGAAGACACCGACCAGCTGCTGGGGCTGGGTGTCAGCCATATGGATGTGCATTAGTCTTTCCCCTACCTTTGTGTGGGCTTCAGAAACCCCATGACGTAAAGCAAGATTTCTACCTCATAAACTGGTCCAATCTCATAATCTGTGAAAAATCCAACTGATGGCTTAGCCAGAAACACAGGGGTATCTGCACAGCTGTGGGAGGGGAGGAAGAAAGGCTGTGAGTGACACCTCTCTGACCCGATGTAAAGCGGTGACTGGTCCATGTGATGGCACACTCCCACAGTCCCAGCTCTCAGGAGGTAGAGGCGGGACCACCAGAAGTTCAAGGCCAGCCTCCATTAGTCCACTCCCTCTCTCAAAAAACCAAAAGTAAAGAAAGAAACTCATCCACGCCATCAAAGGCATTCACAATAGGCTGTTCCTCGGGTTTTCTGGTTGGTGTTTACTAAGCAGGTTATAAAATATTTTAGGACTGAAGAGATGGCTTAGCAGCTAAGAGCACATACTGCTCTTACAGTGGGTCCAAGCTTGGTTTCCTGTACCCACATCATCAGGCAACTCACAACCACCTGAGAGGGTTAACTGAAGAGGAAGAGGATCATGGTGAATGCAGGCAGTCTCATCCCATGGGGTGGGGCCCTAAAACAGAATGTCTAGTGACCACAAAGTGAACTGTTCTGGTCCACTACATCCTCCTGGCCATGATGGACTGAACCCTCTGAACCCAGAGCCAAAATCAATCTTACCTTTCCCACATTGTTCTTGTTAGGTATTTTGTCATGGCCATGACTATGGACTCCCTAGTCCCAGCTCATTCAGACGCCCATAAGAAGCCCACACCAGCCCTGAGGGCTCTAGTCCTCTAATTTTTTTTTTAGATTTATTCATTATGTATACAATGCTCTGCCTGCATGTATGCCTGTCTGCCAGAAGAGGGCACCAGATCTTATTATAGATGGTTGTGAGCCACCATGTAGTTGCTGGGAATTGAACTCAGGACCTCTGGAAGAGCAGCCAGTGCTCTTAACCTCTGAGCAATCTCTCCAGCACTATTTCTGACTCTTCATAGGTGAGAAAGTCACAACCCCAGGCCTCTGAGGGGCAAAGGCCATACCTGTGGGTCACCTTAAAGGCATGCTTTCCTCTGAGACACTACCTTGGCTTGCCAAATTCTAGAGACCTCCTTAGACTGATCCAGAACCTTCCCATCTCACTTTAAAGGGTCAGATTTCCTGGGATTCTCAGGGAAGAACACACCTCCATTCTGGCTCTGCACTCAGGGATTCTCCTCTTCTCGATGGTTTCCTTGAAGAGACAATTAGAGACTTGCCTCCATATGGTGTGTTAGGTGGGAAAAACCGTGGGTTTTTCAGGAAATGATTCCGATTCTCCATCCTGGCAAGCAGAAGCCTCTCCAGGTCCCTCTGTGGCACCCGTAAGTGTTTCATCCATTTCTTATTCTTTGGTGTGCTCGCCTTCTTTGAAGCACATGAAAGTGCAGTTGATAATAGGTAAGGGACAGCTAGCCGGTGCAGACTCTGTGTTCATCTGGACTACTTCCCTTTGCCCACCTCCCTGTACCCACTGTCCCAACGAAATTCAGATCTAACCTTGACAGTGACCTTGGTCCTTTGTCTGGTCTTATAAGTTGAGGTCCAGCTGTCTGTGGTATACTCAGACTCATCAAATTCGACCGGCTTCTTGCAGGGCTCTTCAGCCAGCCTGTCCGGCTTTGCCTTTAGCATGAAACGCCTCTCACAACTAAGTGTCAGTTTTAAAGACTCAGGGGCGTGTGTGCCTATGGCACCGAGGAAACACACATATTAGCTATACCACAGCAAAGAAGTGAATGCTTTTAAGGTGATCAAAGAAAATCAGAGCCACAGTCAGGCCATATTTGGTGTTGTGTATGAGTTATCCCTAGGACTTACTCTACATATTTGAAACAGGGCTAAAGGTTAAAATATCTTTCTATTTTCCAGAATGGTTAATTAGCAAAAACAAGTGGACCATTGCTAAACACATACCCCAAGTGTGAGCAATTCTTTTAAAAAAATCTCATGTGAGGGTTCAGCATTTTGTTAGTTTTCTATGTCCATGCTCCCAAGGCTGAATAGCGACTTCTGTTGCTAGTGAGGGAACAAGGAAACACCGCCCAGCCCCATTTTGTACAATGCCCAGTAAGCCCTCAAGGAGTGAGTGCCATCTTTATTTACCCGCTGGGTAGTGAGTATCCAGCCATAAAGTACTAAAGTGGTGCAGCCTCTCAGCAGCTAATTCTGCTGCCATGTTCTACCTTTCTCTGTGTGGTTCTCTCCTTCTCGTCTCCACCCTCACTCAGATCCCTGGATCTGAATCTTCCCACCCCAAACAGGGACAGCTACAAACCTCCAAAAAGATCACTGCAGGGTTCCAGTCCCCGGGGCTGCTGAGAGCTTGTCTTTCTAGCCTGGCACAGCTAAACAATGCTGATGCTGGGCACACAGGACTCAAAATGACATTTCTCCACCTATACAGTGACTCTTACAAAATCTATGTCCTTGTGTAAGCCTACACACATTCCCACCTGTTCACTCCTGCCTTCCTGATTAGAGGAAACTGGTCCAGCATCACAGTCACCCCCACTACACACACACCACACCACACCACAGATACACACACACACACACACACACACACACACACACACACACACCTTTGTCTTCCCCTCCCCTGTTGTCCATCTCCTAGCCCATCCTTTCTATTTTCAATGTTTGAAAAAGCTATTCTTTTCCTGAGTGGGGACAACCTTGGTCCCCTCTGCCTGCATCAGGAATTCAATCAACTGCTTCTCCAAGTCTTCAGCCCCTCTCTTTGCTGGTTCATTCAACTACATCTAAACATTTTTGGATTTCTAGCCACCAAGGGCATCTAATCCCATGTGAGGGAGATGTGACTTCTGCCTTGAAAGCATCAAGCTAGTGAAGAAAAGACAACCCGGATGAAACCAGTCCAATCCACTAAACAACTATAGAAAAGGAGGGCAAGCCAGCCTCATAACAAGGATGGCTGAAGTGGGTCTGCTACTGCAGGATGGCCCTGCAGCTACTGAGGGATGCTCCTGTGCCCTACCACAGTGCTTGAAGACAGATACCTTTGGGTGCTGAGCAAAATGGCACAGGATCATTGTAGTAATCCTCTACACAGATTAATCGATGTTTTTGCAGCAACTCATTGTCTATACACCACCTGAAGACTGTCTTCACTGCAGAGAAGGGAACAAGACAAAGGCATTTAGGCCAGACCCAGGGAGAAGCAGCTGAACCCAAACCTCTATGCTCCGCACCTCCACTTCCCAAGCAAATTCTCAGAGCTGTGATGAAGTTGAGATTTAAGAAACCAATGATCAAAGTTTTCTCAGCCACTCAGTTGAGGTCAACAACTAGGCAAAGCTGTGCACAGGGTTATTGAGGTAAACTACTATTATACATGGAGTCTACAATGGCATAAGACAAAGTATGGTGGATGCAATTTCAGCCCCAGTCTTTCACCCTTCTGTGTATGTCTGCTCTTTGCAATGTCACTGGAGACAGTATGACCAATGGCCACAGTCTTGGTGTTTCCAGGTTCATGGAAAAGCACACACAAAGAGCAAGGCATCAGGAAGTTGTTTTTTTTTGTTGTTGTTGTTGTTTGTTTTGTTTGTTTGTTTTTTGTTTTTGTTTTTGTTTTGTGGAGCTGAGGATTGAACCCAGAGTCTTATGCTTGCTAGGCAAGCACTCTACCACTGAGCTAAATCCCCATCCCAGGAAGTTTTATTTAAAGAGACAATACAGGACACACAATACGAAGACCACTCGAGCTAGAGTGTCCAAGTGGCTTGTTATTGTCTGGGGCTTCTTTTAACAAAGTCCAGGAGGAAGAGTTGGTGGCTAGGGGGTTCTGTGAGTGGGTCGGGCTTTGGATTTTGCTGTGGGGACAATTTATTGCATTGTTTGAAGTGGGGTGTACATGCAACTTGAAGAATGCGGAGGTCTCGGGTTGTTCATTGTTATGAAAGCAGTGTGTGCATATGGCTTAAGCAGTGAGCAAGAGTTCCATGTTGCTAGGCCTTCCCTATGCTTCTTGCCTCAACAGAATGTTCTTCTTCGCCTTTGGCTGTGTGGTTTGAGATGTGCTTGCACAGTGAGCTCTGGCCAAAGAGAAGGGTTTCTTTGTCCCTTCATCTCAGACACCAGCATAAAATCTACGTGGAGAACAGCTGAGCCCAATCTACAGCAAGCAATAAATATAGCATCAGCTAACCCCCACTGACCTAGTGATATATCAGAGAAAGTCATTAATAGAGTGGAAGTTAGTATTTGTGGTTGATGAGCCAAGAAATAATAGTAAACACACACACACACACACACACACACACACACACACACACACACATATAAAATGACACTAGTGACTAGAGGCTTTAACTAGAAATGGATGGTAAGTGATGTGAGGAAGATGTGACCTCACGCTGGAAGATGTGAGAAGGGCTTTGTTAAAATGGACTTTCGCTGGGTTTGGATTACATTTGTTTGTTACTGTGTGCTGAAGGGGTGCGTGGAGGTGCCACAATGCATGTGTGGAGGTCGGAGGACAAGCGGCAGGAGTCAGCTGATCTCTTTCTGGTCCACAGGTCCTGAGGACCGAACTCTAGTTGTGAGGCTTGGCAGCAAGGGTCTTTACCCACTGAGCCATCTTGTCAGATCTGTACACTCGAGTAGTTAGAAATTGGCACCCAAACTGAGAAGGCCGGACAGTTTCCATGTCCCTTTGTTCCTGTGCATGTGAAGATTTCCCCAGTACTGGCATCCTCCACAGAACAGGCCATTCGCTACAAACAATGAGTCTACACTGACATCAGCATCACACAAAGTCCATGTCTTAAGGGAGAGGTCACCGTTGGTGCTAGTCTGTGTTTAAACAAGTCTATAGTGCTAAGTATGGGTAGAGCCTCTTCTGCTGTGTTAGAGGTTCCTTTAGGGGTAGGGGATGCAGATCAGTTGGTAGAGTAATTGCCTGGCACACATAAAGCCGTGGGGGCCAATCCCCAGCACCCAGTGATGAAGGAATCCCTGCTTCTGCCCTCATAGGTGCTGACAAGGATCCCGAGGTTTGGCCTAAAGTTAACCATCAGAGCCTGAAACAGAAGCCACTTCCAACACAGCAGATGGAAAGGGATGAGTACTGGGTATTACAGGCTGAGGCAGAAGAGGCCGAGGGAAGCAGAAGTTTCTCAATAAGTCATCTGAAGGCAACTCCAAAACCGAGAGCCAGGGCTGGCGCCAGGGCGTGGCTAAGGGGGCCTGCTGCTCCTGCAGGGGTTATGTCACAGACCACCTGAAACTCCAGCTGCTGGCCTCTGAGGGTGCCTGCACCATGTGCTCACACCCACACAGACACGTGTGTATAAATTTTTAAAAATCAGTCAACAAGTAAACAACAATTAAAAAAGCACTGACAGCCAGCAAATCACCTGCAAGTTACTTGCTTTTTTTGTTTGAGTGTTTTGTTTTTTCCAGACAGGGTTTCTTTGTGTAGCTTTGGCTGTCCTGGAACTCACTCTGTAGACCAGGCTGGCCTCGAACTCACAGAGATCCATCTGCCTGTCCCTGTCTCCCAAGTGCTGGGATTAAAGGTCTGTGCCATCATTGCCCAGAAAGCTACTACTTCTGGAGGCTTTCCTTCCAGAACTCTCCAGGGCATTTTCTGATGGGTCCTGGGACCACGGGGAAGGTGCACTTTTGAAAGTGAAGCCCCTGACCCCCTGGCAGGTGAGACTTTGGTGGGGATAACAGCAGTGCCAAGTGAGCCCAATCCAGCCTAATTCTCGTGGACTTTGGTGATGGCCATGTGACAGAGAGAAGGGTCTTCTCCTTTTCTCCCTCCTCGCCATCCTCTCAGGGGCAGGAGGTCAGAGTGGTTTCTCTGTTGCTTTGTTCTTTGTGTTGGCATATAAAATAACAGACTTCTTTATACTTTTACACACATATCATTGCAATCTTCTTCAAAGCAGTTTTAAAATAGATTTTAAGTGTGTGAATGGGTGGGTGAGAAGAGCAAGTGCTGGAGAAAGCCAGAGGCATCAGATCCTCTGGCGCTAGAGTTATGGGTAGTTGTGAGCTGCCTGTTGGGTACTTGGAATTGAACTCAGGTCCCATGCAAAGGCAGCACATGCTCTAACCACTGAGCCATCACTCCAATTCTCACCAAGGCAATTTCTCTATCAGATCTTTGAAGAGTCTCTTTCCTTATCAGACCGGACCTGCAAAAGAACTTCTCACTGGCCCTGATGATGGCCTTCTTCTTTCTGGGAAGTCTGGACTCCCTTCCTGACCCCATCGCTACTGAGCACAGCTCTGCAAGTGGCTGGTTGTTCCAATCTCCAAAAGCTAGTGTGGACCAGCAAGGACAAGAATGAGCACATAAGCTGTCCTGTGGAGTCCTGACCTTTCTCGGTCCATCTGGAGAAGGGAAAGGTTCTTCAGCTCAATAACTCAATACAATTGTATTAGTGGATGGAGAAAGGCCGCTAGTGCCTGAAGTAACAAAAGCAGTTGGAGGATTTCTCCATCACCAAGTAACTAAATGGTGAAAGATGTCCTGGGGTTGACTGCCCTACCCTGAGATGCAGGGACCATATGGGTGTCTGTAATGATGGTCTAGGTTCTTTTTTTTTTTTTTCCCTCTACCACTTTTGAAATTAAGGAAAACACATTACCAGCAGAAGGATAAGAAACCAGAGCAGATGATCCCGACTGGGCTCCTGTGGTGGTACACAACTGTAATCTCAGCACTTGGGAGGTGGAGACAGGCAAATTCCTGGGGCTCACTAGCCAGCCAGCCCAGCCTACCTGGAGAACTTGGCATGAAAGGTCAGAGGAGAGGAAGCCATGGTAGGGTCACCAGTGGAATCTAAGTGGGCTCTGTGGGTCAGGAACCAGTATCACACCAATGCCAATTCCTGGCTTGGAGAGTTAATGCTGGCCAAGTGGAGCACCACACTTTTGGAGCGGCCAAACACACCAGAGTGTTTTGTACTGATTGACTGTCACGTCTGCAACTTTCTCTCCCAATGTTCAGAGAGGAGTGGGCGGTTGCGTGGATGTGGTTCAGCACCAACAGCTGGGTAAGCAGAGGCTGGCAGGTGGGCACACTTCACACTTACCTGGGGGCAGCTTGATAGGGGTCTCCAGGACATCTAGTCTGGCCTCTTTGGTGGCATGCTCTGTTTCTGCAAGATCTCGTGCACGGGCCTGGACGATATGTTTCTCCAACTTGTTAACTTCATCCAGACGTTGTTTATAGATTGCTCGAACCTGGCAAGTGGGCATTCAAACACACAGAAATCTGATGAAAGCCCACGTCTTGGCACTACCCTAGGCCCTTCCACAACAGGGCTTTCAGCCAAGCATAGGAGAGCTATACAACTATCGAAACCCTCCAGTCCAACCTACCAGATGTAAAATCCAAGGTCAACAGAAGGAAATGACAATTTCATAGGATGGTCAGTGAGAGTCAAGCTTGGCTCTGTCTCCTGGTTTCACAGTAAAGAGAGCCGCCACCCATACTGTGAAATGCAAACCCATTCTGGTACACCAAAGTGAGGCTACCCAAATCTCCATTCAGGAACGGCCCTGCCAGCTTAGCTCTATCACACCTAGGCGTGGACAGCCTCCAGCTGTTAGCCTGTCTATTTAAACCACAGGAAAGGACTCACATGTGGCGGCATCTTTTTTGTAGTATCCACATCTAATATACATAAAGCCATGGCTATTTGGATCCTAAGAGGAACATGGTCAGGTGATATGCTACCCAGAGAAAGTTACTGCGTTCTTTGGACGGGGTGAGAGGCTGCAGAGAGGGCTCTGCTGTTAGCAGCTGACCTTCCAGAAGGTCATTACTTAATCCTCAAAACAACCTACAGACTGGATGTTGTTATTATTGTCGTCATCAACTTTTTTGTTTGTTTGTTTGTTTTCTGGTGTTTTTGTTTTTGTTTTTTGGTCTTACTGTGTAGCCCTAGATAGGGACTGGAATTCGGCTCTTGCCTCCCAAGTGCTGGGAGTAAAGGTGTGCGCCACTGTTCCTAGCATTATTACCCTCTCCTCTTACAGATGAAAAAACCAAGGCATACAGAAGTAAAAAAAAACCAAAAACAAAAAACAATGCATAAAATCACACAGTTGTGTGTGGTGGAGGCAGGGTTCAAGCCAGAGGATGTATTTTAAGCATGTGTGCTTGCAATCATCACGCAAAACAGTATTTCTGTAGCTAGAACTGGGAAAGATCATCAAGACTGTGTGGAGACCTCAGATCAAGAGAGCCAGCCAGTGCTTTCAACAATCAGATTAGTGTTCATCTCTGTGGGCAGAGACGCTCCTTTTCACAGGAGTAACTGCAGAGCTCCTAACAATCTCAGGACTGCAGGGCAGCAGTGGCGCACACCTTTAATACCAGCACTTGGGAGGCAGAGGCAGAGGCGGATCTCTGTGAGTTCGAGGCCAGCCTGGTCTACAGAGTGAGTTCCAGGAAAGGTGCAAAGCTACACAGAGAAACCCTGTCTCGAAAAACCAAAACAAACAAACAAACAAAAACAAAAACAAAAAACAAACAAACAAAAAAAAACAAAAAAAAAATCTCAGGACTGAGACTAAACAACAGACGAAGGGTGGAGGGAGGTGGACCGACCTGGCATTGCATTGCAATCCTATCTCACTCTGCTATGATTACCTGCCCAAGACAGAGTCCGGCAATATCCTGCCACTGGGGGAGAGGGGTATAATATTGGGGTGTGTGTGTGTCACAGCTTAACAGCGAATACTTCTACCTGCCGAGCCATCTTATCAGCTTCTATATTTTCTTTTTAAAGTTTTTGTCTGTCTGTTTACATTGCTGGGGGTTGAGGGCTTTACCCTCTCCAGGCAAGCACCCTACCACTGAGGTGTATGCCACTTGTGATGAATTCAGGACTACTGAATCCTCACTGCCGAGGACTGAGTACTGCACACAGTAGGTAGTTAATAAATGTGTTAGACAGGAAATGAATGAAGCTAGGGGCATGTCGTGTAAGGGACAAGTAAAGGACAGGAGTGGAGAAGAAAAAGAAAGGACCCAGAGGCTGGTTGGTGTAGGGAGAGTTGGGAAGGGAGTCCTCAACAGTGAGCCGGCAAAGGCAGGTTCATCATGGAGGACCCAGGTCAGCCGTTTGGCTGCCCCGTGCAGAATGGAAACCACGTTGCTGACAGAGAGATCTGAAACTGTGGGCAAGAATGCCTCAGCCATGATCATGATTAGCGACAGAGTCACCCCTATCGGGAGGAGGGTGACTGGGTTTCATCATCCCCAAGGAACAAACTATGGAGCAGTCCGCTCCAGCCGTTTCATTTGTATTTGCAACAAAGAACGTGTATGTGTGCAGAGAAAGGCGCTGGAGGTGTCATTTACATGCATACATGTAAAGTTTGGATAGTGTCCTTCACTTCGGTGCGGCTGCATCCTGAGCATATCCCGGGAGAGTCCGCACCCACTATATACCTGCTGCAGCTGGTCCAAGAACTCCTCGTGGCGTGCATCCTCACTGCCGCGGGCCTTGATCAAGCTGTCACTCAAGTCCTCTCCGATCACCTGGGCGGTGTACAAGTTTCGGAAGACGCGGGCAAGCAGATGTGAGATGTCCTGCGTGCGCAGCGAGGCAGGGCGCAGACGCAGCAACTGTGGCTCTGGGATCGGCGGCAGCGCTTGGAATCCCGCGCGGAGGGACCTCGTGGGGAAGCCGTACTGGCAACTATCAAGGAGGACGAGCGAGGACATCAAGGAAGACCTCTTGATGCGCCAGCTGTTGATCCTGGAGTTGTTCTCGGGAGGCGTGGACGCCCCCTCGGTCTCTAGGGACACATTGACCTGGGAAACTGAGGATTGCGGCTCGTCCCTGCTCCCGGGCTCCATGGCAACGAAGACGCTGCAGACTCCGCTCCCACTTCTGCTTCCGGCTCCGCCCCTTCCGTCTAGCTTTTTTTTTTTTCCTTTAGTAGAGCGTCATCCCTGTCGTCATCGTAAAGGATTTCTAACGTCTAGCTAGGTGGTCTAGATGGTCCTCAAACTCAACATCCTTCCGCCTCCTCCTCAGCCTCCCAAAGTGCTGGATACAGGTGTGCGCCACTGTGCCAACTAGCATCATTTTTGCTTTTTTCTTGGTAAAGATTTATTTTTTATTTTGTGTGTCTCTGTGTGTGTATATGTGCACACAAGTGTCGTTGCCCATATAGGCCAGAAGAGGGCGTCAGATCTCCGGGAGCTGAGTGATAGGCAATTGGGAACTCCTGACATGGGTTCAGGGAACTGAGCTCTGGTTCTCTGCCAGAGCACTAAATGTGCTCTTAAAGTCTGGGCCACTTCTTCAGCCCCAGCACCACCTTTCTTACATGTGAGCTTGTTATGAAGTTTAATGGACAGTCTGACTGCAAAGCCTTGTCAGGGTCTCACTCTGAAGCTGAAGCCATCTTGGAGGTCACTATAGAAACCTGAGCTGTGGCTTTCCAGGAATCCTCTGTCTTCACTGCCAGGCTAGGGCTGTTGAGGTCTAAAGGACCAGCCAGCTACCAGGTACAGACAGCCAATGTTGTGTGAGCCAGCCTAATAACTTCCTTTGTAATCTGTACTCATTCTACTAATGCTATTCCTTTAGAGAACCCCAAACAATACAAGGCATGAGGTCTAGCTGGGCATGATGGCCCACACTTTAATCCCAGCGCTCAGGGTGCAGAGGCGGACAGAGCTCTGTGACTTTGAGGTCAACCTGCTCTACATAGCAAGTTCCATGTCAGGGAGGATTGCATAGTGGGACCTTGTCTCAAATCCAAAAAATAAATTAAAAAAAGATTAAGGTGTATTTGTGTGTATGGGTGTTTTGCGTACATATGTATGATCCTATGCTGTCAATTCTGTACTTCCAGATACCATTGCCTAACACAGGTGACAAAAGAATCACTTTCTATTCCGGTGTGAGTGTGCTTGCCTTATAGCCCCAAACCCACTTCCTGAATTGAGTCCCAGGATGTTCACCACAAACCTGGGCCACGTCTGCTGCTCTTTGTCTGTCTCTCATCTGTTCCTTGGGGAGGACGGTCCTTAAAGAACAGATTAAAGTAGGAAAAGCCGAGTGCGTGTGTAAGTGTGCACTGGAAAGGGCCAGCTCTGGCTGTCTCCCTTCTACACTTGTGCCTGCAGGTAAACAGCTCATCCAGCCAGGTGAAATGTTCATGCCTACCCTCCAGGCACCTGGGATCCTGCACGTATTTGCTCAAACAGCCTGAGTCTATTTCCAGGACCGCAGTAGGCCCCTCTTTAACTCCCAATTCCAGTGTTGTCTGGGATGTGCAGGAAGGGTAGCTTGTGAGCAGAAGGAACATGAACAAATGGACCATCTGTCCAGTTCTCTACACACATCCAGGTTCCCAATGGTGCAGGGAAGAGCTTTGCACGGGAGAGTAGCAGAATGGTAGCCGAGTGTGTGTGGCCCTATTGTAGAGGGAGGGTCTCCCCAGAATGGGCAGCCCTGTCATTAGCAGCCGCTCCACTGTGGAAGCTCCTGGGTGTCCTTCCCTGATAGACAGGAAGGCAGAACAATTGATTCTTGCCATGATCTTGTTTCTCCACTCTCTGTCCAGATGTCCTTAGAGAAAGTCACAGGGAGTCCTTCGCATGCCCCATCTTACTGTCTGCTCAGCTGCCCTGTCCAAGGCGATGTCTCTCACAACGTCCAGTCCCTCTGGTGGCAGAGGTCACTCCAGTCCTCATCTGCATGGCTCTGCCACACACCCCACCCTTGTCTGTCCCTCAAGCTTCCCTTGCTTTCCTCCTTCCTCATCATCCCCTCTTCAGCCCCCTGTCTCCATTTACGATAATCTTTGTGCCTCCTGATCCTGCCACGAATAGTATTCAATTTCTGTTCAGTTTCTGAATAAGTCCAGTCACCTCCCCAAAAGGACTCCCTGGGCACAAAGGGAACTCCCGGCCCCTCTTCACTTCAGTCCCTCCTGCAGCCAGCTGTTTGCCATCATCTATCTCTGGGTTTCGCACACCTTCTTTTACTTCATTTTTTTTTAACTTTCACATGTAAAACATTCATGATAATAATCATGATTCACAAAAACAAAACCTCAAACAGTACACACATCACACATCACACACACACACACACACACACACACACACACACACACACACAATGCTTGGCCTGATGACATAGGCCTGTCATCCCAGCTACTTAGGAGACTGAGGCAGGAGGATTGCTGCAAATTCAATGTCTGCTTTGGCTACAGAGAGAGCTCAAGTCAGCCTGGGCAACTTAGCAAGATCCTGTCTCAAAATAACAAGTGAGAGATGGCCGGGGGTGCAGTTCAATGGGAGAGTGCTGGTCTAGCACTGCAGGGCCCTAGCTTCAATCCCCAGGACTGAGGATAAACTAACAAATTTAATAAAAGTATCCTCAGTTCTTTTTCCCCAACTGATTAGAGTACTACCATTTTGTTATAGCTATTTTTTTCTGCTTATACTGGAAACACTGATATCTGTAAAGTAAGTTTTGTTACTTAAAAAACAAAATACCATGCTATATGTTGGGGCCCTTTCTTCATTACTCTGTAGCAAGCTCCAGGGACTGTTTTGCTTGTTTGTCTGTTTGTTTGATTTTGGTTTTGGTTCACTGTAAACATTGTCATATTGAGGAACTTTGCTCATGTGTGTACAAACTTTGTACACTATAGTAATAGTTATGTGTGATCGTATGCTAGAATCCCTCCGCCAAAAGTATGTACATTTTAGCACTTGGCTCCTGAAATGATTGTATCACAGTAGAACGTGAGTGCTTCTGGGTATTTTTTTGTTTACTGTGTGTGTGTGTGCGTGTGTGCAGGTGCGTGGGTTCATGTGGAGGTCAGAGGTCACCTTCAGCTTTTGTTCCTCGGGGGCCATTTATCTTGTTTTCTTGTTGTTTCTGTGTTTGCTTGTTGGAGACAGTGTCTTACCATGCAGCCCTGGCGGATCTGAAACTTACCTTGTAGAAAATACTGGCCTCAATCTCAGGAATCCTCCTGCCTCTGCCTCTGCCTCTTGAGTGCTGGGATTAAAGGTGCACACCACCACACCCAGATCACAAGTTTCTTGAGACAGGGTCTCTCACTGGCCTGAACTCTCTAAGCAGACCAGGCTGCTTAGACAGGGAGCCCTGCTTCCTCAGCACTCGCCTTACAAGCGTGTGCTAGCACATCTGGCATTTTTTACACTGCCTTGGGGTTCTCACTAGAGTTCTCATGCTTGCACAGTGCTTTAACAGTGGAGCGTCTCCTCAGACCACTGGACATTTCAGATGTGCTTTGAATCATATCTTGAATTTCATCACGAGCCCCAACATCTCCCCCCTGAGCTGCCTTGTACTGGACATCTTCTCTTGCAGGTCTGAAAGCCTCCAAGGTATCCAAAACCAAGTTCTAAAGACAGCTCTGTCTTCCAGGCCCCTGCACAAAGCCCTGCAGTCACTCCGATTCCTTACAGCTCTACTTAAAACACAAAAACCTATTTTTTTATGCAAATGTGTGTGAACGTTTGTGTGAACTGTGTTTAGGCAGCCCCTACAGAGGCCAGAAGAGGACATCAGATACCCTAGAGTCATAGGCTATTGTGAATGCCTGATGTGGATTCTGGGAACTGAACCCAGGTCCTCCGAAAGAGCACCACATGCTTCAACCTTTCAACCACGGAGCTCTACTTTTGAAGACTCGCTGTGGAGGCCAAGGCACTTTTCACCCCCACATGAATAACGATGGCAGGAATCTCTTCCCGCAAGCTCCCTGTTTCAGTTCCTGCTCATCCATGGGGACTTCTCCCAGCCACCAGAGGGATATTTTTCAAGTGTGACTCCAAGGAGGGATTTCTTCCAGAGAAGCTGGAAGCACCTGCAAGGCCGAAGCCTTCAGACCCTGTCACCTCTCCGTTCACTCCTCCATCATATACTCTCCAGCCACTCTGTCTTGTCATGAGTTTCTCGCCCACTCCTAGAGCCTAGCCCTTCTGCCTGGAGTCAGTGGCCCCAGGCATCCCTGCACACCCCACACTCCCTCCCACTTCCCGGGGTCTGCTAAGAGCCACCTTCCCTGTACCAGCCAGCCTCACCAACCCTGCCTCTGCCCATTTCACCTCCTCATCACCTCATACTCTGCAGGGCTCACTTCTTGTGTTTTTACAGCAGCTCTTTTCTTCCCATTGGAACGTAAGCTCTGTGGCAGCAGGAGCTTGTGATGTATTTTGAACACTGATGACTCCCAAGTTTCTATGCGCTCAGTAGATGATAGATCTTTAATAAATATTTATTGAAAAAACAAAGTAGAACAGTTTTCAAACAGGGGTCTCATGCCTTCTTCAGATTGGATACTCCTCTCTCCAGCTCAGGTGGACTGTGTCCCTCTGTCCTGTGACACAAACAACCTTCTATTCACTCCAGATAGGGCACCAATGGTAGACTAAAGAAATGATTTCAGGGGTTGGCTGAGGAGATGGCTCAGTGGTTAAGAGCATTGACTGCTCTTCCAGAGGATGGGTTCAATTCTCAGCACCCACATGGCAGCTTACAACTGTCTGTAATTCAAGATCTGACACTCGCACACAGACACACATGCAGGCAAACACCAAGGCACATTAAAAAAATAAATTCTTACCTAAAAAAAAAAAGAAAGAAAGAAAAGGGAAAGAAACGATTCCATTCAGAACTAGCTTGGCGAACTGGTAAGCTTACTGGGGTGAGTCAAACACAGCTGGGTCACTGAACCTCACTGCCCCCCCCCCCCCCAGCCTGGGCGAGGACGTGGGAGGAGTCGTCCTTAGAGCTCCCTGAAGAACTTACAGGCTGCCGCTCCAGAACCTCCTCTCCCTCCACAGGCTTGTTCCCTGATCGGAGAAACCTGGAAGACGCCTTGTAAATTTTGTAACTTCCTGAGTTTTGCAAGTTTCCTGGGTCTTCGGACCCTCCCACTCCTTCCAATAGGTAATTTTTCAGTTCAAAGGAGATAGCTTCAGGTCACTCTCCCCAGTACCCGTGAAGCATGCCACCGACCTCTGACTGGAGTAGGTGGAGGTGAGCAGTGAGTGTCCACATTAAAGTCAACTCAGTTCACTCCCCACGAATGCTAATAAATATAATCACAGAAAAGGAACCCTCAATTGCCAGGCATGGTGGCACACCCCTTTAATCGCAGCACTCGGGAGGCAGAGGCAAGCAGATCTCTGTGAGTTCGGGGCCAGCCTGGTCTAAAAAGTGAGTTCCAGGACAACCAGGGATACACGGAGAAACCCTGTCTTTTAAGAACCTGGTGCTGTCCTGTGATTACCAGGAGGGCTGCAGCCTTGTAGCTCACACTGGCATCTAGACCCCAACATTCCATGACTGATGTCAGCCCAGCGTGATCTGAAGAGACTTCCCTGCTATCGCTACCTCTTGGACAGGTGACCTTCCCATTTCCTGCTGATGCCCTTAGCCCAAGAGCCTCTGTGGCTACCAGCATAGGTTAGAGAAGGCCATATAGAGAATGGCTGTGGGCAAATGACTTCTAGCTCAGATCTCTAGGTAGGCAAGTATTGGTGCCACGTGCTGGACAGCTCTTACTTCTGTTCATCCCAGAGCCGATGGCTGTTCCCTGCTATAGAGAGACAAAGAGATTTGCTCAGATTCTCACATCAGGAAACTGCAGAGCCAAAGTTTAAAGAGCCCCTTCACCCTGATACTGGGGACTTGGGTTCTGAACTTGGGAGGGGACTGAATGAACCTCATTGGTCTCCTGGGTTGAGTTTCATGGGGGAGGGACTGAGCAAGGCCAGCCCCAGAGCCTGACCATCCTGAAATTTAGCATTCTTGTGTTGATAGTGCACGCACTGCACATACTACCTTAGGAATGGGGCCTGATGTGGGAGCCAGAGAAGTGACTCTTGGTACTGGACCTCCTTCACCTGCCCAGTCACCTCAGAAGCCCCTCCCCCACACCCACCTTTGCACAGACACTTGGCCTTGAGACAGCCAGGGGTTGGGGGAGGGACAATGCCTGGAACTCTGCCTAAACAGGACAGATCTCAGAAGCTTTGTGCTCCAGAGTAAACCTGCCACTGGGTCTTATGAGTCACCAGGGTTTCAGGAGGTTTTGAGTAGGGTAATGAGGCATCTGGGCAGGACCAGGTTCACACAGCTGCCCCTGGAAGTTGAGGGTACAGAGACATAGTCCAGTCACTTTGTATTTGCTGTGCCTTACCTGTCCCAGCCTCTCCCCGCCCCAACCACCAGATAGACAGTCACCCGAAACAATACTTGTAACTAGTTGCACAGAGCAGAGGGCCCCCCACCCTGTGAGAGAGGAAGAAGAAAAAGGAGAATGCCATTCTACAGGTCACTACTTGGAGAAGGGCGTGGTATACCTCATTTCTGGCAGAACCTGGCTGCTTGGCCATCTCTGAGTCAGCATACCTCTTCTGTTTGGCAACCCCAGGCCAGGGAGGGGACATTAGCACCCACGTGTGCAATGAAAGCCAGAAAAAGGCCTGTTTTGAGTGAGTTTGGAGTGTGCAAAGGGTGAACCTTCTGTAAACCATGGCCATTTGTGGTACAGAGAAGGCCCTCTACTGCGTGCTGGATAACGCCCTGGCTTGGAGCCCAGGACTCAGAGACAGGATGACAAGAGGTAGAAATGATGATGGAGAGGAAGTCAACTGCTGGTGTCAGGAATTCTTGGTCTCAGGTTGGGGAGAGGAGCTGGCTTGTGGAGTCCTGCCTCACTAAGGAGAGGACCTGGCAGGACTGGAGATTAGGTGGGAAGCTCTGAGACTCAGGGAGGATCTGGAGAGTAGGACTGGGAGAGAAGGGAGTTTCTCATCTTTCCCCTCCCAGGCTGCCCCAGCTTGTGGAAAGGAGGGGGTGGCTTCCTAGGGCATCAGAACGAGGGCGATTGCCAGACAAAGAACCAGCCGCACACTGTGGGGTGGGGTTACATGAGGTGGCTCTCCAAAGCCCAGCTTCAACACTCAGAATCGGGAAACTGTTTCACATGTAATGGCCAGCGCCACAGAGGCCTGGTAGTGCCAGAAGAGAAGGAGCTGAGGTGAGCCAGACTCTCATTGTCTTCAGCATCAGGGGTGGAGTTCACTAGGGCACCCTTATTCAGGCAGCCTCATGGCAGGCCTCCCATCTCTTCTCTCCCCTCGCTGAAAGACCTGCACCTGCTTGCTATTACCCCTACCTTAACACCCTCCCCACAACCCTCCCGGAAGTGAGAAGTCTCCCAGAGAAAGGGAGGGGACCCTCTCCAGACAAAAATGTAGCTATTACTCTCCCTAAACCTCGCAATGTGGGCCATTTCTCAGAAGACGACCCGGATTGCCAGGCTAGGCTGCCGCTTTAGCAGTGATTCCTGTGCCCGCTAAGACCGGATTCCGATTCTTTCCCGCATCACCCACAACCCCAGCGAGGCGAGGCGCCCACAGGCAGGGCGTGGGGCCGGCAGCCCGCGGTAATGACAGGGCCTGTGGGTGGCGGCGGTGGAGGAAGCAGGAGGAATCTGACTATTTCTGGCTCGGGCGCACCCAGCTGGCCAGAGCCCCGGCCGGGCTTGGCCAGTCTCCCCGGCCCCCAGCTTTGCGTCCTTTCCCGGTCCCCTGGAGGGGGCGGGGAGAAGCGCCGGTTGGCGGGCGCGGGGGGCGGGGCGGGGCCGTGGACCCACCCTCGGGCCTCCTCCCACCGCAGTCCAGTCGGGTCCCTGCACCAGCCTGCGCTCGGACCCCAGGCCGCTCGGTTGCTGCTCACCTGAGTCTCGCCGCGTCCCCTCCGCCGCTCGCCCCGACGGGCATGGACTCGGGTCGGGACTTCCTGACCCTGCACGGTGAGTGTCCCGCCCGCAGAGGAGACCCTCTGGAAAGCCTGTCCCCACCCCCGGGGGCAGGGGTAGTAGCTCCTTGTGCTGCATTTGTACTACCAGAGAGACTGACTCCTTGGCCCCTGGCGGGATCCTGGAAAACTTCAGCCCGGGCTGGGCAGAACCTTGGGCGTTTCCAGACTTTCCCCCAAATCTGGCCCAAGAGATTGGGGGAGCAGTGATGACTTCTCTCGGGAGTTCCCCCTTATCCTGCTCATAAAAAGTGGGGCTCCTCGGTCCAGATGGCACCAAAGGGGTCGGGGAAGGAAGGGAACAGCATCCTTGGACCACCGAGTTCTCCCTGCCCCTTCAGAGGCTTCCCAAAACACGGGTGTGCCTGGACCGCGTCAGGCCGCGCGGGCGTGGCAGCTGAGGGTGTGAGGGGGTGGAGCGAGGAGGAGGTGTGCAAGTTTGGCTGAGGTCGGTCTGGCAGCCCTCATTGCCTAGAACGGAAAACAGCTATGCCGGGGCTGGGAGCAGCAGCATGATCGTGTTTGCTGACCCTCCCGGCCACAGTGGGCCAGGTCTCCGCTAGAACTGCCTTGAAGCTTGGTCCTTTGTCCAGTCGGCTTTGTTTCTTCCCAGCAGGGCTAGCTCCTCTCCCTGTGACTGTCACTGTAGCGGAGAGGAAAGTCCAGGCTTCTGGCTGCAAGCCTTAGAAGACTCCAGGGAAGGGAGAGGAACAACTGGTATTCGTGCACACTTCGGGAGGGGTTTGGGGGAGTCTTTCCTTAGTGTCTCCTCGGGTCTACAAGCTCAGCAACCCTGGCTCCTCCTACACCAATCCATTGCTTAAAAGTATTTCTCACTTTACTCTAGTATCCTTGACTTTGTAGGTCTTTTTAAATTAAACTAGACATACTGGATATGTATGTGAGTGTATGTGTGTGCACGCATACCCGTGTGTGTGTGTGTGTGTGTGTGTGTGTGTGTGTGTGTGTAAGTCGGAGGACAACAAATGCAGGAATCTGTTCTCTCCTTCCAGCATGTGGATTCTAAGGATCAAACTCAGGTCACGGGGCTTGGCAGCAATCACCTTCACCCCCTGAGACAGCTCGCCAACTAGGTTGTAGATTTTTGTGCTCATCAGTCAGGCACTCCACCTCCCCCCACTCCCCCACCCCGATATGTGCCCTGCAGCCAGCCCCCAATCTGTTTTGTGTTTGTTAGTTGACCTAGACCTTGTTGCTAGGGCTTCTCAAAGCCACATTGTCAGGCTGGGCCCCTGCCCCTCCCACGGTGCCCCCATTCTCTTCAGAGGCCAGAGGTGCCCTTATAGCTCCTGACAGAATGGTGAGAACAGAGGGTTGGCAGCTCAGAAGATCACAGTGCTGTCTGCCTACCAGGCTGCACCTCTTCTCTGCCTGCCTCCCTCTGAGCCCTCTGGTTGCCTCTGACACCCCAGCAGCCTTGGGTCCTGTTGTAACAGGTTCTAGCCTCAGTGTCTGTTCCCTTGCCCCATCTTTCCTGGGTCAGCCCTGGTATCTTTCCTATAGAGAAAGACACAGCACCTCAGTCTGAAAGCACAAGCTTGGCCAGCCTGGTTCATCCTGTTTGAGATCAGCCTCCCGAATGTGTGACTCAGGGGAGCCCTTCCTGCAGGACTGGAATGTACACTGTGACCAAGGAGATGGACCTGTGGGCCCACCGCTTCTAGCTTGCCCTCCACAGTGACCCCCATTGAGCACATTTGGCCTACATTGCAAACCAGATGGGGGAGGAACAGTAGCAGGGACTCGGTGTGGGGAGAGTGCGGCCGCTGAGGTGTGCGCTGTGGCTGTGCGTTTGTTCTTGGTGCTTCTGAGAGGCAGTCTGCATCGCTTTCCACGGGGCAGGTCCCACAGCACTGGCTTTCCACCTGCTGCCTGACCACACTTTCTGGCTTGGGCAATTGGGGGTCTGCTACAGGAATGCCTCCAGTCCCTTCTATTGGCTGGAGACCTATGGACTTACCTAGAGATGAAATGTCCCTTCTGCCCTTACTTCCTGCTCATACAGAGGCAATGTTGTAAATTGTGAAGACAAATGCCAGAGTTCGTTCTCTCTCTCTCTCTCTCTCTCTCTCTCTCTCTCTCTCATGTCTGACTTCTGTGTGTTTCTTCTCAGTTTCTTCATCTGCAAAATGATAGGAAACACCACCTACTTCATAGGGGTGCTGTGGGGTGGAAAGAAATAGCATTGGGCAGGGAGAGCATTAGATTCTAATCTTTCAGGAGCCGTCCCCCAAGCCAGGAGTTGTCTGGCAAGGGTGGTAGATGATGGGACACTATCAAAGGCAACTGTGGCTGGAATCAGATGAATGAACCAAGGCTCTTCCACTTCGGAGGCCTGAAAATTGATGCTGCATTTCCCAGCTCTTCCTACCCCATATCTCCACTCCATGTTAGCTAAGCCTACACTGGCATCCTCAGCAGGTTCTCAAAATGTGCCTGGAAATGTGACATCACCTCCCAGGACCTTTCCCTTCACTGAAGACATTCACCCACACTAACTTTCCCTACACCTGGCTACCTGCCCTATTGCAGGAACTGGTACTCTGTAAAAGGGGAAGGAGAGGGCTTCCTCTTAGAGAGCACAGGCTCCAAGCCCAGCTGTGCTGCTTACTGTATATGCCTTTCTGAGCTCTTTCTCATCCATGGGATTACAATATACTTTCCCACAGAGGATGTTGCCAGGATAAACCTTTAGTGAGGGTTGGGGATTTAACTCGGCCGAGTGCTTGCCTGGCACTCACCATTCCTGAGTTCAGTCCCCAGCACCTTATAAGCCTGGTATAGTGGTACATGATTACAACTCTAGCATCTGGAAGGTGACAATCATTAGTTCAAGGCCATCCTCTGCTACACAGGCTGTTAGAGGTCAGCCTAGGATACATAAGATCCTAGCTCAAACAAACAAAATTAATGGGCTTAGGAATTCTGGGTTGCTTAAAAATCCAGAGCCCCCAGGAAAAGCCATCACAGAAAATAGGGATGGCCAGTTCCCCACTGACAGGAGTTATGTCTCAAATCTGTCTGGCTTGGGGTTCTGTGCCCATCATATACACACATTGACCCATGTTGGTCTTAAACTTTTTGTGTGCCCCAGGCTGTGTGGGGAGTCAGGAAAGTCTATGGACCTTCTCAAAACTGCACTGTATTGTTATGTGGATTTTTTTTTTTTTTTTTTTTTTGAGACAGGGTCTCACTTTATAGCCAGGCTGGCCGGAAGCTCACTATGTAGCCCAGGATGTCCTCAGGCTCCCAGCTATCTTTTGCCTTGAAATCCTGGGTACTACAGTTATAGATGTGAGCCACCAGAACAAGCTCAGGACCATGTTTTAGATGCATCATAACATAAAGTGCTGAAGAATTCCAAGAAAATACTGAGATGTGATCACATCGGGTCCCAGGTGGTTGCTGTTCTGGCTAAGAGCCCCTGTTGGCTTCTTTACAACCTGAGTAGGCTAGCCTGTACTCTACTCACCCCCACTCCAAATAAACAGCTTTCCTGTGTCCACATTTCAGCTCATCGACGTTAAAGCACCTTGCTCAGTATTTATTCTCCGTGTGACTGTGGGCAGCCTGCTTGCCCTGTGCTACAGTGTTTGACTTTTACCACGCTCCCCTGTGCCCCAAACTGGCTTTGCCAGTGACTCACTGTCGCTGCTGCAGGGGCCGAGGGTAGAGGAGGGGTGAGTCAGGCCTCTGGGTGGTGTCCTGACCCTCCTGCAGCAGGCCCTCAGTAATTGCAGAGTGAATAAATGGGGAGTTGTACACATGAAAGGCCCCAGTGTTCCGAGCACTCAGGACGCACAGTTCTGCACAAAGTTGCAGTCTTTCTGAATTATTCTAGGCAAGCCCGCGGACTCCTTTTGAGGTTAGCATTTTTTTTTTTTATTCTTTTTAAAAACTGCTTCTGGGCCGAGCGATGGTTGCGCCTGCTTTTCATTCACAGCACTAGGAAGGCAGAAGCAGGTGGATCTCTGAAGTCAAGGCCAGCCTGGTCTACAGAGTTCCAGGACAGCCAGGGCCACACAGAGAAACCCTGTCTCGAGAGGAAAAAAAAAGCCAAACACACACACACACACACACACACACACACACACACACACACCAACAAAAAACAAAGTAAAAGAAAGGAAAAGAAAAAAGGTAAAAAAAAAAATGTGTTTGCATATGTTACCTTGGGGAGGTCCCTGATCAAACTGGAAACCGAGAGGAAAACCAGAGAGTCGGCAGCAGGCCTAGTCACAAATCAGTTGAGTAAATGAGAAGAGGTTTGTCGGGCTCGGTTGACTAGTTCCGGCTCGCCTGATCCTCTCCGCGTCTCTGTTAAACTCCGCAGGCACCAGGATTCCCTCTGCAGCTCAGCCTTCCCACTGGTGCCGCCCGGGCGATCGTGCAGAGTTGGCGAGGGAGTTCCCGGCCAGGCTGTAAAGCTCACGGCCAGTCCCTACCCTCACACACCCTCCCAAGTGGAAGTTCCTCCCCGCTCCCTTCCTGGGCTCCGCCTTTCCCGTGCAGAAGCCCCCCTCCGAGCTCCGCCTCTCCCGTGTGCTTCCTGGCTGTGACTCCTCCACGTTGTCTCCCAGGCGGTGACTGCCAGCCTCTGGGCCTGGGTTATGTCTGTCAGGCTCTGCCTCCCCAACCCTCCAGCCGTTCTTGCTATTCTAACACTCTGGAGGTGAAGGCACAAGGATCGGAACTCAAGGCCATCTCGGCCACACCGAGCCTCCTCCGTCCTGCTCCCTAGTTTCTGGTTCCATTTCCTCCGCCTACTTCCCCGCTCTCTCCATTCTCCCTAGATCATGGGCCCCGCCCCTCCTCTGAGGTTCGGGCTCCGCCTTCTCAAGGCTAGACCGCCGGACTCTGCCGGATTCACACAGGCAGTCTTGGGAGGACGACATGCAGTGTCTGGGGGTCCCGAGCTGCAGGCGGCGGAGCGTGAGCCGCTCCAGGGAGCTCTACCTGCAGGAGCAGAGTCGCAAAGTGGCTGCGCTCAATGGGCAGAGGCTGGGTAAGGGGTTCGGGACACTGAGAGCCCGCTGCGGGCAATGGGACAGCAGCTGGAACAGGACGCTCCTCCTTTTGAGCCTCAGATTAGACGTGTTTAGTTCTTGGCGGGGGGGGGGGGGGGGGGGGGGGGGGGGCGGCGGCTGTGTTTTCATTGTTGGAGCTGGGTTGAGTACTGGGGGTGGGATGGGGGACTAGATACTACCCTTTCCAGAGCAAGCCAATTTTCACATTCTCTACTAACTCCAACTCCTCCTGGTTACAAATGAATCCCCGGGTGTACGGCTCCCTGTATAATGGTAGGGCTATAACCCTATGAAGTCCAGTTTGTTAGTGGGCAAATGTGCCCGTGGACAGGTGACAGTTGGTGACCCCAGGGTGGCTGAGTGATTCTGTCACACTCGTGGAATCGTGTCACCATTGTATGGGGATGATAGCTTGTGCTGTCATATACCCAAGTGTCACGCTATAGTACCGAAGGTGTCTGTGTGTAACCCTGTGTGACAGTGTGCAGCTGACAGTGACTGCTTATGACAGATGTGACCCAAGGCGATGGACTGACTGCCATTCTACGTTATGGTGTGGGTTTTCTGATTCAGTTACCCAGAGGCTCTGTGTCGTTGAGTGGTGACCGAATGTTTGTTTCATAACTCTGACCCCAAGAGCAGGCAGGCTTCCTAATTCTGAGTTCCAACTCCGATGTGCAACTTCCTTCAACCTCGATTTCCTCCTCTGTAAAATGGGGTAATGACACTGCCTCTCTGCACTGAGTTGTTGAGGGGTTAAATACATGTGCTGCGAACAGTATCTTACTCAAGAATTAGCTATCATTATGGCGGCTGCTGTTATTATGGTGACAGCATTCCTGTACTGTATGTAGTGTGCCTGTGTGTGAAAAAGAGTAATACCCACTCCACAAGACACAGGTAGTTTGCGGGGGCACTGTCCCTGTGTGTCTGAGGTTGTGATGGGGTGATGTATCTTAGTGTAGCTGTGTGTCGATGTGGGTTCCAGGCCCGGCACTGTCCTCATGCTCCACACTGGGAGCATGGACAGAATGTCAGGCATTCCTACCGGTCCCTGGAGCATCCTCCATGCCCTCTAAGTAGTTGCTTCCCTGTGGGCAGCTAGCCTGGAAACGATTGGGGAAACCCTTTAGCTCGTGACCCACCCGCCCTTCCAAGGCTGAGTGGAGCTGGGTGAGGGCTTCCACAGACTTTGTGCATGATAAGAGAACAAGGGTCCTGTGGTAGGCCACCAGAGGCCTCAGAACCAGGAAACCCTTCCCACCTGATGGAGGTCCCTGCCCAGATTTCCCAGTTCCTGGAAGGAGGTAGCTGTCACCCTGCTGGAGTTATCTAGGGCCACTTGGGATTCAGATCTACCTCCAGGAAGTCAGGACAGCAGGAGGAGCTTATCACTGCCTGACCTCACAGACCGGGCCACAACTGGTGGCTCCAGGACAGGATGAACCTGTCATCCCTTCACTTGTTTTCCAGAATTACAAGGTTCCCAGAAGCCCCCATTCCCATCTGAGCTGTTAGCAGGAGCTTGCTTAGCTGTGTCCAGCTCGGGGAGGGGGGGGAGGCAGCGTGCTGGCAGATGGTCAGGAGGGCTCCCTTCTAGTTGTACCTCAGCCTCAGAAGAGACAGTGGGACCTTCCCAACAGAGGCCAGAGGTGGCCCTCTGCTCTGACAGTGTGGAAACTCCCTAACCTTCCCTTCACATGGGACATTCTGTGTGAGCCCCCTTCCAGGTCTCCCCACGCTGAAGGAACGCTGCTTTTTCTGAGGTAGAGCATCTTTGAGCAATGGGACAAAGGTGGTGGCATGTGACATGACTGTCATCTCTAAGGACTGGCAATAACGCTTTCTGCGACACTTCTTAGCCCAGGGCTGGTGAGGGAGCAGAGGCTCAGGGAGGGAAGGAGGCAGCAGAGGCTCCGGGAACGGCAGGGCAGGGATGCTAGCCCTGGGATCTGCCCTCACGGGATGTGGGAAGCTGATGAGGGATAAGGGAGATGTGGGTGAGCAAGGTCTGTCCATATAGGCTTGTAGATAATGTGTAGAAAGTAATAGTGGCAGCATGGATGAACTGGGAGGGCTATCATGGGTGGAGGATCTGTGGCTTTGTGAGGACTCTCCAGCATAGGCCGAGGCTCTGGCTCCTCCAACAGGACAGTTGGAGTCTTTGAAGCCACTTTTCTGTTGGGTCACATAGTTTTAGGACATAATTAGGTTTCTAATTGGCTTTGAATAGATCTGGCTCCTGAACTATGTGGGATATCAACGTGCGCACACCACCTTGAAGGTGTATCTACCTCTGTATCGTGCTGATGGCTATTAGGGTATCTAGTATGTAGGTATCTTCTTCATCATCATTAGTACAGGATCTGTTTGCAGACAGTGACTCTGAGGGGCTTGGTGTCCTTCTGGTGCCTCCTGTCTGGGTCTGTCAAGGGAGTCCATGACTCAGGTCAAACTCGCATCTCTGAAAATGGCACAAGAGCTGGGCAGGAGCCAGACAAGCAGGCAGAGTTCTGTCCTCCCTGCCGGCCCTGTCTCGGCAACTGAAGACACCGAGTTCTGTCTTAAAGCAACCGTTCCCTGAGAGAGCCCAGACCCAGGACACTCAGTGGTAGGGGTCCGGTAGGAAAAACAGGGCCGTCCCAGCAGGATAAACATAGCCCATAGTGGGCTCTTCATTCTCTTCTGGGGGCAAAGATGGGGATAGGGGAGAGGGTGGCTGGAAGAGCTTAGGCCCAGGGATCCCATGGCAGTAAATCATGAAGTCACCAGGTCATACAGCTGGTCAGGAAGTGTGCTGGAACCTAGGTACAGATAATGTTGGGGCCATTGGAGATGGGAGGTCGTTTGGCTCCGAAGCCTGGGTTTGTTTCCAGCTGTGTGGTCCCTTTGCCTTCCCGTCTGCTTCATCTTTTAGTCCCAGATCCCTTCCTTTCCCTCTGAGTCAGGACATTTCCCAGGTCCCCCATGTGTGCTCATTCAGATTTTAGACAAGTCACAGTGTCTGTATGGTCTTGGGGCAGAGACTGAAGCACAGTGGTCCAATGCTATGCACAAATGCCCTGGGTTCGAGCAGTACCCATGCCGGGGCCAAAGCATGACCTTAGGTAGGTAAAAGTCTTCCCTGAAGGAGGCAGGGGTCTGGGATTGGCTGGCAGGGTCGAAGGAGGAGCAGTACACCCCTGAAAAGGGTGAGGCTGGAGAGAGGGCTGTGAGGGCAGGGGAGCAGGCCAGTGTGGGGCTGACGATAAGAGAGGCGTCTCACCAGCATGGACCCCTCCAGGGCTGCAGGATGACCAGGACCTCCAGGCCCTTCTGAAAGGCAGCCAGCTCCTGAAGGTGAAGTCCAGCTCATGGCGGAGAGAACGCTTCTACAAGCTACAAGAGGATTGCAAGACCATCTGGCAGGAATCCCGCAAGGTCATGAGGTCCCCGGAGTCCCAGCTGTGTGAGTGCCCTGGGTCTTGTGTGGGGGTGGTACAGGGTGGGGTGGAGGTCAATCATGGACTGTTACCACAGGTGGGCCATGCATGAAAAAAGGACCAAAAGGAAGACACTTAGGCCGGTTGGAGTCGAGGAAATATTCGAATTAAATTATATGTAGGGAAACCAAGGTTAGGCTGGCACAGAAGGCAACCATGGGTTAAAAGAGGGTGAAGACACATGGTCATGACCACAGATGGGGACAGCCAGGCTCAGAAGCGACTATGGAGCTGGACAGGGTTGTTTGAACTTATAGGTGCCACCCAGGTGATTGTAAAGGAGAGAAAATGGGTGGATCAGCATTCTAGGTATGTTAGGGCTGAAAGCTAGGCCCAAAGTCCAGGGACAGATAAAGTACTTCCATATCAGTGGCCAATATGTTAGGTGGAGCGGAGGAGATTGAATCTCTCCTGGAACTAGGGCTGTGGGAGGCTTGGGTGGAGCAGGGAGGAGAAGAGAGTGAGAGTGAGCAGGGCTGGGCACTGTCTTTCTAGAAGGTTCTCAAAGGCTCAGGGACCCAAAGCTGAGGGGATAGGTATGCCAATGGAGAGAGCCTCCCGAGACCTTGGCGGTAGCTCTGCAAACATGCCCTTCAGTGCAGGAGCTCCCTGAAAGTTCTGTGAGACAACCCTTGCAGAGAGCTGGGCCACCAGGAGAATTGTACAACAGTGGGTCAGGCTCCTGCCGGCACTGTCCAGCATGGGAGCCACCAGCTCCAAGAGGCCAGTGGGCTCTAGACTTGCAGCCAGTGTGACCAAGGAACCTAGTATTAACTAGTTTCAATTTATACCCACAAATGTTCTGTGGTTCTGTGAAATTTTCATTGGCTGTCCTGGAACTTACTCTGTAGACCAGGTTGGCCTTGAACTCAGAGATCTGCTTGCCTCTGCTGGAATTAAAGGCATGTGCCACCACGCCTGGTGTTTGTTTGTTTGTTTTTAAGACCAGGATCTCATACAGCCTGAGGGTGGCACTCCCGCCCTTGTTAATAAGGATGGATGAGTTTCCGATCCTTCAGCTATAGACTCCTGAGTGCTCAGTTTGAGGATGGGACTCAGAAGTGCCTCAGAAATTACTCTGAGAGCTGGGCATGTAGCTCAATTGGTAGAACGCTTGCCTAGCATTCATGAAGCCATGGATTCAATTCCCAGCACTTTGTAGACTGGGTGTGGTGGCACATGCCAGTAATCTTAGTATTTGGGAGGTAGAGGCAGAAAGATAGGAAGTTCAAGGCCATCCTTATCTGCATAGTGTTTTAGACTAGTTTAGGAACTTGAATTCCTGTCACAAAAACAAAAGAAAACCACCTTGAGACTCAACTCTGTCCTAGCCCAGCTAATGCCTCCCAGCACAGGAGTGACCCTGACCCTGCCTGTGTCTTGTGGCGCCAGACAGGCTTCCTACACTGGGCTGATACAGGGTTTCCTGTTAGCTACTGGTGGATGGGAGCCTGGTGGGAACAGAGGGCTTTCATTGGAGCGGTGGATACATAGGAATTGCTAGCCTCTGTGCTTAGTGCTTTGAGAGGGATGGGGAGGGGGCAGGAAGAAGAGATGGCCCTATGCCCTTCCAGCAGCAGCTGTCACTCAGGCTAGCAGGAGCCCAGGAGATCCAGGGGCACTCTGAGAGGCTTGCTTCCAGCTCCGATAGCTGCCACTGGTCCCATGCTTAGCAGGCCTTGTTTGTATTTGTTTTTTCCCAGGCCAGGGTTGAGGTTCTTGTCCTCAGTGGCACCTTACCCCTGGGGAAACTAAGTCCTGATGATGGAGGAGTAGCACATTCTCCCATTTCTCTGTCTAATGCTAAGTCTCCCCAGTGCTTCCCCACTGCCCACCCTTTGTTCCCAGGATGTTATCAGTGGTGAAGGCAGCTGGCCTTTCTCTCGGGGGCCAGTGGAGGTGTGGGCCTGGGGGCTCCATGGCTCAGGCTTCCTGTTTTCTTTCCTGGCTCAGGGTGGCTCAGCTGCCTAGTGAGGCAAAGAAGGATAACCAGGGATATGCTTTGCATCCCAGATGGTGCAGGGGTCACGCGTCCCACTGTTCAGAATTTATGGCCCAGGCAAGGCACATCATACATGTGGTCCTTTAGGTGTCTGAAAGGCCCCTGGGGCCTCGGGGTAGGAGGAGTTTGGGAGGGACATGATGATTTACAGATAGGCCCATTCTGGGACCCAGAATGGTTAAAGATAGGATGTGGCAGATGTGGCAGGGGTAGTCCTTTGTGGGGAGGCACAGCATAAGCCATGATGGTAGCGTATAAGGCCTTATTTGTCCCTGAAGTTTGGAAGACTGGCTGTGATGGTCGGCCCTCGCCAGCCTCCTAAGGGCAGAATGATGTAATCTCTCAAACCGAGAGGAGAACGTGATGAGCCCACAGTGTCTAAGTGTCTAACCTTCTGGGAAGGCCCTCCCTCTTCTTGCCTGCTTTTTTCTGCTGAGCCTCCTGGGTCTGGGATCTCTCTGAGATGGGGGCTCTAGTGCAGAGCTCAGCCTTTTCATAAGCTGAGACAGGCCCAGGAGGACAGAACTCTGCCTCCTAATCACCCCTGCCCAGATCTTCTCAGCGATGCAGACTGGCCTGTACTCTGCTTCTTGGGACCCTGAAAGGTAGGGTTTTTCCACATCCTTCTGCCAAAGGGCTCCCTGAAGCCAGAACTCATCCAGTCACACACAAGGTAAATACACTACTTTTCTCTTTGGCTTTGGGCTTCTTTCCCAGGGCCACGGTTGACCAAAGGTGGCCACCCATCTCCTAAGTAGAGAGGCCAAGAGGCTCTTGTAGCTGTGGGGCCCCAAAGTCCAGTGTGGCCTGGAGGGTGTGTGACCTCTCCATCCCAGGTGCCAGGCTCTGGAATGGTCTCTCCCTCAGAAGCCTGTTCCTGCTGTCTGATTCCTTCATTACTGTGACCACGGACCTAGGTCCTAACTGCCCTTCCTGTCCCAAGATTTCTGTTCCGCGTTTCCCTGTGTGTTTCCGCTCTGCCACTGTTGGCTGTCCTGCGCCTGTTCTGTGTCTTCTTTCTCACAACTCTGCCCTCCTGCCCTCCTCCGTGGACCCCAGTCTGGCTGTGACACTAGCTGTAGCCTTGGCTGTGTCAGAGACAGTCATTTATCTCACAGTCTGTCCTGCTGTCCTCCCGTCCGTCCGTCCCCCTGCAGTCTCCATCGAGGACATTCAGGAGGTACGGATGGGGCACCGCACAGAAGGCCTGGAGAAGTTTGCCCGTGACATACCTGAGGACCGCTGCTTCTCTATCGTCTTCAAGGACCAGCGCAATACACTAGACCTCATTGCCCCATCATCAGCTGACACTCAGCACTGGGTGCAGGGCCTGCGCAAGATTATCCATCACTCCGGCTCCATGAACCAGCGGCAGAAGCTGCAGCAGTATCCTCTTGGGGACAGTGGGTTCTGGCTGGGTATGGAATGTGTTTGGGTCAGTTTTGTGCCACTGCAACAAAATACCAGAATGTATCAGTTACTTTTCTGATTGCTGTGATACTTGACAAAAACAAATCAAGAGGAAGGGAATATTATTATGGTTTGAGAGAATGCCGTCCATCATGGCGGAAGAGGTGCAAGACAGCCAGTCACACTGTGTCTGCAGTTAGGAAGCTGAGCTCAGCTCAGCTCCTTTTCCTTCCTTCCTTCCTTCCTTCCTTCCTTCCTTCCTTCCTTCCTTCCTTCCTTCCTTCCTTCCTTCCCTCCCTCCCTCCCTCCCTCCCTCCCTCCCTCCCTCCCTCCCTCCCTCCTTCCTTCCTTTCTTTCTGTTTTTTGTTTTTTGAGACAGGGTTTCTCTGTGTAGCTTTGCGCCTTCCTGGAACTCACTCTGTAGACCAGGCTGGCCTCGAACTCACAGAGATCCGCCTGGCTCTGCCTCCCGAGTGCTGGGATTAAAGGCGTGTGCCACCACCGCCCGGCTCCTTTTCCTTTCTTATTCAACCTGGGACTCTAAAGAGTGCTGTGACCCACATTTCTCATTTAGACTCTTGACCGTCCCTCAAAGACACACCCAGAGATGTCTTCCAAATCCAGGCAAGCCAGCAATGACAGTGAGCGCCACACAGACTGAGTGGCTTTCACGACACTAGTTTATTCCTTCAGGTACCAGCCTGGTTAGTTCTGGTGAGGGCTTTCTCCCTTGTTTGCAGGTAGCTACCTCCTCACTGTGTCCTGTCATGAACACAGAGAAAGCTCTCTTCACAGGCAGTAACCCTGTGGTTAAGGCTCCACCTTCATATCCTCATCTAACCCAGAGACTCCCATCTCTGAAATCATCTAGGGGGTTGCTGTTTCAACTAGGAATTTTAGGGATTCATGTTTCAGTCTGTGGCAGAAGGGAAAGATCTTCTGACCCAAGGCCAGGAACTGTGTGTCTCCTTGGTTCTCTCTGTAAGCAGCGTGGAGGTAGGTGACTGGGGAGTCACTCCAGTGAGAGGTGGGATGGTGTAGTCATGTTTTCCAGGGTTACTGTACTCTAGGAGTTGGAAGGCTGTGGCGCTCCCCTGAGCCATGCTTGCAGGAGTGTTACCATGAACCCAGTGTTCAGATCAGCCGGTGAGCTGAAGATGGAAACTTGTGGATCAGTCCAATTCAGTGATCCTGCTTCCGGCATGCATGAGATGAGGGAGGAACCAGCTCCAACTTCTGTTTGTTTACCTGAGATGTTCTGGGCTGGAACTTGTGATCCTCCTGCCTCCTGGGTGCTAGGGTCACAGGCCTGCCCCACCATGTCCTGCAGCTCCCCTTTTATGACAGTTTTATGGAGGCATAGTTCGCATACCATAAAGTTAACCCACGTGTTAAACTTAGGGCTGGGGCAATGGCTCAGTCAGTTAAGAACTTGCCGCACAAACACAGGGACCTGAGTCCGGCACACAGGTGAAAGACCAGGAGTGGGCTGGGGAAATGGCTCAGCACTTAAGAGCTTGTACTGCTCTTCCAGAGGACCCAAGTTCTGTTCCCAGCACCCAGGAGGTTCAGCTAACTCACAACAGTCTGTAGTTTTAGCTCCAGGGAACCTGATGCCTCTGGCTTCTGAGGGGTACCAGTACACACACACACACACACACACACACACACACACACACACACACACACACATACACACACACACACCAGATACGGTGTCTGTACTTGTAATCTCAGCATTGCACAGCAGAGACAGGTGGATCCCTGAGTCTTCCTAGACTAAAAAGTGAGTTCCAGGCCAGTGAGGGATCTTGTCTCAGCAGACAAGGTGGACAGTGCTTTTTAGTCTCCATATACACAAGCATGCATCTGCACCCACATGAACAGACATCCACGCACATACAATTGCTGAGCCCGATTCGGTGTCTTTTCACATATTTACAGATGTACTGACATCCCCACTGCCAATTTTTGAACAGCTGGTTGTTTCATATTTTCTCCCAGGCCCAGAAGCCTCCTTCTGCTCTTTGAATCCATTGCCCTCTGTGATTTGCCACAGAAGCAGAGCCCACAGCCTCTCCTGAATGGCTTCTTACTCCTAGGGTGTCAGCATTCACTCACTCTGTAGTGTGGGTCTGTACTCCATTCCCTCTGGCTTCCTAAAACTATCCCACCCTATGGATACACTCTGTTCCATGACTCCCTATGGATACACTCTGTTCCATGACTCCTAACTTGCCAGTCCATGGACCTATGAGTCGCTTCCACTTCACGATGCTAATCTGCTGAGAAAGCTAGAGCACATGTTTTGTGTGAATGTGTGTCTTCATTTCTCTTGAGTACACACTAGAAGCAGAATTTCTAGGTTATATGGTAACTTTTGTGTTTGGCTTTTTTAAAAGGGGTTTATTTTTATCATTTTATTTTAAGTGTATGGGTATTTTGCCATGCCCATGCCTGGTGCCCAAGGAGATCAGAAAAGAGCGTCGGATCCCTTGAGACTGAGTTACATATGGTTGTGAGCCTCCATGTGGGTGCTAGGGATTAAACCCTGGGTCCCCTGGGAAAGCAGCCAGTGCTCTTAACCACTGAGCCATATCTTTAGCCCCATGTTCTAGTTTCAACTATGTGTCTGTCTATGCGTGTGTATGTATGTCCACGTGTGTGCAATGGCCAGAGGTCAGAAGAGGACACCGCGTCCCCTGGAGCTCAGTTATAAGCCGTTGTGAAAAGCCCCATGTAGGTGTTGGGAACTGAACTCTGGTCCTCTAAACATTCTCTCCAGCTCCATGATTAATTTCTTGAAAACCTGACAGGCTATTTCCCAAAGGAACTCCAACAGTTCAGCCCCTGCGGTGTGGGAAGGGTTCCATTTTTCCACCAACGGCAGCATTAGTTTTCCGTCTTTTTCTTTTGCTATAGACACTGTCTTGAGTGTGAAGTAAATTTCTGATTAATGTTCTGTTCCTTTGTTTGTGGCATGAGGTAGGAAATCTGTTTTTTTTTTCTTTTTGCATTTGGATAGGCAGTTGTTCCGGTACTATTGGTTGAGACTTATTTTTCATAATTATTTTTTACTGCATTACTTATTTATTGTGTGTGTTTGCACACTTGCCATCTAGTGTGTGTGGAGGTCAGGGGATAACTTGCAGGAGCTGATTCTCTCCTTCTATTATAGGGTCCTGGGGATCAGCTCAGTTATTGGGGGCCTTTGCCTGCTGTGCCCTCATAGGCCTGAAAACATTATTCTGTTGAATCTTCCCATTGAACTGTTCACTGACTGTGAAAATGGGGATGTATTCTGGGCTTAGTTCTCTTCCATTTGTCTGTTTGTCTGTCCTTTCAGACACTATGTTTGTACCACATCTTCCAGCCCCTTTAAATTGTAGTCAGCTTCAGGAAGTGGGGTTGTCTGAGTCTGGTTTTGGTTTTGCAAGATTGCTTTGGCCAGTCTAGGTCCCCTGGCCTCTTGAATGTATTTTAAGATCAATTTGTCAATTTCTTGCAAAGAAACCAACATCATTTGATAGGAATCTTGATTAATTTGGAGACTTCTCAGCATGTCTTCTGACCCATGAACATGGATAGATGTCTTTACATTTGATTATTCCCTTTTCCATTTGTTGAAGATTCTCTCTCTCTCTCTCTCTCTCTCTCTCTCTCTCTGTGTGTGTGTGTGTGTGTGTGTGTGTGTGTGTGAGTGTGTTTGTATACACGTGTGTAGTGCCTGCAGAGGCCAGAAGAAGGTATCAGCTCCCCTAGAGATGGGGTTATAGGTGGTTGCAAGCCATCTGGAGGATTCTAGGATTCTAGGCCTGGTCCTCTGCAAGAACAGCAAACAATCTTGTGTGCTGAACCATCTCTCTAGCCTCTAGTGTCTTTTTCCATTTCTTTTAATAATGTCTTGTGGCTTTCAGAATTTTAAGTTTTATATTTTAAAAAATAATTTCAAATAATTTTAATCATTTGGATGCTATTAAAAGTTAATTGCTTCTTAGATTTTTATTATTGTTACTTTGGGTGGGGGATTGAGACAGGGTTTCTCTGTATAGCCTTGGCTGACCTGGAACTCACTCTGTAGACCAAGCTGGCTTCAAACTTTGAGATCCACTTGCCTCTGCCTCCCGAGTGCTGGGATCAAAGGTGTGCACCACTGCCCAGTATTTCTTAGATTTTTTATTGTTGTTGGTTTTGGTTTTGGTTTGTCTGTTTCAAGACAGATTCTCGTGTAGCCCAGGCTACCATGGAATTGGCTATGGGGACTAAGGGGGTCCAGCCTCCTATTGGCTAAGGGGGTCCAGCCTCTCGATAGTTCCCTCCCAGGATCTGGGAAGAATCTACAACCAGCTGATAATTAATCTTTGATGAAAAGAAATGAATCTATGTACATGAAACTCCTTAGTCTATAAACTTTATTGTTCTGTGTCAGATCTCTCTCTTCAAGCTTATAGTCTGCTCTCATGCCTAGCTCCTTTCTTGCTGATTTCTCTCTACATGTACCTGCTGTCCCCTCTAAGTTCTATCTTAATTCTCTCATATTAGTTCCGCCCCATCTAGGTTTTCAGCCATCTAGTTCCTTCCCATCTCAGCTCCTCTCCCATCTCCTTCTCTCTCATCTTGCTCTTCCTCATCTTCCATCTTGTTCCTCTGGTCCTCTCTTCTAGCCCTTCAGTCCAGTTCTTCCCATCTAGTTCTTCCTCTCTCTTCTCCGTCTCATACTCAAGTTCTCTCGTCAAAACCCCCCTTCTCCCTCTCAGTTCTCCACTCCTCTCTTCCTCTCCGTCTCCTTATACCTCTAAGTCCTACTCTGAAAAGAAAACTGCCTTTTTATCCCTTTGACCCTTATCTCTCCAAGCTGTCTCTGCTCCTGCAGTTCTGGCGAGTGTGCTCCGTCACTAGGCACTTGACTAGGTAACTTCCATCACAGCTAGATGTACCTGTAAGTTGGAACCCTTTAGTTCTGAGTTCATTGTTAAGGGTGGATCTCAAACTAGAGATAAGACTTTGAAAGGAGAAAGTTACGCTTAATTAACACATCCTCCAGGCCTTCTCAAACAGGTAGTCTGGACGCTTAAGTCTGTTCTTAGAGAGCACAGAGGTTATCTGATAAGGTACTTTCCTCTGACTATGGATGGACCTGGCCGGATGTTGCCTATGATGATAATTACAGGGAGGCTTGAACTGGGTCTCTGGCTATGCCTAGCTGTCAGCGCAGAAGGTTATCTAAATACTCCTGGAAGTGGTTAGGTAAGGAGTTAGAAGTCTTTAAAGTTAGTAAGGCTGTAAGAAAAGGAGAGTATGAACTAAATGGTTTGAAGCTATTCCTTAAGGACTACCTGACCTAGGCGGTGTCTCCCTGTGGAATTTACCTTAATTTCAGGAGACTTATTATGTGGTGGTCTGGACTGTTATTCCTGTTAGTCAGTCCTTAATTGTGGCTAAGGGAGAGATCTGATTCCAGAGCCAAAAGGAGAAGAAATGGATGGGCCTAAGGGAAGGAAGTCTTTCTTGAGGTTGGTCTCCAAATACCTCGAATGTATATGTCCAAATAGTGATCAGTCTACACTGTTAGCAATCTTAGGAAAAAGACAATTGGGAAAGCTATGAAGGCACACATGATTTTCATCACAGAAGACAGCTGATATATAACAAGACAAATAACACGAAATGCTCCTTGGAATTTGCCTTCCTCTGGAGGAATTCCATGATCCCTTCAGGTAGTGGCTTTGCCGTAACCAGCTGAGTTCTTATAATATATTCCCTCAGCCCGTAGCCATTGGCTGTCTAGCTAAGGATGACCTAGAACTTCTGATTCTTCTGCCTCAAGCTCCCGAGTGCTGAGGTTCCAGAGTGTGCCACCTGGTACTTAGATTTTTTTATAGTTATATAGTATTGTTTATGCTGGTTATGCTGTTGTTTCCTTTATGATTTCTTCAAAAGTTCCATTGTCCTTTTCATGAACACACCTATGAAGTTCATTATCTTTGTTTGACTCAGTTATGATTCTGAGGACTGTGCTAGGAGCCTCCCCTCCCCCGCCCCAGGCCCTCAGAGTCTGAAGGGAGAAAAGAAGGGTGAGGTGGGAGGGGGCCAGGGTGTCCCAGTCAGGATGACTTGGTCCAGGCTTTGGTTTGTGTGGGATATATAGCTCCACTTTCTGATCAGTGGCTGGAAATTCAAGTTGGCTGATGGTTTGAGAAACTGGAAGATGTGCTTCACAGTGATAATGGTGGTGCTGACATCATCGCTGTGATGGACATCCCATAGGGTGGCGGAGTTCTCGACTGGTTCCTTCTCTGTAGTCTAGATTGTCTACAGTGAGCCTTTTTATAGTAGACATTTTCAAACATCATCAGGTATTGGAATGAGCAAACAGAAAAGACCTCTCGCTGGGCCTGGTGGTATAGTCCTGTAATCCGAGCTACTCAGGAAGCTGAGGCAGGAGGATCACAACTTACTGAACTAAAGAGTGAGTTTATGGTTGATCAGGGTCATTTAGAGAGCTCCTGACTACAAATATAAAGTCGAGAGGACTGGGGTGGAGTGCTGTGTAAGACACTGAGTTCAGCACCAAACCGACCAACAAGCAGGAGAAGGGAAAGGACCCTAGTGAGGAAGGCCTCCAGGGCCCTCCCCTGCTCCCTGGTCCTCCAGCCTGCAGGACACTGCACCACAGCCAGCCACCACAGGCTTCACATGACCGGGATGCTGTGGGCATCGGGGTGCTGTGTGTTTTCCTGACTGTTTCCCAGCTGGATTCACTCCTGCTTGAGAAAGGCTGATAAAAACAAGGACAACAAGATGAACTTCAAGGAGCTGAAGGACTTCCTGAAGGAACTCAACATACAGGTGGATGACAGCTATGCCAGGAAGATCTTCAGGGTGAGCTGGCTCCGAGTGGCTGGGGGCCTCGGGCCTGGCCTCTGGCTGGGTCTGAGCCCATGGGCTGTGCTGTCTTTGCAGGAATGTGACCACTCCCAGACAGACTCGCTGGAGGATGAGGAGATTGAGACCTTCTACAAGATGCTGACCCAGCGGGCAGAGATCGACCGTGTCTTTGCAGAGGCTGCGGGATCCTCAGAGACCCTGTCAGTGGAGAAGCTAGTCACATTTCTGCAGCATCAGCAGCGGGAGGAGGCGGCAGGGCCAGCACTGGCTCTCTCCCTCATTGAGCGCTACGAGCCTAGTGCGACTGGTGAGGGCCTGGCTATCCCAGAGACACAAGGCTGGGAGATTCTGATGGAACTGCAGACAGACAGACAGACATGCTGGAGGGAGCCAGCCCCAGGGCTGCTGATCAGTGTGTGGCTATCCTGTGTAAGCAGGCACATGGGAGAGAGAGCGCCAGTGTTTGCCCTGTCTGGGCCTCACTTCCCTTCAGTTCTTTCTTCAAGGGGTGTTGAGTGTCCCTGCCCCAAGACGAAGAAAGGAGTGGCTGGTGAAGACAGTGCTATTGTTACTTCCTTCTTTGTGTCTATTCTGGATGCAGCCTTGAGACGTGATCTAGGGGAGGTAGAGCGCTGCTCACTACTTCCAGGCCAGCCTGTCAGCTTAGTGAGACCCAGCCTCAAAGTACAGTTAAAGGAGGGTTGACGGTGCAGCTCAGTGGTAGAGTGCTTGGTAAGGACTTGGAGGCAATGTCACCCAGCGTTGAGGCTTTTAGAACAGGAGGAAGGACAAAGACAGGGCCTCCCCACACTAACCACAGCCTCACTGGGAGACCAGGACGTCTGCCCCCCAGAGCTGCAGAGGACTAGCAGAAGGTGGGTGGGCAGGCAGAGTGGAGAAAAGACTTTTCTTCCCATCGCGGTAGGCAACTAATTCTGACTGGAAATGGTGGCTTCTTTCGGTGGCTTCTTCTTCTTCCGACCTAGCCAAGGCACAGCGGCAGATGACCAAAGACGGCTTCCTCATGTACTTGCTGTCTGCTGATGGGAGCGCCTTCAGCCTGGCCCACCGCCGTGTCTACCAGGACATGGACCAGCCACTCAGCCACTACCTAGTGTCCTCTTCCCACAACACCTACCTGCTGGAAGACCAGCTCAGGGGACCCAGCAGCACAGAGGCCTACATCCGGTGCGGTCCAGGGGCGAAACTGTTGGGGGCGAGTCAGGGTGGGGGGACCCCACCCCCACCCGCACCACAGGACCTGGAGGGTCCTAGCCTAGCTGTCGCTGCTCCCTGCAGGGCTCTGTGCAAAGGCTGCCGATGCGTGGAACTCGACTGCTGGGATGGTCCCAATCAGGAACCCGTCATCTACCACGGCTACACCTTTACGTCGAAGATCCTCTTCTGTGACGTGCTCAGGGCCATCCGGGACTATGCCTTCAAGGTTGGGCGTGCCTGTGGGAGTGAGGAGAGGATCAGGGGTGGACAGTCCCTTCTAACTCATCTCGGGGCTTTTAGGCGTCCCCCTACCCAGTCATCCTGTCCCTGGAGAACCACTGCAGCCTGGAGCAACAGAGAGTGATGGCTCGTCACCTGAGGGCCATCCTGGGGCCCATGCTGTTGGACCAGCCGCTGGATGGGGTTACCATGAGCCTGCCTTCCCCTGAGGTAGAGCGTGGGTATCCGAAGGCGGGGAAGTGAACCTGGCTGGGAGGCCTAGGTGGATCTTAACCAGTTAGCCCTATCTTCCCAGCAACTGAGGGGCAAGATCCTGTTGAAGGGGAAGAAGTTTGGCGGATTGCTGCCTGCTGGAGGGGAAAATGGGCCTGAGGCCACTGACGTGTCTGACGAAGATGAGGCCGCTGAAATGGAGGATGAGGATGTTCGGAGCCAAGTGCAGGAGAAGCCCAAGGTTCTGGGGACGCTGTGGCAGTGGGGTGGCCCCGGGGCCTTCCCACTCCCACTGCCCACTGGACAGTTGCCTCATCTTAGTTTTTCTCTGGCTGCCATTTAGACCTTCTGCCCCTCTCTCTGTCCTCTCTCTCTCTGTTGTCTGGGTTTCTGGTGCTCAGTGGCCACCTTGTCCTACCCTCTGGCTCTAACCTGGGCCTCCCCGTGGCCTCCAGGAGGATAAGCTAAAGCTGGCTCCGGAGCTCTCTGACATGGTCGTTTACTGCAAGAGCGTCCACTTTGGTGGTTTCTCCAATCCTAGCACCTCCGAGCAGGCATTCTATGAGATGGTTTCCTTCTCTGAGAACCGTGCCCTCCGGCTGCTGCAAGAATCAGGTGAGCACCTGTTCTCACAGGCATCTGATCCTGACCGTCTCGACTGGTCAAGACTGGGCCTGTCTTCCACCCTTGCGGGGGGGGGGTGTCCCAAGTTGGCATTCCCTGCTCTTTGTCCAAGCAGAACTGGCGAGGTGGAGTTGGGTGAGGGGCGGGTAGGTAGGTGTGTCTTTAGCCTACCAAGGCCTTCACTGCTGGCTTGACCCCACCTATTCTCAGGAAATAATTTTGTCCGCCATAATGTGAGCCACCTGAGCAGGATCTATCCAGCTGGGAGAAGAACAGATTCCTCCAACTACAGTCCTGTGGAGATGTGGAATGGAGGTTGCCAAATTGGTACGGACCAGCTGGGATGGAGGGATGTTAGAGAGGGCACCTGGCCTTCATGTCCGGGGGCCTCGAGCCCTGAAGGTCACAGGGGAAGTCTGACAACTGAGAAGGTTTGGATGCAGGCCAAGAGCTGAGCGTGGAAATTGCCCAGCCAGCAAGTCTGTCTGGTGTAGACTCCAGCCCTTTGAATTTCGCCTCAGAAATGGAACATGTAGCTTCGCCGTGAAAGTGCTTGCCTGGCACTAGGTTCAATCCTCTGCATGGCAGAGAACAGGGGTGGTATCACACCTGTCATCTCCACACTTTCTCTGGGTGGAGGCAGGGATGGGGTAGGGTGGGTGGGTTAGGAGCTCAAGGTCTTCCTTGGCTACGTAGTGGGTTCAAGGCCAGACTGGGTTACATGAGACCCTGCCTCAAAACCCAACAAAACAGGCTGGGGAGACGACTCAGTTAGCAAAATGTTTGCCATACAAGCGTGAGGTCCTGCATTGGGATTCCCACCCATGTTAAATGACAGGAGTGATGACCCACATCTGTAACCTTAGTACCGACCGAGGAGGCAGAGACAGGCTCTGGAGCTCCTGGCCAACCCGCTCAGATGAGTTGGTGATCTCTGGGGTCAGTAGAGACCTTGTCTCAAAAAATAGTGAAGAGCAATGAGAAAGATGCCAGACATTGGCCTCTGGCCTCCACAGATACATAAGTATAAATAACACATGCACACACTCACAGGAGCACATGTCTATTACACCCACACAAATAAACAGAACATGTGGTCAGTGTGGTGGGTCAGTTAGGATGATGGGAAGGCAGGAGACACTGGAACATCATTGGATCCTTCTTCCAACTCACATAGGAACCTAGACTACAGAGCACTCCCAGCAGGCTGGGCTCTAGGACTCTGGGGCCAGCCCACAGCTTGTGACTGCTCTCATCCACCTGCAGTGGCTCTGAACTTCCAAACCCCTGGGCCGGAAATGGATGTCTACCTGGGCCGCTTCCAGGACAACGGAGCCTGTGGGTATGTGCTGAAACCTGCCTTCCTGAGAGACCCCAACACCACCTTCAGCTCACGTGCCCTGACTCAGGGGCCCTGGTGGGCTCGGAAGAGGCTCCGTGTCCGGGTATGGCCAGACACAGAAGGGACAGCTACTTGTTGGGGATCCCTGCTGCTCACTGCCATCCTGAATGCCTGTCCCCACATTTCCTTAGATCATCTCTGGACAGCAGCTACCAAAAGTCAACAAGAGTAAGAATTCAATCGTGGACCCCAAGGTGATAGTAGAGATCCACGGTGTGGCCCGGGACGTGGCCAGCCATCAGACCTCAGTTATTACTAATAATGGTATAGTATGTACTGGCTGGGTTGGGCCAGGCTGCTGGTTCTGGTGGCCTTGCTATTAATATGGTGTTTGTCCTTCTAGGTTTCAACCCGTGGTGGGACACAGAGTTTGAGTTTGAGGTAGTAGTGCCCGACCTTGCCCTCGTTCGCTTCGTAGTAGAGGACTATGATGCCTCCTCTAAGAATGATTTTATTGGCCAGAGTACTATCCCCTGGAACAGCCTCAAGCAGGGTGAGTGTTGGAGGGAAGGGGCCAGCCAGGAACAGTGGGCAGGGCCTGGCTTCTCTCAGCCTACATCTCCCAATGCCTTGAGATCCTCTCCCGGTAACCAGAGCTGTCCTTCCCACCAGGGTACCGCCACATCCACCTCTTGTCTAAGAACGGAGACCATCATCCATCAGCCACACTCTTTGTGAAGATCTCCATCCAGGACTGAACCTGGAGACTGGGTGAGGTCCACCCTGACTGGGCCAAGCTGGATCCACGCCTCGGGCAAGACTGGCATTGTTGCACCAACTTCTGATGCAGAGCTTGAGGCCCTGACCGGCCTTCAGCTCTAACACATCACCTGTGCTTCTGCCTCTCAGGGGACCCAGAGCAGTCCAGACCCCGGAGTGGTCCAAACTTCCGTTAGGAACAACACTGCAGCCCTCTCCCTAACTCTAGCTGTCTTTAGGTTGTGAGTTTTTATAAAAATCACCAGGTAAAGCCTAATAAATAGTCTTTTTTACATAGACACTGGAGAAGCCCTCCAGACCTCACCCTTCCCACCATCATGGGGTCATTTGGAGTGAGCAGTCTGAAGGAATCTTTTTCATGGAGGAGGGTATAGCCCAGAGTGCCACAGGGCCCTGCTGCGAGAAGAGGGCTCCACCAGACGGGGCAGCTTGAAGGCACACGGGCCACACCTGACACACCACTGGCTTTTATTGGGGAGGTGTTCCAGGAGACTCGGGGTGACGAGCAGGGCTCCCCAGCTCAGAAGAAGCCCAGCTTCTTTTTCTCTTGTTGCTGCTTCCACTTGGCCATGCTGTAGAACTCCTCCTTGGATTTCCCGAAGATGTCTTGGAAGTCAGAGTCTGAGAGATAGAACTGGGGGTGGGGGTCGGAGTGGCAGTGGGGAGGAACAGGAGTCACTGGAGCCCAAGCTGTGCCACCCAGAGGTGTCATCCATTCTACAGTCTGCTCACTGCCTGACTTTAGTGGCCACTATGGGGACAGGCTACCCTGGGATCCTCCAGTGCCGAGAACAGCAGCATCGGTACCCACCTCCTTGCGGGCAGGGTCCACACCCTGTGGCAGGTCCTCCACAGCCTGGTGCATCAGCCTTTCCCGGGGCAGGCTCCCATTGGCCACTGAACTGCAGCAGCTGCTGGTGGAGCTTATCCTAGGATCCTTGCCATCAACGCTGAGGCCCAGCTCCAGATCTTTCTCTGGGCAATCCTGGGAACCCTTGGAGGCTAGTAGAGTCGAGGGACCTGCCTTGTTATCACTCAGCCGTTGAGTTATCTGGAAGTTATGTACTTCCTGTCCAGAGAGAAGACTCATGGTCCAGAAGATGGAGGACAGGCATCCACTAAAGACCACACTGAACCCGCAGGCCTCTTGGCACCATCTGAACCCGTGGCCCCTCCACCTCTGGACCATGTGAACCCAGACCACTATGTGGGTTTGCCAGGGTAACTGCCCAACACTTACTGCTGTCATCTCAGAAACGGCGACCCCTGGTCCCAGGCTTCCCTCCACCACCTCCTCATAAGACTGGTTGTTCTGGGGGCAGGAGTCCTGTTATCAGGACTGGCAAAGAAAGGAGCTCCCAGAAACCCAGTCAGGGGCCTAAAAAACAAGTTCAGTTCCCCCTCCCCGACTCATGGGAGGTCCTCAGCCCAGGAGGGCCTTGAACAGCTCCCACTCCACTCCCAGATGAAAACCCACTGGTGTGAAGCCTCACCATCCACTTGTAGGGGTCCCAGGTGGTAAACCACCCAGTGAAGGTGGCAGGCTCATAGCCCTGCTTGACCAGAACGATGGGTGTGTCCAGGCTCCTCTCCGCTGGATGAGTCCTCAGGTACTCGTGGCCCCAGGCCACTGCCTCCTTCTTCCACTCACCTGTAGCTTCCCCAAGCCACAGGAAGATCTGAGACACAGGAGGAAGCCTGGGCTTAGACGGGGGAGGGGCCCCCTGAGTCAGCCACCTCCTCCCTACTCCACGTTGTCAGATGGCCTCAGATCCCTGCATGCATATGCCTGGCCAAGAACACTCTTACCCAACAAGTTGAGATGCCTCCACACCCATGGGCACTTGCCATCACAGACATGCATGCATACATACATACATACATACATACATACATACATACATACATACATGCATAGTTAGGAAGCATTAGCATGTGGTAGGAACTAAGAACACAACAATGAAAAGAATCCAGGTCGCTGTCACTAAACCAGGTATTGTGGCACTGCCTGTAATCACAGCACTGGTGAGGCAGAGACAGGAAGACCAGTTCAAGTACCACATAAACAGGAGCGGGTAGGGTAGGCCTGAAATCCCAGCGCTTGGGAGGTGGATTCTGATAGATCATAGGAAGTTCAGGTTACATGGTGAGTTCAAAGCCATTCTGGACTATATGAGACTCTGCCTCAAAAAAAAATAAAAAGATTTGACAAAAATCTCTACCCCCATAGAATCTCCATGGGAGAGCAAGGCACATGTATGTCTCAGAAGAAAGTGAAAAAGAATCAGGCAATGCCAAGGGCCTAAGGTGGGACGTGTCCGCCATGCTTGGGATAGTAAGAGGCCCCACCGTGGCTGGAAAGAGCAGAAGGTGGAGTTGGGAGATTGGATCAGAGGGGCTGGCTAGGTAATGGGGTGGGGATCGTGGAGTGGGGAAGCAGGGAACCGAGTCTGGCCTTGAGTTTTCTGAGTGAAGTAGGAGCTCAAGCTCCTCAGAACTCAGACAGTACCACACACATTTCGTGACACACGCATGCACACAGTGACACACAATCTCTCACACAGAGACACACACATGCATACACACAGTCTCACACACATGCATACACACAGTCTCACACACAGAGACACATGCATACACATAGTCTCACACACAGAGACACACACATGCATACACACAGTCTCACACAGAGACATATGCATACACATAGTCTCACACACACATGCATACACACAGTCTCACACACACAGTGATACACACATGGACACGTGTGCATGCACGATCACAGCTACAAAGACACATTGTCCATTGCCATAAAGCCAGATAGCCAATCACAATCACACACTGTCACCCACCTTCGTCACAGTGTCTGCACAGAGACACAGTCACATTTGGTTACCAGTCATGCATATCTGGTTGGTTACATATACCATCTCATAGCCATACAGAATTTCACAGACTCACAAATACCGCTTCTCAGTCATACCAACAACCAATCATATATTCCTCCTTTCCCTCACACAGACACATGGACACATGCAGCTTCACCAGTTACAACTGGTCTGGCCAGTTCTATTTAGTCCTAGACCACACCATCGCTGGCATGGTCGGCCTAGTCCACAGCCATAGCTACCCAGTCAAACGTGAAGGTCCAAAGAACCATCACACACACACCCCGTCAGTCCTTCTATCTACTGCTATTGCTATACTGGCAGCCACAGGCCCTCAGTCATGTGGAGTCATACGTGTCATCATAGGACACACAGTATCACATACAATGTGCAAGGTCAGACTCACACATGGCCCGACTCCTGTTCCTAGTATGTTGTGGTTTTACTGACACTCCCAGACTCAGTCCATGGCAACAATCAGTCACAGGTTGAACTCACCTTCACACCCAACTACACCAATGCAGACACACCGTACATGCCCAGCCCAGCCAAGCCAGAGTGACTGCCTCACCTCCTGACAGGTGTCTAGTAACATGACATCATACTTGTCCAAGTCCTCTTGGCCAAAGAACACCACTTCCGTGAGAACCAGGCAGCCTGAGGGGCTGGAACACTCAAACAGTCGGGGCTGGATGCAGGAGACCTCGGGAAGCCTGGCCAGAGGAGGGGCTGTGAGGGGTGCAACTGGGCCACACTGGCCCTTGGCATGGGTGCCCCCACCCCCCAAGGATGCCCCCACCCCCAGCTCAGGGAAAACAGCTTCTTTGGACAGGAGCCTGGGCCTTCCTCTGGACTCTACCCACCCCTTGACTTCGTGTAGGGTGCCTGCTTTGGGCCAGGGTCCTTTTCTTTCAAGGGACAAATAGAGCAGGTGACTGAAAACCTGTCAGCTGCTCTGGATTTATCAAAGTAGGCACTGGAGAAGGGGACCCCAGACCTAATGGGGAGAAGCTGAGCTGAGGCCCTGCCCTCCCTAGAATGGGAGTCACCTGCACTCGGTTAAGTCAGGAACTAGCTTCAGTTACAGGGTGGAAGGAGGGGAGCACGTCCGGGGTGTTGTGGAATACTTAACTCTACAAAGTTGTGTTACTTTTGTTTCTGCTGTATTTGTTTAATTATATAAAGATGTGTTGCATTTGCTTCACCTTGCCTGCCTAGGGCACCTGATTGGTCTAATGAAATGCTGAAGGGCCAACAGCTAGACAGGGGAAGACTGGACAGGGTTGGTGGGCAGAGAGAAATCTAGGCTCAAGGGAGAAAAGAGAGAGAGGAAGGAAGAGAGGGACATGCCTGGGACCAGAAGCCAGGCAGCCAGACATGAGAATCCAGAAAGTAGGACAGACAGAAGGAAAGAAAGGGGAAAAGCCCCAAGGTAAAATGTAGACAAAGAGAAACATTAAAATAAGAGCAAAGCTAAGGCCGAGCATTCATAATAATAAGTCTCCATGTCATGATTTGGGAGCTAGTCGGTGGCCCAAAAGAAAGTCTGCTCCATGGGAGCCCAGTGGATGGCAGTGCCCAAGGACACAGCTCCTTCTATACTTGAGTCCTTACTCCGCCCTGATCTCCTATTCATCCCTTGTCCACTTACCCTGCGGTTTGGGGATTGCTCTTGGAGGCAATGCAGGAAGTGGACTCTGCCAGCAGAGGGTGCCGTTTCTCCCTGTCTGCCCTGGCATGTCCCCATCCAAGTTACCAAGGGCTAGAGACTGCAGATGGAGGGAACCCAGAGTTCCTCAGTTCCAGGCTTATCTTTCCAGCTCTCTCTGTGACCTTTTACTAGTCATCCACCTCTGGGCTTCAGCTCCCCCTCAAGATAAACATATTCTGCAATCCTGTTACCTCTTGTGGCTGGGATAGGGAGCCCGCCCTCCGAGGGCTTCCCAGAAGTGGGGAGGCTCCTGACCCTCCAGCACCGTTTCCATGTTATTTCCTGGGAAGACGGCGACCACCATCCGTGCCATCTCACGCTGGTCTCCACTACAGCCCTGGCAAGCAGAGGCTGGGTCAAACCCTGCAGCAGGCAGGCCTTCACCTCCAGTCCCATGTCCATCCACTGGGGCACATGGGGAGCTGGACCTGAGCCAAGGGAGGCCTAAGCTGTGGGTGAGGCCCCTGTGAGCAAGCTTCCTCAGCTGTGACCCCCTAGGTCTAGAGCGTGGATGAGAGACACCAAGGCTTGGGGGTCATTTGCGGTTTATGCTAAAGATAAGGAAACAACAAAACCCACAAGCAGACCCAGATTTAGGTGCTGTGGGATAATGCTTTGAGAAGTTTTAATTAATATAAGCATCTGTGTGTTTACTTGGGTCTGAGCGGCTGCGGACCAGGCAGGACACAGAAAAACTTTCAGCTATAACTAGGCCTCTCCCTTTCCCAGAGAGACTTGGGAAAAGCCCCCAAGCAGGAAGGGAGGCAGCCAGAGCCAGGCTTGCCTCTGACCTAAGGAACCCCAGCCCACTTGTGACTATGTAACTTCCCTAGCTCTATCAGGGTCCCTGGGCCACTTCACACCACCCCCAGAACCACCTCACTGGCCTATAGCTGGTTGGGTTTCAAGTCTGCATTCAGGTGGAGGGGACCCATCTCTGACCTCACCACCTTTCCAAGTGGAGACTCACTGGTACCTTCCCAAACCAGAGGTAGCAGGCATCATTTGTGACCAGGAAGAAGATGTCGCTGGAGATGAGGGAGGAGGCACGGGCTTGCACCTCCATGGTTCTGGTGTTGTGGCTGTCAGTCCCTTGCACGTGGAACAGCCTCGGGCTGGATGTCGGCGGTCTCTTTCCTCTGTTGCCTGCACACCCCTAGAAGAAGGTGGGGCCTCAGCTGAGGCAAGGGCTCCTGGGGACCACCTCCCTGTCCTAGTGGTGAGCAAACTGCTTCAGGACTAAGGCTACCACTGTCCTCTGGCCCTTTGAGTGTGGACTGTGGCAGTCCTGTCTGCATAGGACAGTAAAACAGACCTTTTCAAATTAGACTCGTCACACATCTCAGAGGGCCCAGAGCAGGCTCCTACCACCATGGTATGCATCTCATCTAGGCACAGAATCAACAGAGCCAGGGATTATGAGACCTCTGAAATGGACCCAAAATGAACCCTTCGTCTCTGGAGTGGCTATGTTAGATAGGTGATGATGATGATGATGATTGTTATTACTATTAGTGTGTGCATACGCATGTGTACTCATGAAGGCCCCAGGATGTCAGATGTCATTCTCAGGAATGCTGTCCACCTTCTTTTACATAAAGTCTCTCATTGGTCTAGAGTTCACCAAGTAGGCTACACTGGCTGGCCATCAAGCCCCAGGAATCCTCCTATGTCCACTTCCCAGGGTAGGATCATAAGCATGCAGCATCCTATCCAGCATCTTTATGTAGGTGCTGGAGTCACATTCAAGCTTGCAAGGCTAACACTTTACCAATGGAGCCATCTCTCCAGCCCCTGTGTCAAAGGGATGAAAGGTCCAACATGGGCTCTACCTGGAAGACCACCAGCTGCCCCTGGAAGATGGCTAGGAAGTGGGGGGGCTCTCTACCCATGGTCACATGTTCCTGCACCAGTGCTCCCTGGTACATGAGGTCCAACTCCTCAGCATTGCGGCTCAGGGCCTGGGTGTCTTCTATGGTGGTCTGGTGGCTCTGCAGCAGGGAGGGAGACAATAATGGCCTGGGGTTTCCTATTCCGTTCTTAGATTCCAGGCCTTGGGCTGGACAGCATGACACCCCAGCATGTAGACATACCTGCCATAGGTACAAGATGTACCGGACACGGCCAAGTGTCTGGTATGTGTAGAGAGCAAGGTAGCAGTTTCCTGAGCACAACTGGCCATGGTGCTTGGGGTCCACAGGCTGCCTTTGTAAGTCCTGGATGCACCACACCTGAGGAGCAAGGGACCCATGGGCACAGATGACCCTTACTGGTAGCAGCCTGCCCACCTGCACCCAGCCAGAAAGCTCTCGTTGGCTCATCTGGGCCAGCAGGCAGCTTGTCCAGCTCTGTGCCTTCTATAGTTCACCCTGGGCCTGGGAGTGGCCTTTCCCCGACAGGCCGTAGTAACCATGCCTTTGCTGGCCCTCTCAGCTTAGATTTAGTTTGCATTCTGCACCTGGGAAAGTAAGTGAAAGTCTAGAGGCTGCAAGAGGGATCCAGCTCCTGGCCCATGGCTACCTCAGTCTAGACCCCACTGGCTACAGCCCTGGTTAGGGGCAGACAGCATCCCTCCCCCATGCACAGAGCTGCGCTGTTCAGCTGTTCAGTCGAGGATAGCAGAATCGAGGCTGGAAGAGAAGCGTCGGCACTCTGGAGGGGAAAATTCCTTTTTTCCTTAAAGTATCATTTACCATCATTAACAACAGCAACACAACCCTCAAATAAAACAACAACAACAACAACAACCCCTAAGCGAACAAAAATCAGGGCTGGCTGTGTGACTCAGCTGGTCAAGTGTTTGTCCAGCATGCACAATGTCTTAGAACCCCTCAAAACAGGGATTCCCCCTTGTAACCATGGCATTAGGGAGGTGAGGCTGGAGAATCAGAAGTTCAAGGTCAGCCTCGACTATATATCGAGTTTGAGGCCAGCTTGGGATATGTGAGACCCTGTCTAATAAAACAAACAAAAAACCAACGCCTGCCTCCTCAAAGGCTGAGATGACAGTGCTTGCCCACATTTGTCCTAGTGATGGCTTGTTACTATGGGAGCCACACCTCAGCTTTAGAACCAGACAGAACTGGTGGAAGTCCAGGTCTGTGCAGGTTCCTGGCATGTGACCTGTAAGTTGGGGATCACAGGGCCAAGCTCATTGCACATCAGCCTGCCTGGAACCAGCGCCTGGTGTCCGTTATCCACACCACTGAGAGCTTCACCAGGGGACTTCCCCTCTAGACCAGGCCATCAAAACCCCACACTTTTCTGAAAAGGCTGCCAGGGACCAAAACCTCCCCAAAGGTACACCTACCTGGGAGCGAGTTCTCTCCACTTCCACAGGCCCCTCGACTTTGTGCTTGGAGCTGATCCCAGACCCCCCTACCCGACTTCCTTCCCATCCTCCCGCAGCTTTCACCCACTCTTGCTCTGTCCATCTGGTCCCCGTCCAGTCCCCTCTACTCATCCCCAAACCCCCTCTTTTCTCCTCGTCCTGGGTTTCCTCCATTACCCTGTCTCCGCTCACTGCCTGCTTCCCAGTCTTCCCACCCACCCTCTGTCTTCCCCTGCTCTTCTCTTCCCTCCGTCTCTTCTCACCCATCACTCCTGGTCATCCATATAAGAGTAAACATACGCAGAACTTCCATTTTCTCTGACCTCAGCTTACCTACAGAATTTAGACACACACACACACACACACACACACACACACACACACACACACACACACGCTCAGAAACCTTGCTTCCATTTTATGAACTCAAACACAGCCTTGCGGGAACTAACAGTTCTGCCTTAACATGTCCAATAGGTCAGTATGAGAACACTGGTCTGAGACCAGATGAGGGCTTCATGACAGTATGTTAAGGGCTAGGTGTGTTTGGAGCTGTGATTTGAGTGACCGTGTACCTGTGTTGGCCACAGGGCACGGTCTCTTGTCCAGGTATTGTCAAGTGGCATGTCTGTGAGGGAGTGACCATGGTGTTGTATGACTTGAGATGACTGTATGAGCCAGTTGTTGGAGAGTGGGCATTCGTGTTTCTGCTTCCTTGAATATGTCCCTGGTGGTGGGTGGGTGGGCACCACGTGTTCCTGGGTCATTTTAGTTGGTGAGACAGTGTCTCCTGTAGTTTGGACTGGCCTTGAACTCCTGATATTCTCTCCTCCAGAGTGCTGGGTTTCCAGGCATGACCTCCACCCCCACTTCACTTCCAGTCAACTGTTCTCTCTCCTTGTATGCACACTACCAACCCCAAGCCGGTGCCCTCACCTCCACCTTCCCAGAGCCGTCATCCACCATTCTGAGCTGGGCCGCTAGCTCAGGCTGGGTGTGCAGCTTGCCTATGTCCGGCTTTGCCTGCATCAGTTTATCTGCATGTGGAGCTGAGAGTCAACGACGTTCTTCAGCGCCTCTGGGCCCACTCACTGCTCCCGCATCTCATAGGGTCTGGGGCACACCCTCTTCCTTCTCATCCTCGGGGGCCACACCACCTGCCTGTCTAGCCCCCTCCCCAGCAGCCTCTGGTTCCTTCCAGGTCTGTCCACCCCCAGGCTCCACCCCTGCACCCCTCCTTCACTCACTCTTCCCTTTGTGTTTTTTCCCATCTTGCTCCTCTGACCACATCTGGAACAGCTGCTGGAAGGCTGTGGACTCTGCACCTTCATTCACCACCTCCACATTGGTGTAGTTTGGGTAGCCTTTGGCCTGGATGAAAGCCTGAGACATGGCTCTGTTAAGCAGGCCTGTGGCTCAAGGGCTCTAGGCTGTGTTCAGCCCAAGGAACACCACCACCCCCCCCCCCCCCCCCCCCCCGCCGCCGCCACTGTGGCTACCAGGACAGCCAAGCTCTGAGCTGTGTTAATTAACCAAACTTGAGACCCATTTAACAAGCTGGCTCTCTCACTACTGATTCTCTGAGATCTCTCAGGGGAGGCATGGTCCCTTTAATCCAAGCCTGGCCATGGCATACCCTACAGTCCCATAAACCTCTGCCTCCCACACACAATGCAGAAGGCTCTCAGGCCTCAAGACAAGGCTAAGTCCTGCACACATGACCTCTGGGGTGTCACGCATCTTCTCTCCCATGCAAAGTTTCCAGGGTAGACACACTTTCTGACCCCAGGATAAAGATGTTCTAGGGGAGAGCTATTTCTTCCCTTAGACCCCAGGAGGACATCCTTACCAGATCTGTCTTGCCTCCCTGTAGGGGCCCCAAGACCTTACCACAGCCCTGTTGAATGCAGCCTTCTTGTCCTGGGGGCTGGACTTTCGTCCCTGCCACATGTAGATCTTGAAGCCACCCTGGTCCAGGAGATAGCAGCCCTAGGAAGAAGTGTTTGGTTAGCAGGGACTGGGGTTGTGAGGGGGGATGGCTGGGGGATGTGTGGGTACTGGGTCCAGGCTTTCCTTACTTCCTCTTGCAGGAGGTCCTGGGTCAGTGGTCGGGTGGCCAATTCCTGGACCACCAGGTCTGTTCCCTTCTCGCAGACACTGGGGGACAAACATCCAGATGTGGACAGCTGGCCTCTTCCTGGCCTGATGCCATCCCAGCACCCTTGAACTTCTCTGGTTTCCCAGAGACTGAAGTCATGAGCTGTGATCTCAATTATTGTGACCTTGCTTGGGGCTTAGGTGGCTCCTTGACCCTCACAGGGCCTCGATGTCCCATCTGTACAATGGGCTTCTCATTATGCTGCCACAGACGATGCAAGAGTGCATATCATGAGATATACAGGCATGGCCAATCCCAACACCCCACATGTCCTACCCAGAGACCTTTGTGTTTTCACTCGAGGTTTCTGTAGAGATGCTGTGTGGTTCCAGTAACAGACACACAGTTGTGACCCTTCACTCTCCCATGCCCACCCCAGTTCTGCTCACTGGTAGAGGCGGATGTGGGCCTTCTGCTGCTGGCTAACACTGTTGATGGGTGCAGAAGCACTCAGGCTGCCTGATCTGCAGCCCAGCACAGCCTCCATGATGTGCATGAGGTCTGCGGCTTTCTTCTCATCATCCACCACGCCAATCTGGGCACGGCCACCACGCTCCCTATCCCTCAGGCTGCAAGTCAGGGTCAGTGCCTGCAGGAGAGGACCCAGCAGTCAAGTCTTCTTAGGAGTGGCCCCTCACTCCACACACAGCCCAGCCCAGGCCTTTCTTATAGCTGCTTGGTACCCATAGGCATGGGGAGAGGGACTGGAAAGCTGGTGTCCTGTCCTTCTAGTGTTTCCAGATCTACCATCAGTGGAACGTCTGAACTTTGCCTGTTGGATTGAGACAGAGAGCCCAGCTACCTCTGTGGGTGGCCAGATGATGGATACTTGGAGGGCTACCTCTCCCCAAGCCCCATACACCCGGCTCTTAGGGTAGACACTGACCCGTGATTTCTCAGAAATGCCAGTATTAGGTCCATTCCATTGGATCAACACCTTGCCCAGGTCCAACAGGAAGATGCCCCCCTTATTAAAGCTGTTCCAGGACAAGGCCACCTTCCGGAGCCAGGAGAGAGATGTGGAAGAAAAAGGTGTCAGATCACCAGGCAAGGGGAGGAGGGAAGGGAAGGGGAAGGAAAGGGGAGTGGGCTAGGCAGGTTGTGTCGCTTGTATGAATGAGACTATGTGCAGCTGTGTGTGTGACAGTGTCTGTTACAGCATGCAGGCACATGTCTTCATGGCCACATGTGACCCTCTATGTGGTTACAGAAGTAGGGCCTAGGTAATTGCTTATCTCTGTATGGACAGGCATTCGTGCATATATGGGACACCCTATATGAACAAGTGTGTATGCTCATGGTGACAGTGTATATGTGCCTGTGTGGTGACAGTATGCAATGGAGCATAGGCTAGTTATTTAATCAGACACATTTGGAGGACAGTAAATAACCACAGTGGCATAAAAGGAAAAACCAAGGTCTACACAATGTCCATCCCCACACAACCAGGATTCTGTGGGGTTACAGTGCATTCTGGGAAGGACTATGTGTGTTACAGGGCTGCTGTAAGCTTGGTTGACTGTAGATATACAGCTAAAGGGCCACCATCCATACTGTCGATGAACGTTCATTGCATCAAACTCTGGCCACAAGCAGAATGTCTTGCTCCTCTGTTAATTTCCTGGTGTGTGAAAGTAAAGGGCGCTTTGTGTTAGTTTATGAAAGGGCACTGCATGGACCAGAGTAAAGATGCCATCCAAGGATGATGGAGTAGACTGTGTGCGTGTGTGTGTGTGTGTGTGTGTGTGTGTGTGTGTGTGTGTGTGTGTATGAATGGTGTGAGAGAAGTGTGAGGCTATAGACACTCCCACCATGTGGCCTTCAAGGGCCCAGTGCACCACTGCATCTGCCTCCTCGGCCCAGGTTCTTAAAGTACCCATGAGACATGAGGAAAGACAGACCAGCAGCAGAGCAGAGGTGGAGCCAGGAACCCAAGGCTGCCTGTGTCTGCTGAGTGAGGTGGGCCGTCTGGGGAACTGTAGCTCATTGTTCCACACACTCCCCACATCCTCCACCAACTCCTGCCCTTCCTTATGCTTCAGGATACTCAGCTGTGTGAGTCTGGAGTCAGACCATGTCCCCGGTGCCCTCACCTCAGTGGCAGACACATGCTTCCTTCCCCTGATGTGTAGCAGTCGCTGGACCTTGTACATGTTGGTCTCCACATGCTTGAGAGCAGAGGCTTGGCCTCCCTTCCTGTAGCTGAGAAAGGGACAGGGACCCATGATTGAAAACATACTTCATGCAAGAGCGAGTGTGGGAGTGAGCAAGTGCACGTGTGTAATTATGTGTGGGGATGATATGTGTCTGTGTAAGACATGTATTTGAGTACATAGGTACATGAGGCACAAGTGTGCATTGCTTATTAGCATGTAGAACTGTGTGAACTGAGGTATGTTAGGGGATTTCATATGGGCTTTTTACCCAGGTGAGTCTAGATATGAGTAGATGGAAGGGCATATCTGTGTGGTGGATATGAATATTCAGGTATGCATGCCCATCTACAGGACATATATGGAATGGCATGTTTTATTTCATATGCACATATTTGACCCAGTGATTTGAAACAAAAATGATTTAGTATTGGCAATTAGGTTAACTATTTTCAATCTAAATACTTGAATGCCAGTGGTGGCAGTGCACACCTTTAGTCTCAGCACTTGGGAGGCAGAGGCAGGCAGATTTCTGTGAGTTCAAGGCCAGCCTGGTCTACAAAGTGAGTTCCAGGACAGCCAGAGCTGTTACACAGAAAAACCCTGTCTTGAAAAACCAAAACCAAAAACCAAAAACAAAAAAGCCAAAAACCCAAACAAAACACCTTGAAGCAAAAGTAAAGGAGACATTTCTCCCAGTAGAACCAAGCGAGCTCTGGACCACTGGTGACCACTCCTACGTACAGACGAGACCCACGACAAGGTGGCCACAAGCATTCACAGTAGTACTATTCAGAACAGCCCCAAAGTAGAAGTGGCACACGTGTCCACTGGATGCTGAACTGATAACACAGGGTAGGCTCACACAGCGGACTATTATTTCACAGTGAGATGAAGTCAGGCAGTGAGCATGCCACAGTATGGGTGGGTCTTGAAAACAGGATCAGGAGGGATGAGGCTCACCTGCCATGTGGGCAAGGCTCTGGCTTCCATCCTTAGCATAGGTGGGAGAGGAGGAGGAGAGGAAGGAGGAGCGAAAGGAGGAAGAGGAGGCAGAGGAGGAGGGAGAGGAGGAGGGAGAGGAAAAGATTAAGACAGAATGAAAACAAGTCAGCCATGGAAAGCTCACTTTCTGTGTGGTTTCACTTACAGAACAAGTCCAGAATGGGCAAATGTGTGGACAGAAAGTAGGCTAGTCACTGCCTTTGGCAGGAGAAAGGATGGAGGGAAGGACCTGGAAAGAGGCTGCCCAAAGGCTTTTCAGGGTGATGGAAATGTTTTAAAACTGATTGTGGTAATGGTCACATACCTCTTAAACCACTGGATTGTATGCTTGAGATGGGTGGAATGTATGTGAGCTTACATATTTTAACAAAGTACCTACACATGCATACGTGTACACACACACACACACACACACACACACACACACACACACACACACACTCAATTCAGCCAAAGAAAAGCCATTATCTCAGGTGGCTGGTGGTACCCTCACCAGAGTATTGAACACACTGTGTCCCCTCTCTCTGTGCCCAGCTCTCTCAGCACTCACATGACACCGGGGAGGAAATAGCTGTGGAAGCGGTCGGACTCATGGCCCTGTGACTCTCGGTGCAGCGCCGTCTGGTCTCCTAGAGCCTCCTGTAGGCGCTGCAGGAAGGTGACTGCAGCCCTCTGACTCTCTGCGCTGGCCTCCTTGCCGATCCAATAGTGCAGGTCCCCGGACCCTCTGTGGGTGGCCTTTGGGCTCTGAGGGACCTAGGGTCCAGGCATTGTTATATGTGGAGGGGATGGATGAGACCAGGCTCCAGGGCCTGGTTGGAGAGTGTGGTGGAGCCAGTGATCAAGAAACCAGTGGGCAGGTGTGTGGACGGAGGCTATGAGGGGAACTGGGACAAACAGGCCTCAGGGCAGCAGCTCCTTGTGGGTGGCATGTGGTGTGGGGGCTCTTGATCTCAAGACAGAGTTCATTTCCTGGCCTGAGTTTCTTCAGCTCTGGGCTATGTCGCCCCTCAGACAGACTCCCCAAGTGACTTACGTGGAGGATGACATAGCAGCATTCCTCGAAGAAATTCCCATGAGCCCTTTCAGGCAGCGGCAGCATCTTTAGGTTCTGGGAGAAGAGGTTGCCAAGTAACAAGTTAGGGACCTCTGCTTATGACTTCCAGAGACAGGGTAGAGGAGGGAGCTCTCAACAAGAGATGGGAGACTATTCCATCTCACAGGCTGTGCTCTCTGGTCTTGCCCCTCACCTCAGTAATCCATATTTGGAGTGCTCTGTGACTGTCGATGGCTGGGACGTCTTGGTTGGTGTCCATCCTAGGTTAGTCAAGAATGATGGAAATGCAAATGTTGGAGGCCAACCTCTGGCTACTTTCTCACAGGCTCCAAGCAAGAGTTCTCCTGCCACCTAACACTCTCCCAAACACCTTCATTATAGAATGTAACTTTCATTAAACATGCAATTCAGCAAACCAGGACAGACTCACAGGGACCTGGTTTGTCTGTGGGAATGCTTTACATCAGGCCAAGAGTGCCCTTCCGCAGCAGCAACATCTGTAGAGAGTTAGAAACTGACCACAAAGGGCTGGAGGTGTAGTTCAGTTGGCAGAATGCTTGCCTAGCATGCATAAAGCCCTGGATCTGACCCCCAGCACCACACAGAACATGGCATGATGGTGCATGGCTTTAATCCCAGCACCCAGGAGGTAGAGGCAGGAGGATCAGAAGTTCAGGATCATCCTCAGATATATAGTGAATGTGAGGCCAGGTGGAGAGATAGGAGCCCTTGTCTGAAAAATCAGAAGGAGAAAGAAGCATGCTGGCAGCTTTTAGACAGACCCAGGGGCTGCAGACTCAGGGACAGTCGCTGCAGGCAGTGGTAAAGGAGGATCTTTCAAAGGACCCCTCCAGTCTGCAGGGGAGGACCCTGCAAATGGGTGCATTCTTGAAATGGGGCTCAGTGTTGTATGGAAGGACAGGTTCTGACATCAAGGAAAGGGCAGTAACTACACAAAGGTCTGACAAAGTTAGAAACGAGTGTATAGATAGACACAGGGTCTGCACAGTGCAACAGGCTGGACAGATAGCGGCTTTACACACAGGCATGCCTCCGCAGGCTGATGAAGTATTGAACGACTCAAGGTTTCCAGAGAGAAATGAGTTCTTCATGCAGGGGCCCTCCATGTATACAAGGATAGCTGGGAGAGACCCAGGCGCTACCCAGGGAAGGTCAGACAGGTTTGGCAAATAGGCAGAGACTGGAAGCTGAGAAGGCTCTATAAACAGGTACAGGCTCTACAGGCACACAGGAGCTCTGCAGCCTGGGGAAGGCCATGCAGCCTGGGGAAGACCATGCAGCCTGGGGAAGGCCATGCAGCCTGGGGAAGGCCATGCTAATGTGGATAAGAAAGGACTCTGTAGAAGGGGTGGAGTCTGAGGCTATGGACAAGCACATCAATGCACAAGGCTCTGCAGACAGCAGTCACCCATAGCTATAGCAAGGAGCTCTAGTCAGAGCCCTGGAAAAGCTCTGTAGACATGCCAGAGCTTCATATGCAGGACAGGTACAGAAAACCATGGCGGGCTTTGCAAAGAGATTTTGGATCTGTAAAATGACCCACCCCATCCTGTGGTCAGCTTGGGGAGCCTGCAGAGGATCTACATAAGCCTACAAGGATCTACAGAGCGGTTCTGTCAATGGCATTGACTTCTCCTGAGAGGCAGGGTGTGCGGGTTGAGCCCCAGGGAAACTAGTGCTGAGTGCAAGTGCATTCACCTGGACACGGCAGGATTATGAAGTGGGTCTGTGGGGAGCCCCAGGTCTGCAAATAGGGGCAGGCTATACAGGTTAGTTTGGAAATGGCCCAGGCTCTGTCAGTAGGGATGAACTCTGTCCACAGGTCTACTTGCAAACAAGAGTGTACAGACGCAGAGGCTCTACACACAGGGATGATGTCTGCAGAAGCACGTGGGTGTTGCCAGACAAACATCACCCCTGTCCAGTGAGAAATTCTCCATTGGAACAAAGTGAATGAATTTCTACCCAGGTCAGTTCAGACAGGCTGTACAAGTAGGGAAAGCCCCCTAAAAAGATCATGGGGTCACATGTGAGCATCAGGCTCTGCAGAACAGATGTGGACAGAGCATGGTTCTAAAGTGGGAGGAAGCTCTGCCATCAGGTCATAGACAGAGACAAGATAACCATCCTGCAAGTGTGAAGGTATTCGAGAATGGCACTTGTGTTCCACCCTCTTGGTGGACACCCCTCCCAATTGGCATGTCCTCATAATTTCATTCTGGAGGGAGGAAAGGCTGATGCCCTGGGTCAGCTTGAGGAAGGGCTTGTCTTCCAAAGAGAGACTTCACACAGTTCTGACAACTTGTCAGAACACCTTGCAGGACAGATCGGAGCACACAGAACAGTGACAAAGGTGGGTCAGTGATGGACAGGACTGCACTTTGGTCATGCAGACCTCCTGTGCTCCATTTAACCTCGAACCTCATAGCAGGACTTGGGCGGTGGTCACTGGACCTCTATTTGTTCCTCCTCTCAGTGTGGCCACATTGGTTATATCTCCTCTCTCCGCTTTTCATCAGTGTCCGTTCGGTTAGCCTGGCGAGTGTGGGCGGCTGAGCCTCGCTTGCAGGACCATCACGGAATAAGCTCTGATCCTCAAAGTTCTGATAACATTACAGTGGAGGAAACAATTGCCCCTAGACAGGGACAGGCACCATAAGCAGACAAATCTTTGCAGACAGACACCTAGACAGAGGCACTGGGCTGCTCTGTAGCCAGGACAGGCTGTGCATGCCCACATCTGGAATAAAAGCAAACCTCACATGGGGAGCGATGGAAACTGTGGAGAGACATCTAGACTGTGAAGAGGTACCGGCTTTACAGGCTCGACAAACAAGACAGAAGATCTGTCAACTCAGGATGGAGACTCTATACAGGACTGTGACAGATTCTGCAGCAAGAAACAGGCTCAGGTGACCGCAGAAGGTTGGGCCATGAAGCGTGTGCTTTCCCGATGCAGCCTTGAAAGCAGCTGAATATACATACGGACTCTGCAAACAGTCCCTGAGCTTGCTGGAGTCCATGCTCTGTAAGTCTGAGTGTGTAGAGGAGAAACATGACAGAGGCCGTGGAGAAGGGCGCTACCAGCCCCATCCTCTCATACTCAGCTACTTGAAGTGTTCCCTGCTTTGGAAACTGCAAACAGTCATGGGCTCTACAGGCATGAAAGTCAAGTTTTTGTTAGTCCTCAATGTACCTTTCCACATCTAACCTAACTCCTGCTCAGTAGGCAGACACAGTCAGTGGGTTCTGAGTCTCACATGGGTGGCCCTGGTGCACCAGAGACTTCTTTGCTCTTGATTGGGCATCCCAGTCCTGCCCCACCAACAGCAAGAACTCTCTAGGATCTGCTGCCCTGTGTGACAGCCGAGAGGGGACAAGGTGAGGTAAGACAGTTACAGAACCGGAGGTTCTGTATTCTGTTCACATTCTTTACTTCTTGGTCTAGGGCTCCCGAGGGCTGGGCTCAAGACAAGGTGGCCTGGAAAGGGGGTGGGGCAGGGGGCTGTCTATGCTGAGTCACACTAGTGGAGGCTGTGGGCTGGGGCAGTAATGGGAACTAGTATACCAGCCTCTCCTACAGCCCCGGGGAAATCTTGCGCAGGTCTGGGTCTCCCAATATGGAGCAAGACAAATCCGTAGATAGTTGTTGACTGACCAAGGCTTGGCCAAGACAAATGCAAAAGGGAGTCACCAGGCATGCTAACAAAGCCTCCAGGTGTAGTCATTGTGTGACGATGACACACAGGACAGACAGGCACAGTGGTCATCTCCAGCAACAGAAAATGTGATGATACACTGTGACGGGACTCTTCAGCAAAGACACTCACTGAGTTTATATGCAAAACCAGTGACAGGAGAGTGACCAGGGACTCAGACAGGCAGACCTGAGGCACAGACAGATGAGAGCTAGGTATATAGGTCGTGTAACTATAAGGCCACAGCGAGTGGGGTGGGAAGACCACTGACCCATCTCAGGGCCACAGAAGACAGAAGGGCGGATTGGCAGCTGGACGTTGTGCCTAGGCTGGTCCCAGTGGGAGGGGCAGCATCATCCCAAGGGTGGCTGGGAAGGAGCCCCGATACCCATACCCACAGCCTGGAGTGTCAGATTGGAGCTGGAACCCTGTCCCTCTTGCTAGGCAGGTGAGGAGAGAAACCTTCAAAGCAGGGGTCCCTCCCTTCTCTCCTCTAACACCCTGTTTCCTCCAGACGCCTTCCTAGAGGTTCCATCTTTGCCCAGAGGGTCACCTGTGGCCCACGAGCCCCCACCCCTGGAAGTTCCCTTTAACTTTCCAGCACCTCCCCAGAGGGGATGCCGTCCCATGCCCTTCTCATCCCTGGAGGTCCTCTTACCTTCCCAGGGTTCCTTCCTCTCCTGCACTGGCTCCCTTCTTCGCCCCTCCCCCAGGGGCTCTCTGCTGCGCAGGCTCTCTCTGTTTACTTCTCCTCTGGGTACTCCTTCTCCCTCCCAGATGTCCCCTCCTCCTCCTCCTCAGGTGCCCCCCCCCCCACTGCACCTTTTTTCTTCCTTGGCTACCTGAGGTTAAACCCTGAGGTTCCTTTGTTTAACTTCCAGGAGGGAGGGCACAGCCTGCTGGAGGGGTGGGGGGTTAAGCAAACCTGCTTTGGGGGTGACAGAGACCCCCACCCACATGCAAAACCTGCTACTTCTTCCCCTCACACTGGCTTGTCACATTGCCCTCCGCTGCTGCCGGTGCCACATACATACCCAGTGTTCTCATGGTGGGGCTGCCCTCAGCTCTGCCAGCCTTCAGCCTTTCTGTGTGACCCCGAGCCCTGGAACACCATGCCCTCCACCGGTTCCCCAGGCCCCCTCCAGCCCAGGCCTACCTTCTGGGAACTGCTCCTGCACTCTCCTTCACCCTGCTTTTGGGCAGTTCCAGGCCTGGCAGGAAGCCAGGATCTACCCATTGCCCCTCCCTCCTAACTGTAATTCAATCCCAGCTCCTGCCTTGCAGGACACACCCTAGTGTTTGGTGCAGCATGGACTGGGTATTCAGACTTAGTCAGTCAATAAATATTGACCTAGCCGTCTGGGAGCCAGCCCCCTTCCCAGGGCCTGGTAGATTCACTTCTTGGGTATCAGTGGGCAGAGAAGGTAAGGGGTGAAGGCCTGAGTTGGGCTGAGAAAACACTGATTTCTGTTCCTGGGAGCTCAGATGGACACCTCACCACACACACACACACACACACACACACACACACACACACACACACACACACACACAGCGGAGAGGGGTCCTTTTGGATCCAGGGGTTCAGGCCACTGCAGTGAATCTGTGATATCAAAGACACTTTAGGAGGTGAAGGAAATGGCCGGGCTGGCTCCCGGCATCTCCCACTCCCCATCTCCCATCTCTGGCTGGCTGCCCAGCAATGCCCTCTCCAGGGAGCCTTGATAGCCATCGTGGGAGAGGCTAGTGGAGTCTGCAGCAAAGAAATCTCTTCCACACCCTGGCTGCCGCTCTGTTACTTCTGACTGTGGGATGTGAGAATGCTGGAAACAGAGCCTTCTCATATGCCCAGGACACAGCCTCCCTCCGCCTCTTGTAGCCCAGGCCCAGCCCACACAGGCCTCCCCTTCAACACTGCTAGTGCCTGTCGACTGTCCACAGACCCTTTCTGGAGTGAAATCTTTACCTACTGTTCCATGTCACAGGAGTGGACACTCCAGGAACTCCCGACCACTCTGTGCCCAGTGCCCAGTGCGTACATGTTTTATTTGGGTCAGACAGGGTCCCGCTGTGTAGCCCAGGCTGACCTGGAACTCACAATCCTCCTGCTTCAGCCTCCTGAGTGTTGGGATTACAGATGTGCCACCATGCTGGGCATACTCAATAGATAGTGGTGGCGGCCTGTGTGAAGGGGTACCTGTGTCACAAGGTACTCGCTTGGTTCTGTGTCTGGGTCACAGTAGTCACAGCGCGCCTGTGTCTCCCGGTGTCGGGCTCCACCTGTGCACTGGCTGACTGTCCCTCCCTCTTCCACCCCTTCCTCAGTCACCCCTTCCTTTCCTCTCTCTCCATCTGTTCCCTTTGTGTCTCTAAAAGTCAGCAGGCACACAGCTCTGGCCCCGGCCCTTCTCAATTTTCTACTTTTCTTCCAAGTTCCAGGCCCAAAGTTGAAAGCACCAGGGACCCCCCAGTGTCTCCCCTGCCCCACTCTCCTCCCCTGTCCCCCCACACAGACTCACTCTCCTTACTGAACTGGGGAGTCCCATTGCTTCCTGCCTACTGCCCTGCTCTGGGAGCCAGCTTTGACCAGTTGGTGACATGAATCATACTCTGTATCTTGTCCCTGACCTTACATCTTCCCTCTCACACAGCAGCCAGAGGGACTGGATTTTTATTACAGTGTGTGTGTGTGTGTGTGCAGTGTGTGTGCGTGTGTGTGTGTGCAGTGTGTGTGCGTGTGTGTGTGCATGTGTGTGTGTGCAGTGTGTGTGTGTGCAGAGTGTGTGTGTGCAGTGTGTGTATGTGTGTGTGTGCGTGTGTGTGCAGAGTGTGTGTGTGCAGAGTGTGTGTGTGCAGTGTGTGTATGTGTGTGTGCAGAGTGTGTGTGTGCAGTGTGTGTGTGTGTGTGTGCAGTGTGTGTGTAGTGTGCGTGTGTGTGTGTGAAGTGTGTGTATGTGTGCAGTGTGTGCACTATATGTGTGTGTGCAGTGTGTGTATGTGTGCAGTGTGTGTGTGCGTGTGTGTAGTGTGTATATGTGTGTGTGCAGTGTATGTGTGCAGTGTGTGTGTGCGTGTGTGTGTAGTGTGTATATGTGTGTGTGAAGTGTGTGTATGTGTGTGTGCATGTGTGTGCACATACACACCATGGGGTGTACATGGAGGCCAGAGGATAACTTGTGGAGGCTGTTTCCTCCTTCTATTACATAGGTCCCATGGATCAAACTCAAGTTATTAGGCTCGGCAGCAAGCACCTTTACCCACTACCCATCCATCTTGCAGCCCCCTTTTGTTTCATTTTTTTTTTTTTTTCTAAAACAGGGTTTCATTTACCCCAGGCTAGCCTTGAATTCACTATGTAGCTAAGAATGATCCTGAACTACTTACTGATCCTCCTCCTTCCACTGCTCAAATACTGTGATCACAGGAGTTTACCACTATACTTGGCTTATTCCTTCCTTCCTTCCTTCCTTCCTTCCTTCCTTCCTTCCTTCCTTCCTTCCTTCTTTCCTCCCCCCTCTCCTTTTTGAGACAGGGTCTCCATATATAGCCCAATTTGGCCTCATACCTGTGTTGTGGGATAATCTTTTTGTACCCTATGAAGATGTGTCTCTGCCAGGCACCTTCTGGTTTGTTTAATAAAGAGCTGACTGGCCAACAGCTAGGCAGGAGAGGATAGGTGGGATTTCCTGGAAGAGATAAGAACTCTGGGAAGAGGAGATGTGGCTGCACTCCCACTGGGTTACACCTGGCCTGGCTCCAGAGAGTAGCAACTAGCCCTAATCCATCTTTTGTTTAGCAGACACCTTTGGTTTCTCTTGTTGCCCTATGTGAATCTTGTCTGGGAGTCTCCCAAGGATATAAAGGCCTATGCAAAAGGTGGTTCAGAAAACCTTGGTACCTGATGAATTGAGGAATTTGCACTTGGCATTGTGTTGTTTGGTGCTTCTTTCAGGTTGTTCTGAACAAATGGAAATCAACTGGTTATACTGTAAATATAGAGAAAAATAAAAATGTCCTGCATGAAGGGGAAATGTTTCAGTCCTTACAGACTGGATCCCCCTACAGCCAGAAAGGCTAAATTCATTCTTAAGGTGCCTCTGAGCACCTTATATCCATGGATCTCTGTGAACCCACACACCCATGCTGGGAGCCACTTTGCCACAAGGAGAAGCAGAATTCCCCAGCCAGACTCAGAGGAGTTTGGACAGACAGTATGGAGGAGAGGTAACAAGCCATGTGGCAGAATGTAGATTAATATAAATGGGTGAATTTAAGTTATAGGAGCTAGTTAGAAACAAGCCTAAGCTAAGGCCAAGCTTTTATAATTAATAAGTCTCCATCTCATTATTTGGGAGCTGGTGGTCCAAAGAAAGACCTGCTACATACATGTGGCAATTCTGCTTCAGTCTCAGAATGTTAGGATTACAGCAGTGTGCCAGTGTGTCTGCCTTCTAGGCCCATAGCTTTAGAGGTTACGGTAGAATACAGCCATGCCTTGATATCTGTAAGAAGACTAATTATGCTTCCCATGGATATCAAAAGCAAAGGCTGCTTGGGACCCTCATGCAATGAGCTAGTATTTACACACAGCACCGGACCCTTCCCTAGCCTTTCAATCGTATCTAGGTCAGTGTAACACTCTATACAGTTGTCACACCCAGGGGACAGACAAGAAAAGCCATCTAAACATGTTTAGTAATCACAGCCTTCCCTCAAGTCTTTTTATTCAAGTTAGTCAAATCCACATCTTTGAAACCTGCAGATACAGAAAGCTAACTGAATACTTCCAATCTGTTATCCTGTTGGACTCAGTGGGTGTGGCGGTGGGCTTGGGAGGAGTTAGGTGGATGAGGGGGCCAAATATAATCAAAATACATTGTACTTGAATGAAATCTTAAACAACATATTACATTAAAATTTTTATTACTTTTAAGTTTTTTAAAACCATCCTAGGGCATAGAGGCACCTACCTATGATCACAGCCCTGAGAAGGTAGAGGCAGAAGGGTTGCAAGTTCTAGGTCAGTGTAGGCTAAGAGGATCCTGTTTCATAAAACAAAACAAAAATATTTACCACTCTACCATGTGTTGTTTATTTTTGAGACAGAGTCTCACTATGTTAACCAGGCTGGCCTTGAACTCACAGAGATCCGCCAACCTCTGCCTTCTGAGTGCTGGGATTAAAGGCGTGTGCCACACTACATTTTTAAGTGTACAATTCTGTGGCATGGGGACACTGACCATCCCCATCACCCATACACATCTCTACCTCCCCAACTTGAAAACAGAACCTTTATGTGGTTAAGGAGGTAGAACAGTGGGTACTACACTTACCGCCCAAACATGAGGAATGAAATTTGGATTCCCAGTATCCATAAAGGCTGAGTATGGTGGCACACACCTGTAGCCCAGCACTGAGACTGGGGCAGTGGGGTGTCTGAGACAGGATCCTAGGTGAGCTCTAGGTTCGGTGAGAGATTCTGTCTCAAAAAAGAAGGTGGAGATGTGACTGAGGCCCAACAGATGCCAGCCTCTGACCTCCCAAGAGCAACTGTACCTGTGCACATGACACTCTCCTGCTCCCTGCAAAAAAACACAGACACACAGACAGAATAAAAACTGGAATGACTACTCTATAAACTCTAAATACTAACACTTCCCCATGGCCCCCTCCACCATCGAACCTTTCATTCCTCGGGTCTTGATCAGCTATAGGGAGACATCTCACCTCGACCTCTGAACCTCTTCCTGCTGTCCCCAGTCTCTGATGGGGACAAGTTACCTGAACCTCCCTCCAGCTGCACATCTGGCATCCCTCCACTAGTTATAGTTTCTAGCTGTGCGGTGCTTTCCCATAGCTGGAAGGCACCCAGCACATTCTGCTCTGTTTCCTCATACCACTCCTTGGCCTGGTGTCCTTGCCTCCCCAGGGCCCGTCTCTGCTCCTTGGCCTGGTGTCCTTGCCTCCCCAGGGCCCATCTCTGCTCCTTGGCCTGGTGTCCTTGCCTCCCCAGGGCCCATCTCTGCTCCTTGGCCTGGTGTCCTTGCCTCCCCAGGGCCCGTCTCTGCTCCTCTTCTGAATCCAGGTCCTAGCTCAAATAACACCGCCCACATGGAAGCAGCCTCCTGCCCTAGCCTTTCCTTGTTTCCTGCCCTCAACTGGAGCACTGTTGGTTGACACTCCTCCAGGACTTGTAGACCCCTGTGGGATGTGGACCAGTGAGGTCAAGGCCCTGGTAGAGCTGTCTTCTAGGATGGTGGCTGATGTATCACATTCACTCAGATTGTGTGTTGCTGTGGCTTGTGCCTGGTTCTATGGGTGTGTGTGTGTGTGTGTATGTGTGTGTGTGTGTGTGTGTGTGTATGTGTTGTGTGTGCAAGCAGGTATGTATGGAAGCAGGGCACGGGATTTTCTCCACAGCTGTTCTCTGCCCCTGGCGAATGACCTTAGGGACTCAGGCTTTTTGCTTTTTTTTTTAATGAGCTGACATTTCTTCCCAGGGGGTGATATCCCTCCATCTCCCCAGTTTGGAAAAAACCCCATCTAGCACAATCCATCCTCAATAGCTTAATGGTAGACACAAGGCTCCTCCAAAAGCCCTTCTCCTCAAAATTCTGTGTCCCTAGGACCCAGATGACACTACCTGGGCAAAATCACCCCCTAGACATGCCCATCCCCACCCCCACCCTGTGACCTGTGGTTGCGGAGCCTGGAGACATGGCAGACCTGACCCTTGGTGTCTGGTTTGGGTCATCTTGTGGCCATTACACCTATGGCAGAGAGAGAGAGAGAGAGAGAGAGAGAGAGAGAGAGAGAGAGAGAGGGAGAGAGAGAGAGAGAGAGAGAGAGAGAGAGAGAGAGAGAGAGAGAGAGAGAGAGAGAAACTGAGACCCAGGGTAGGCCCAGTCACTTCAATAATAGAGGTACCCACTCTCTCCCTCTCTCCTTCCCTAGAGCAAGAGAGGAGTTCTGGTCCATTTCCTCTGCTTGGCCATCCCCTCCTCCCCTGTGGACATGCCCACCCTAATCCTTAGCTGTTAGTTTGGGGTCTGACTGAGCTGGGCTTGCCTGGCTGGGCTGTCTGGTAAGTTCCTCATCCCACTGACTTCTGGCCCAGGCAGCCCTACAAGCCCAACCTGTAGGTTCCCAGGGATTTGGGGCTACTATGTTCTTTCTTGCCATCTTATCTCCCAGGGCCCTACCTTTTCTTGTCAATATTGACCTAGGTGAGGGAGCGGCTGTAGGCCCCACCCCTCCAGGTGCTGCTCTCAGGTGCTCTGCCTAGTCTCCCCCAGGCTGGTGAGTAACCTCCCCTGCAGGGGAGGATGTAGGCATGGGAAGAGTCACCTGGCTCTGCTCCTGCTGACAACTCCGAGTGCTTGGAGATACTCTGATTCTTGTCCCCTCCGCTCTGATCCCTGGCCCTGCTGTGGCCCAGCTGTGGGCTGCTGGGTCCTCACATCTGGCTGCCGGACAAGGAAATGGAATTGCCTCAGAGCCTAAGGCAGGTATTAGCTGGGAATCTTATGGACAGACGGACCCGGGCCCTGCAAATGCAAGCTGCCTCTCGGCTGCTTGGCTCAGGGAGGGGAGAACATCCATCAGGACACAGCTGGGGGCAGAACACTGTCCCACCCTTGATGCAGGAGAGTGGACAGCTGTGTTCTGCTCCTGGCAGGTGACCTGGGCTCCCATTCACTTGACCCAGCCAAGGTTCACAAAAAGTTAACTTTATCTGTATGTGGGAATGCCTGCATATATGTCTGTGTATCATGTATGTGCCAGGTACCCACAGAGCCCAGAAGAGGACATTAGAGCCCCTGGAACTGCAGTTACAGGTTGGGGACCACCTGACAAGGAGGCTGGGAACTGGTCCTACCTCCTCAACAGTGCTCTTAACTGCTGAGCCATCGCTCCAGACCCTCAACCAGGATTCTCCTCTAGCATTGCCGTTGCTCTGGCCGTGGAGAGGTTCCCACACCCATGAAGGGCTTTCGGTACTTTTCTAGGTTCATTTTAAAGCAGTGAACATGTATGAAGCATTTTCCAAAGAAAGCTGTATGTCAACTCCCAAAGCCTTGCTCATGGCAGCTACACTGTGTGGGCACCAGGCCTGGAACAGTTTGGGGACACATTTCCCAGCCCTCTGTGGCCAGTCAGCTGTCCCCAGCCCTGGCTGCACATTCGAGTCACCGGGAGTATTTGAAAGAAGGCTTCCATTCTGAGAGGTTTGAGTCAGAGCAGCCAGGGTGGCCGTGAGGAGTCTAGCCTTTTCCTTCTTTCCATGTATTGGTGTGTATGAGCATGTTTCTTTCGTGTGCATTGGTGCGTGTGTACACATGCATGTTGGAGGTGGGAATGTTATCCTCAGGATGTTGTATCTCCTTTGGACAAGGTCTCTCATTGGCCTTAGTTTACTGATTAGGTAGGCTAGGATGGATGTCAAGTGAGCCCCAGGTATCTTGGGCTCTGCTGCCCTAGGTCTGGGATTGTAAGGACACACCACCACACCTGGTGTCTATGTCCGTTTCAGGGACCGAACTTAGGCTCTCACATTTGCTTTAGAAGCTTGTATCCTATGTGGGTGCTGGGCCTTCAATGGTCAGCAAGAGCTCCCGTCACCCACTGAGCTGTCACCCTTCAGGAATTGGTACCTTTTGTTTTTGTTTTTCGAGACAGGGTTTCTCTTTGTAGTTTTGGAGCCTGTCCTTGATCTCGCTCTGTAGACCAGGCTGGCCTAAAACTCAGAGACCTGCCTGGCTCTGCCTCCCAAGTGCTGGCATTAAAGGCAGGAATTGGTACCTTTGAGGAATGCCCTCAGCCTCAGGTAATTCTCAGTTAGCCGCAGCTAGAGCTATGCTGCGGTTTTGGTTGGAAAGCTTGGGGGCCTGTATGCCTCTGTCCCATAACCTGAGGGTCCAGTCTGTTCTGGGATTAGCCTGCCTCACTAGTTAGAGGTTCTGGGCTTTGAGCATCCTGTGGATTTGTAGCTATCTCCAGCAAAGGGAAATTAACATGTCTGGATACTCCAGGGACCCTGCCAACTGTCCACAGGCACTTCCTGTCCATAAGCTTGCCAACTGCCAGCTAGCCTGCTATTGTTCCCAGGCTGTCCCTTCCTACCTTTCCTAATTAATCCCTCCCATTCTTGTCATAACTAGAAAAGTGCAGGGCACATTTCAGGGAGCCCAAGTCCCAGTTAAGTGTTCTGATGACTGTCTCCACCTGCCAGGGGCTGCTACAAGCCAGTGTGTATGTGAGGTATAAAACAGCAGAGGATATGAACGGACGGACTAAGGAGCAGAGAGAAGCAGACAGGACAGGGGGGAGACTAGAAGTCAGACCCAGGTTAAGTCAAAATGACTGTCCTCTGGCTGGGCAGCTCTGCTGTGAAGGGCAGGTACCCAGAACCTGTGGTGGCGATGGTGTGTTTAGAGCTCTATCTCGATCCCAAGGGGACTGGTCCTAGGACCCTCCCCATGAATTCCGAAGACCATGAGGTAGCCTGCTGGTAGGACTGGAGTCCTTATGGGAGGGTGGGGTCACTCTGCCTGTCTGGGGAAAGAGGCCAGAGGGCTGAGTAGCTGTCACTTCTCAAATTACAAGCAATTTGGGTTGAATGGTTTTCTAGCTTACCCCAGGGTCGGGGGGGGGGGGGGGGGTGTCAAGAACTCTGGCATTGAGTCCTCCTGCTCTGCTCCTATCCATCCTGGTCTGTAGAAGTGGGAAGCAGCAGGGTGTGGTGTGCAGGGGAAGGAAAAATAAAGCCCCATAACAGGCCTGGAGAAGCAGGTCAACCACAAGACAGCACAGTTTCACGAGTTTATTTCCGGCAGGAGGGAATCACTGGTTGACAATACTTGCCCCCAGAATCGTGCACACACCACATATGCGGCCGGCGCTGGATCATCACATTCAAACATCCAGCAGAAAACCGTAACTCCCCAGACATCAGCATCACCACTGCTGGGGTATCCATCTTCAGGCAGCTCGAGGGATGGGCGTGGTCAGGTTTACAGTAGAGCAGGTGCAGAGGCAGCCAGTAAGTTTGCGCAGGGAACCACCCGCTCTTCTCACCCCCTGGCATGCCAGCTGTCCAGCACAGCACCATTAGAAGCAGAGGCACAAACGTCACGAGTGTCTGACCAATAGGGCTGTGTGTTTCTGGATTTTTATTAGGAAGCCATCTGTCAAAATATAGGCTTGTGGAACGCTGCCAGGCTATACACACTTACAGGTTTCATTTCCTATCCCAACTTCAAATGCTGTAACCATGACAAGTTAGTGTCATGTGACATCCTCATGTCCCCAAAGTCATCTCATCAACATTGCACCGTGTCACAGAATCCCCACCAACTGCCATGGGTGACAGGCGGTGTTATTAGGATACAAATGCATTGTTTACAAACAGCTAGTGCATGAAACCACAGACCAACATGGAGGATTCCAGAACAAATGGAAGACAGAGCACTAACATCATCAGGGGTCAGGGGTGCCCAGGACGCCCCCATTTGAGGTCATGCAAAAGGTGTAGGCTGGAGTCCACAATCCCAAGCCGTCCTGCCCCAGACCTTCATGTCAAAAGCACTTGTCTAGGAGAGGGGTCCTAACCTGGAGCTGAGAGGACCATGAACCCGGGAGGTCAGACGTTTCTTTTGGCTAAGGAGATGGAGTGTTTTGGTAATGTGGGAAGATTATGGCACACAGAAGTGGCTGATAAGTTTTCAAGCCCACATTTTAATAAACTAACAATTAAAAGCAATACCCGTATTTACCTTAAGAAAATAAACCTCACACATTCATCTCCTTTCTTGGCCTTATTAGAATTCTATTGCTTCATTTACAAGTAACTGATTAAAAAATATAGATTTTTTTTTCAATTATGTACATAAAGCAGATTTTTTTTTTTTTTAAAGAAAGAAAAATTGGCATTTTGGAGCTTGGTCCAATAAGGTGCGGACTTCAGAACCCTCAGAGGCCCTGCCGACCACCCGAGACATTCCATGTTTGTGGTGGCAAGAACAGGGTTCCCCACCTGGAAGCTGGGCCCCGAGTGCACATGCAGCTCCAGAACTCTAAGGCCAAGGTCAGCCTTGAACCTGTCTGAAGCACAGCACTATTTCCAGGCTTGCTTCTCCTGAAATATTCTGGAATTTCAGTCCACTCTGCCCCCTTTTCCAAATAAGGCCCGTGAGACCGAAAGCAAGAGGCACAGGTGACAATCTGAGGTTCTCATCCAGGCCTTGTTCTGTGTGGAAATCAACACACGGCAGACAGCGTGACACTCAGGACACTTAAGGCAGCAGGATCGGTTAATGACTGGTTTCCATGAGGGTTTATGGCATGTGCGGATCTGCCACGGAACTGTTATCTGTGGTAATGCTTAGCGAAGGGGCAGTTTCTATTGTAATTGGCACAGGGATTACTGGGTTTGGAACACTCAGAAAGTCAGGAGATCTGAAGACCCTCCATATTTCTGTTCTGAATGCACAGCAGTTTCCCAGACCAAAGCACTGTGGGGAGACAGGCCAGGAAGCTGGCTTCATTATTTTGTGAAAGGAAATACATTTTTTTTTTTAAAGTTTGACCCCTGATTTTGAGTCTTGTTAGTACCAGCGACTCCCAGCAGAAATCTGGCTGAGGCCCAACCCACAGAGGACTAAGGCAATGGCGCCAACACAAAAGGGCTCTTTTCATTCCCCAGACGAGGGAGCAGCACGACACGGCACGGCTAAACACCAAACTGGGAACGGCGGCCGAGAGGGACCCCGGGCTCCAGGGAGGGGCCCTTCTCCCTGGTTTGAAGCAACCCGTCTCCCGTGAGGCAGGCTTCTCCAACCCTTGGCTCGAAGAGGCTGTGCTTCCAAAGAGGCTGAGATGGACCTGGGCCACATCAGTTGGCAGCTGGCTGAGGCCACAGGTTCTCAAGCGAGACTGAAGAGCTCTACCGTAGGCTCTGCTGTTGACTGCAGAGGGAGGTGATGCCACACCTGAGTGGTGCCCTCGCCCTTTTTGTTTTGTTTTGAATCTTTGTGCCCTTCAGCATTATTGGTGGCCAGGGCCAAGGAAGGGAGATAGTTGGTGCCATGCTGGATGGGGCGGGACACCTGCTTCTGACCCTGTCCAAGTATGCAGCTGAGCGGTGAGCATATTCTGAGCATAGGCACAGTGGCAAAGAACAGTGTAACAGCCGCTGGTCAGTTCCATTTGGTGGCAGCACAGTAGCAGCAAAGTCCCAAACAGCTCCACGTGTACCCAGCCTTTGAAAGGAAAGACTTAACAATCCAAGGGTTTTGGGTTTTCTGTGACGATTCTCCTCAAACCAATAACAACAGAAAAACAGCAAGGGACAGACGTGACAGTCGTGGGAAAGCAGATGTGACGTACTGTCACCGTTCAAGGAGGAAATGCAACTTCAAGACAATTTTATCAACATCAGAGATCATAATAAAAGGAATCGGTTGTTTCATAAAAGCATTGGGCCATTGGCAGGTACATTCCAGACTAGCCAGAAATGAGTGGGAACAATGACAGGCACACAAAAAAAATCCTGTCAGAGGGAGCTGGACCCGCTTTCTCCTGGCCATACCCTCACCCCACCACACAGGCTACCAGGTTCTATAAAATGGTCCTGTTTGTTGTCTTAGAGTGTCTGAGACAGTAAAAGACTAAAAGATGTCTGGAAATAGGTTGTATACAAAAATTAACTCTCAGCTTAAAATAACATTCAAAAAGGCACTTCATCCTGTAGGAAAGAGATTCCGAGTTGGGTCAGCTGCTCCAGACTGAGGCAAAGGGGACTGTCTCTTGGAGGGGATGACAGTTGAAAGGACGTCTGGAAGATACCAAGGTTTTTGTTTTTTGTTTTTTTTTTTTTCATTTTTCTTTTTGGTATGTTTTAAGAAAATCGAATCTGGTAAAATGCATGTCCTTTTATGAAATCTATTAAAAGAGTTTTTTTTTTTTCTTTAAAATAGTTGTTTCTGTTCTTTAAAAAAAAAAACAAAACAGGTAGGCATGGCGACATTCACCCTGCGGCCCAGAGCACGGAGTCTTCTCAGGCTCCCTGCAGGGAGCTGAGGTCAGGAGGGTCCCCTGAGCCAGGGCCTCTGGAGTGCACAGGTGGGGACAGGCTGAGGCTGGGGCTACCTGCTGCACAATCTGTGCAGCATGCTGTATACACTGTCCTCCCTGCTCAGGCCCTCGAAGAACGGGATGAGGTCCAGCAGCTCCGTATCCGACATGTCATCGAACCAGGACTGAACAGGCACCTGCAAGACAGTGTGTGTGGAGGCCATAGGATGGGGCCCAGGGTGACGCTGTCACCATCGTCCTTACGTTCGCTCCCCAGTTAGTGCCTGAGCCGAAGCACGCTGGCATAGGCGTGGGAGACGACTCAGTGAGGCAGAGGGCCCCAGTGTGTGAGTATGCCCCCTTCAGCTTTCCTGATGAAGGGCAGATGGACACTCCCTGCCCATTTTCAAAGCCCGCTTTATGGCACTGAATAGCTCACAGCCAGTCAGAGCACCCGATGCCTCTCAGAGGGTATCTGTCAACCACAGAGCCCGGTCCAGGCATGCCGGGCCAGACTCTACTTAGGGTCGCTGCTCCAAGCTGTGTGTCAGAGAGAAGCAGAGAGTGCCTGCTCAGGCTTAGCAGTACCCAGGTAAATGTGAAAGTGTCGAATTTCAGGGCATCTGGAAACTCTGGCAGAGAGAAGGCTCCCTTTAGCTTTTGGTAGAGGAGGAGGAAGCAGTATTAGCAGAGAGCAGCTAGGAGTTCACAGAAGAGAGTCAAAAAGAAGTCTGGGGAAACCAAAAGATATTTATGAATGTACTCACTTTCAGTCCTGGGATTGAGCCCAGGGCCTCACTCATGCTAGGTAAGTGCTCTATCAACTGAACCATGTCAACAGCCCCACCTATGACATATTCTTGTTAGGAAAAAAAGAAGGGGCTGGAAAGATGGCTCCGCCATTAAGACAACTTGCTCCCCTTCCAAAGGACCCAAGTTTGGCTCCCGGCACCCACATGAGGTGACACATGATCTCTTCTACCTCCAGCTCCAGGAGATCCATTGTGCTCTTCTGGCTTCTGTGGGTACTGCATGTGTGTAGCGCACACAGGTATAGATGTAAATAAAAATAAATTCTTTGAAAAATTAACAAGAGGGATGGTTTGGTGGCTAAGAGCGCCGTGTACTACTCTTGCAGAAGACCTGAGTTCAGTTCCCAGCACAGCACCCACATCAGGCAGCTCACGTGCCCCTGTAACTCCAGCTCCAGGGGATCTGATGCTCTCTTCTGGCCTCCACAGGCACTACACTCATGTGCATATTCTCACTCACATGCAGTTAATTAAAAATAAAACTATTTAAAAAGAAAAAATTTAAAGGAAGCCTGGGTCTAATCAAATAGCAGATAGAAAGTCTACTTGCTCGCCTGAAGGAGGAAGGGTGGTTAGAGAACACTAATTCCTAATGACTAGACAAATCCAGGATGTAAAAATTCCCATAAGACGAATTAGTCAATTTTCCACGGAGAAATGATGGAGAAGAAACAATGGGGAGAGAAGAAATGTCTAGAACGGAGACACGTTAAATGAAGCAATGCATGGACCATCCTTAGATCCTGCCCTAAACAATTCAAATCCTGTCCAGAAAACCCGCCAAGATGACAAGATCGCCAGGGTGTACAGTAGCTAATACAAGAAATGGCTGTGCCGTGTGTGTAAGGGAACTGTGGCAGCAGGAGACACATTGTATCTGCTGGAGACAACTGCCAGGTGCATCAGGTGGAATTCGATTGACTTATTAACATGAACTTATTTACTTATGTAAAGGGTCTCATTATGTAGCCCTGGCTAGCCTGAAGCGCTTTCCGTGGGCTAGGCTGGCCTCGAACTCTCAGAGAACATCTGCCTTCCGAGTGCTGGGATCAAAGGCGTGCACCACCACACCTGGCAACATGAACGTATTTAACTGTAAGGCAGTTTGACTGTTTCTTTTTACCTTTTAACTGAATGTAGTCCCCGCTCCCCCTATAATAAGTAGAGCTATAGAATTCTAGACTTAAAAAAGGGATGCATGGCCGAGTGGTGGCGGCGCACACCTTTAATCCCAGTACTCAGGAGGCAGAGGCAGGATGATCTCTCAGTTCAAGGCCAGTGCAGTCTACAGAGCAAGTTTCAGGACAGCCAGAGCTACACAGAGAAACCCTGTCTCGGGGAGGAGGCGGGCGGTAAATTATGCATGGGAAATCTGCATTGAAGGCTTGGGATGAGCCTGGGAAGCATGTGTCTTTCCTAGAGAATGATCCGGACTGGGCCTGGTGTTGGTGACCCTGCAGCAGTTGCCAGTGGGCCTGGCTTCTCTTCCTGGAAGTGCCCAGCAAGTAGTGGAGGGCACCACTTTGCTGCCCTGTGAGTTGTGCTGCCTGGGAGCAGGCGCCAAGACTGGCTATACTCCGAGGAGCTGTACGTGGGGACCTTCCTACGTGCCCCCTCTGAGGGGGCAGAGCTGACAGTCTGATGGTAAGCCATTTCTAAAGTGCTTCATTCCTGTTTATTAAAGACACACTTCATTGAGGGGTCACCTCCTGAGTCTGAGAGGTCCTAAAGCTTTGGGCAGCAGCAGCTCCATGAAGCTAGTGGCAGAGAGAAAGAGCCCTCCCTCCCCATTACAGTACTCAGTGCTAAGGAGGCAGCCTGCCGAGCGCTCGCCAGGTCTCCGCACTGTTCTAAATACTTTTCACCTATCATCACCACACAGAGTCCTCAACCATCCCAGGAGGCAGTGTCCGTCAATCTCACTTGCAGATGAGGAGGGAGGCTAAAGATGAAGCCAACGTCATGCCATTATTAAGTAGCTGAGTCAAGATCTGGAAAAAAAAAGTGCCAGGTGGTGGTGGCACGCCTTTAATCCCAGCACTCGGGAGGCAGAGGCACATAGATCTCTGTGAGTTCAAGGCCAGCCTGGTCTACAGAGTGAGTTCCAGGACAGGCTGGGCTACACAGAGAAACCCTGTGTAGAAACCAAAAAAGTGAGAAAACCAAAAAAGTCCAGAGCCCCCCTTGTGCAGGTGTTCAGAAGTGGTGCCTGTGTGGCAGCTGGAGTCGGACAGCGCCTCTAAGCTCCTTCTCTGGGACTACTTACTGCATTCTCTGGATGGAAGATGTAGGAGGCAGGGGAATTGTCCACGATGATCACTTTGCTCAGCTCCCGTCCCAGGCGACTCAGGTCCTTCACGTAGTTCCCACGATGGAAAACACAGGATTCTCTGAAGAGTCGGGCCCGGAACACACCCCAGCGGTCCAGGAGGTCAGCCACAGGGTCTGCGTACTGGAAAGTAGAGTCTCAATGAGGCCAAACAATTGGAAGATGCAGAAATTCACCCAGGACACCAAGACACACTGTCCCTTTTTGGGGGCGTGGGTGGGCAGGAGGGTTGAGATATGCTCTCACTCAGTAGCCCAGGATGGGGTTCTCCTGTGCCAGTTTTCTGTGTGCTGAGGTCACAGGTATGAGTCATGACATCAGGCTCTGGCTTTTTGTTTTGGTGTATTTTATTAGATTTGAAAAGAAAAACCCCAGGTCTGGCAAGCTGTAACTTTTGGCAGTTGTTCAGAGGAGACTGGGGGAAATAAGGTTTAAAAAAAAGCCACATGGAGGCAGGCAAGGGTGGGTGGGGGGAGCTTGAGAGAGAAGAAAGGCAGCCAGAAGTGTCAGGGAAGGAAGAAGCAGAAAAGGCCTGCTCTTCTAAGGAATTCAGGAAAGTCAACAGAGTTATGAAGCTGAAGACCTGTGGCCCTGTAAGAAACTGCCGAGGATGACTCCTCGTTTTGGTTTGTGTGCGTGTACACATGTGCACGGACACAGTGGGGTCACTGTAGAGTGTCTTTCTCTATTGTTCTCCACCTTATTTTTGCGTCAGGGTCTCTCCCTGCACCTGCAGCTCTCAGTTCAGCCAGACCATCTGCAGTGAGCCCTAGGGACCCCCACTCTGCCCCTCCAGTGCTGGATCCGCAGGGGCACACTGGCTGCCGCACTGGGTTCTACGCAGGTTCCAGCGATGCTACCTTCCCAGTTTCTCAGACTTACTTTGTATTTTCTTACTTAACATTTTTATTGTTGTTGTGTATGTGCATGTGTACAAGTGCACCATGACGTGCACATGGGGTCAGAGGCCAACTTTACGGGACTGTTTTCCCTTCCACTGGACTAAGATCGCCTGACTTGCATGGCAGGTGCCCTGACTCACTGAGCCATCTCATCTGCCTCTTAGACCACTTTTAGAAGGATTGAATGGTTGAAGTATTTTAGGACTGTGGTGTTTTCCTCTCCATGTGTAACAGAAAACACTACATTCTTACAGTTCTCTCCCATCGAATCCATCAGCAGTTCCTGTCAGTTTCATCTCCAAAAATATCCTGCCTCCCACCTTCATTTCATTCTTCTTTTCTTTTAGCTCTAATGCATCTGTCTGGACCAGGTCTCCTGGCCTGGAGGTTCCTACATCCTGCAGGCCCTCCCCTCCCAGCCATTCACCTCACACTTGTCAGTGGACACTGGAGGGCATCCAGTCCGTCCTATCTCTGCCTTGCTTAAAACTCCCACTGTTTCCCCAGTGTCTTTGGAGTAAGCACATGGCATGTAGCACATCCCTGCCTTGTCCTGCAAGCCTGAGGCCTGGACTCAGCAGCGAGGCCAGAGTGAGGCCCACAGCTGGAATCCCACAGCCGGGAATCCCCAGGGAGCAGACACCTGAGGCTGAGTCATACAGGCCACCGTAGATGCACTGCAGCTGGGTCCATGGGAAAGTCCATTTCACTCCAAGGACACCCTGAGGGAGGTGGAGCCCAGAGCAGCTGCATCTCCTACTGACCACGCAGCTCAGAGCACTATTTGGGTGAAGCTGGCTAAGGGGAATGTGAGCGTCTACAAGGGTTAACTTGTATGGAGAATGATGTGTTCTCTTCATTGCTACCACCAGAGGCAACAATCATCCTTTAATTTTTTTTTTAAAGATTGATTTGTTTTTATTTTAATGTGCATGAGTGTTTTGCTTGCATAGATGCAGGGGCACCATGTGTGTGCAGTGTCCAGAGGCCAGGAAAAGGCACTGGATCCCCTGGAACTTCAGTTAGGGACAGTTGTAAGCTTTCATGTAGTGCTGGGAATTGAACCTGGGTCCTTTGCGAGAGCTATCTCTCCAGTCCTGTCAATCATCTTTTAGGGAAGTGTGTGGGGGCTCCAGGCTTGCAAGATCAGGATGAGGCCTACAGGCACCCCATAAGCAGGGGCTCACCTCTTCTCTTCTGTATCCTCGGTGCCCTACCACACGTGAAGGGAGACTGAATGAAAGGGTATTACGATAGAAGAGCAGACACCACGGAATCTGGGAGTCAGTGGGTGGCACCTGTAGGCCCTGGCAGGAGGCAGGGAAACACACTATATAAATGCTGCCGGCTGAGTGCTGAGCTAAACTTATCCCCAAGAGCTAGACCACTGACCACCCATCAGTTCAACTCGGCCACTGGGGTTGAAAAGGCTACAAGGCTGTACTGGGAGCTGGGTTTGGCTCTGCAGGGCAAGAATAACACTGAAGCAGGGCTAGAGAAACAGATGGTAGTGCAGGAGAGCGCAGCCCAGGAAGAGCAGCCCGAACAGGGATGTTTAGGAGAACACTGGGGACAATGCCAAGGAAGAGTGTTTTTCAATCTCGGCAAGGAAAACAAGCCTCAGTCCAGCGCGCTGGTGCAATCCTCAAGCTTGCTATTTGGCTGGTTATTACTCAGGTTCTTTAGCATCCCGGAGCAGCACCAGAAGCACTACTGAGGCTGCTCACACAATTAGTCTTGGTGCCACTGGGGAAGAGTATTTCCTTGAGGCTGTGCTCTGTCTTGTACAAGAGAACAAAGCCCAGGTGCAGGATCTCTCCTTAGCAGCTCACGTTGAGGCCAGCTGATGAGGCTGGCGGAGTGCTGTATAGGTGTCCCTTGCCTTGGTCAGCACAGGCAGTGGAGTAGTGTGGAGAACCTGGAGTCCAAGGTTCAATATGTAGAGGAATGAGGGTGCTGTTGAGGCAGGCCATGAAGGAGGAAGCTGCTGGTGGCCCTGGAGGAGTTCTACACACAAAGGGTTAACCTGCACACCACAGAGCCCATCTTTGGGGGTACTCAGAGTTTCCGAGGTGCTCATGGAGACATTGGTGGTGGTACCAAGTGGACTGCATGACTATGAGGATCACGGTGGGCAGATCTGGGAGGGAAGCTGGCCTGTTCTGTCTGCCCTCAGTACAGTGTGGTACCTATGAGCCCCGTTTGGGTGATATTGCCACCACCAATACTTACGATACTATACAATGAACATCAGGAATGCTCACCCTGTGACAGTGCCCAGAAGATGGTGAGGGCTCAGCGAACGTCTGCCTAAGGATTCGGGAGCTGTGCTGAGCCATTCACGTGGGCCATTTCATTTAATCCACTCCATCAAGCAGATGGAATTAGCTCCAATTAGACCAGAGGAAACCGAGGTGCCAGAAGTAAAGGGACTTACCAGAAACCACACAGTTCCCCAAGCCAGTCAGAACTTCCATCAGCCTGTGCCGGTAAATGACACTTCATACCTGTCTCTATTTGTTCCTCCCCAAAACCTGTGGCCACTAAACCCAAGGACACAGAGGCCTCTAACATCTGGCTCCTGGTCAACAGAAGAGGGATGCTCCAGCATGCCCGTGCTGTGCAGCCATCCTTCCATAGTCACAATGGACAGGTCTCACGATTTCATCTGTGAATAACTGGTTTCAGGTGGCTGCATACAGCAACTTCATGGAGCATTTGTTCTAAATGCTCCCTGTCACCATGGTAACCAGAAGCCTTTCAGCCTGGCAGTGTGCACATGGCCTGCATCCATCCCATCTGGGGTGGGAACCTGTCACCGTAAAAATAGCTTCCTCCACCTCAACAAAAGGCTCTTGGCAGCTTGGGGGGTGGTGGAGGGTGGAGGGTTGGGACTCCGGCTGGGAGTCTGCAGCAGTGAGCAGGACGCACCTTGGCCAAACTGGCGGTAAAAAGTACACACTCAAAGAGCTGCCCCATCCTCTGGAGGAACTCGTCCACATGTGGGCGCTTCAGCACATACACCTGCAAGGGGAGGAGACAACAGGCTGTCAGTCACGCAGCAGCCAGAGCCGGCCTGGGCCTCCGAAGAGCTGTCGCAAGGGGCCCTCCTCCTGGTGCCAGGCCTATGCACGGTTTGATGAGGTTCAGACTGGAGAGCCGCTCCAGGTGTAGACAACCCTCACCAAGAGAAACGGAAGCTGTCAAGGGTCTTAGGGATCTTCAGAGCTAGCAAGTGGAGCACAGCTGTGCCATGTTCAGAAGCCCATTCACCCCATGTGGCTTTTGGTACCCACTGTGAGACAGTCCCTATGTGGACACAGACCACAGCCTAGGTGCTGTCCTTTTGCAAGTCTAGAACTGGCTGCTGCCTCCTACTCTGAACGTCCCCATTCCCCATCCCATGGGAAGGCCTGGGTTAGCGTGCTTGAAAACCTTCCACTCAACACCATGGAGGTTTCTCTGCTGATGTGGGAACACAGAAAGTCATTTAGAGTGGCAAGGGGTGTCTCTGTCACAGTTGGGCCCTGTGCACCCTTTCAGTCAGCCCAGAGAGGACTACAAAGCCGCGTGGCTCCGTCTAACACACAAGCTCCCGCTTCTGGAGGTTAAAAGAATCTGAGGGAACTGGGAGATGAGAGAGAAAGCAAAGCCAGGAAGAAGACGTAGGAAGAGAGAGGAACCAATGAAAACTTGAGGAAATTCCACGGACGTTAGCTACCTCTTTAAGATGCGACATATTTACTAGGCCACAGCACCGCACTGAGTGTAGCTTCAAGGCTGAACGGGTGCAGGCCTGCCCCTGCTGAGCTCACAGCCTTGAGCGGACACTTACAGAATTAGTGAACACAACAAAACTCACCACACGGGGCGGGGCACATTAGAGACAATTAATTCTCCTTTCCAGAGAAGGAAGTCACAGAGAGGAACGGCTGGCCTTGACCTTGCAGGATGAATAGGGGTTCACGTGCTAAGGAACAGAATCAAGCTTCCAAGGCTGAGCAAGGCATGGACGTGAGATCTGGACGCTGGATCCCATGTGTGGTGTTGGGCTAAAGTCTGCGTGTGCCCGGCCAATCAGAGGCGGTGAGAGCAGACTGGGAGGCTGTCCAGGGTGAAGGGGAAGAGTGAGGTGGCAGTAGGGGTATAGGCCTCTCACTGCAGACAGAGCGAGAGGCTGCAGAGCGGAGGGCACGAGGCTCTGCACCGCATGGAAGAGCACACTGCAGGGGATGAGAGTCCCAAGTGGAAACAACTGCTTTGCAGAATGCCAGAAAAACCCGCTTTGCAGGTCGTTGACCTGGTAGGAAACTGAAGGAGTGCGTCTGTGTCCTGGTTCTGTGGCTGAGGGTGGAGGGAGGGGCCAGGGGACGGGTACTAGCCTGGGTACCAATAGGACCCTGATGAGCTGGGGTGATGGGCTAGGGCCGAGGATAGAGCCATGGCGGTAATACTCCCTGGTGCTGGTGCCAGTGACTGGGTGTGGCCTCCAGTCCTGTGTCCCTGGGAGGACTGCTCGGACAGCAAGCTTGGCTACATGCAAAGGGCTGGAGACTGACAGGGAACTCTGACGTTGGCGCCTTTGGCAGAAAGGAGGGTCCTGGGCCCGGATGCCGGCGTCCAGGCCCGCGTCCCCGTGCAAGTAACCAAGAATAGGCCCCTTGGGACCTGCACAGCCTATCCTGGATTACTTGAACGAGGCCACGGCCTTCGCCAGGGCCTCGGTCCTCTTGCTTTGCACCTGTGGTTTCCTCCCCTTACGAGTTTCTGATTCCAGCCCTGGGGGCCCCGGGTGTCTACTGCCAAAGAGAAGGGGCCGGGGGAGCTGCGCATGCTCGCGGTCACGTGGTATGGAGGATTCCGCCCGCCATGCCACTGGACAGCCCTCCTGTGCCTCATCTCAAGATCTCCGCAACTCCAGCCACAGTACTCAGCTGTACAAGTCCGAGCTGCTTGTTGGGTGCCAGGTAAGTCAGTGGATGCTTTGCGAATGTTAAATGCCCAGGTGCCTGCAGTTTTCGCTTTACAATGGCTTTTAAAAACCATGAGACGTGGAAACACCGCCCTTCCTAGGTCCAGCTTCCTGCAAGGCTAGGTGGGGTTGCGGGGAGCTGTGTTTAGGGAAAAGAGCCCTGGCTTGGGAGTCAGGATTCTCATTTTGATACTTTTCATATACACACTTGAGCCAACCCTTTCCCTAAGTAAGTCTCAGTTTCCCCATGCGGGCAATGAGCTGATGTCACAGGCCTGGGAACTCATCATTCAAGAGTCAGGGAGCAGGGCTGGAGGGATGGCTCAGTGGTTAAGAGCACTGGCTGCTCTTCCAGGTCTTGAGTTCAATTCTCAGCAACCACATGATTCACAACCATCTGTAATGAGATCTCGTGCCCTCTTCTGGTGTGCAGGCATACATAATAAGTAAATAAATCATAAAGAAAAATTTGCTTCTAGTCTTCAGAATGCATTAAAAGCCAGGGAGCCTTATTGATATCTTTAAGAAATGACATCCTGTGTGGCCCAGGAACTAGATGTTCCTTCCTGGGATATGAGGGCAGATACTCTCCCGTTAAGGCTTTGACGTCAACAGGGGAGATGATCCCATCATGCCTGAGGGAAATCTGACAAAAGCCACCTCAACTTTAACCTCCAAGGCTACTTTTTCTACTATGCTTCTATTGCATTCGCAAACGAAGCCGTTTCCAGAAGAGTTTGCTCATACAAAGAAAAAATAACAAAACCCAAACCAAAGAAGATTCATTCCAGCTGACTGTGCCGTCCTCACTCACAGCAGCCTGCTGATCTTAACACACCCTTCTTCCTTTGCATTGGGGTGCCAGTGGAGAAAACCACATGGGACAAGATCAGTCTGGGGCCATTGTCATCAAAGTGGACACCTCTTCCCAAGAGTGTCCCATCCTATTGCATGGAAGAGTAGCCCAGAGCAATCATATGATGACATCAACCAGAGGGCGAGCCTATGGTGGTGGTGGGGGGGAGGGGGCAGTATAGAAAATCCCAAAAGTCTAAATCACAGGTAACATTTATGAGCAGAAAATCTCCCTCACAAACCTGGAGTAGAACAAATGTGTGTGAGGTAGAAATTCATTCACCGTACGCATTTAATTACTTTTGGTTTTCTGAGATAAAGTTTCTCTGTGTAGTTCTGGCTATCCTGGAACTCGCTCTGTAGACCAGGCTGGCCTTGAATTCAAAAGACCCACTTGCCTCTGCCTCCACTCTGAGCTCACTGTATTTATTATACAAAGTTTGTTTCCTGTGGCTGGAATAAAATTACCACTGAGATGAGAATTTAGAAATGACATTCGCAGGGAATGTGGTTACGAGAAGAAAATGCTCACCAAAACTCCAGGTTAGCTTCTGTTTCTTACCTGGTGTATAGTTCCATCGATTTCAACCGGAACAATGAAATCAGCATTACTAATGGGCTAGAGAGAAAAGAAACTGTGATTAATACATCTGCAAGGGAAAAGAAATTTGGAAATTTTAGCAAGAAAAAAGCTTGCCTGGACCAATATTTTGATAACTGGGGGAAACAGTTCAGGAGGGTGTTGGCACATGCCTTGGGTCCTTGAAATAACACAAGCAGGAAGGCACATTTCTTTCTGAGTGTTGTGGCGTTTCAGCATCCTGGTCCAACCTCTTGGTTACTTGCCTGCCTCAACTACAAAGGGTAGTCCAGCCTGGCAAGAGAATGAGGCTCCTCAGAGACTCCAGCCCTTGCCCTGGGGCCCAGACATACTGAGGGGAACCACTGATGGCCACCAGGGGGCAGAGATGAAAGCCTGCTAGCCAGTGTCATTACCACTGGAAAAGCAATTTTTCCTTGGACCCACAGTGTGGGCAGCTTGGCAGGGAACGCTCAGAGCACTCACCCACAGCAGGCGGAAAGCCAGACACCACAGGCCAGGACCCTGGGTGGACTTTCCCTCTGGACTTAGTGTCTGCTCTCTTCAAACTGCTATGGTGGTAGGTCTGATGGGTCCCCATGGCTCCATCAGCAGCCTCAGGCCCTGCCTGGTGGCCTGGCCTGGCTTCTTGCTCTGGGATTGGAAGGCAGCCAGTCTCTCAACTGCTCTGTTCTAAGAAACACAAAACCCAGCTAACCCACAACTCCACAGGCATTTAACGTAACTGTTGGATAGTATTAGACACATTTGAAAAATGAAATGTGACTTTAGTAGTTATCATATCTCAATGACAGACTCATACACAGTTCTAAACAGAATCCCACAAATTAGAAAAATTAAGGAACAGGTCCAAAAGAACCAGCAGTCTGAAGATCCTAGGGGCAAGAGACTCAGAGGAAGACAGAGGTGCATGGCGGCCACTGGGTAGAGGATGTGTGGAACCTGTGCTGTAAACTGGGTCTGCTTTTAAGTTTATTGGTGCACCACACACTCTTCCTTGACATAAAATGAAGAATATGGAGTGTGCTAGACCATAACCCCATCACTATGTGGAATGTGCTAGACCATCAGCCCATCACTATTTGGAGTATGCTAGACCTTCGTCCCACTAAGCGCTTGCGTAGATGTGGGGGTGCTGCTGGGGTTTAAGACCATAGTTTATCTATTTCCAGGGTAGATAGGCAAGGGATGAACTCAAAATTTCATAATTTTACCACTGAAATATCAAGTTATGAAAAACAGAAAAACGACCAGAAGAAGAAACTGTCACAGGCTTTGGATTATGAAATCACACTGTGCATGGTGAAGTAAGAGGAGAATCAGCCCTAGCTGCCAAGCGTGGCCCCTAAGCTCTCACGTGCTGGGGCGATACAGGTCATGCTGAAACCAGTGCCTCCCATATGGAGTTCGTGAGCACCTGTGAACAGAGCACCCACTTTCCCAAGACTCTGGAATGCCCAGAACATTAGTAACCATATTCCAGCTTGGAAAAGGAGCCTAGTCTGAGCCTGTGAGATGGTGCGGCAGGGAGACATGGCTTGGTGCTGCATAGGCCTGATGATAGGAATTTGATCCCAGAACCCACAGTGTAAGGACCTGACCCCTAAAAGTGGTTCTCTCTCTCTCTCTCTCTCTCTCTCTCTCTCTCTCTCTCTCTCTCTCTCTCTCACACACACACACACACACACACACACACACACACACACACACTCGACACAAAAACAGATAAGAAATGAGGAAATCCTGTTTACAGCTTGTGACTGCGGTGCCCTCTGAGCAGGGTCCGGAGACACCGGGGCTGCCAGGGCCTCGGTAATCTTGGGCAATGTTTCCAGAGCTCCTTGGGAGGAAGCTCTCTATGCTATGACAGCAGCTGGCCCCCACTCCGAAGGGGTTGAAGTCCTGAGCTGCCTGCTTCACAGAAAGGGAAATGTTGCAATGCCATTTAGAGCTGAGCTTGGATACATAAGTCCAGTGTGGCCCTAGGACTAACCCTGGAAGAGCCCGGCCCTTGGAATGCTGGGTAATGAGGTGTGCCTATAAGCCTCAGCAGCTAGAATGAGGCTCTTTTCACGGCTAGGTCACCCACTTTCCAAAGCCTTTAGAGACAGCCTCCTGGCCTTGTCCTCCTTGTTCAGTGAGAAGGCACAGTGTATGATGTTGTTTCCAGCAGGAAGGTGCGAGGTAAAGCTGATGGTTCCTCCTGCCTGATGGCCTGCCAGGAACGACAGGGGCTCAGGTGAGACACCTAGCCCACATGTGTGTGTGTGTGTGTGTGTGTGTGTGTGTGTGTGTGTGTGCGTGCGTGCGCGCGCGCGCATCCCAGGGCAGGGGGGAATGAGGAATGTGGTGACACTGGGCAGGGTAGAGCAGTTTCACCGACAGGAATGGTCCATGGAGACCAGCATCAGGCTCTTAGAAACACCCACTGATCTCCCCAGCACACCAATCACATGTTCCAAATGTTATCGGCAGTCGCCTCTTTGACACACTTTCTTTTTCTTCGAGGAGGGGTGAATTAACTCACTGTCTTAATCATGTAGCCACCGCTGCTCCAGTGTAGAGGCCCTCTGTTTTTAACTGTTTCTGGTGCTGACATGGAGTGGGGAAAGTGGCCAGGAAGCCTCTGACATTCACTTAGAGGTAGCTTAGCTGCAGCTAGTCTCCCGCTGAGAGGGCTGTGAAGGTGGTACTCAGCCATGATGGGCACAAGAAACCTCAGCACGAAAATGGTCAGGATGAATGGCCCAGCCCTTTTGGATAAGGCTTCCTGAGAGTTCATTCAAAAATGAATTTGGGAACATCACCAGAACAGCAGAGCACCTGACTGCTTTCAGCAATGTCCTACCCCATGTCCCACCCCATAAAACACAAGCACTCCAGTTACCTCGAAAACATCACATCCTTGGCACTGACTGCCCGTACCACCTGAACCTAAAGGCATGTCTACAGGGCTTAGAGCAGGGCAGCCCAGAGCTCACGGGCAGCCCAGGAACTCCTTCCCCAAACCACTGTGGACATACTCAACTCCCATAGCTCCTGTGCACTAGGGCTCAAGGGGTTGGTTCAGCCCAAACCCCGAGTTCCTGGGATTTCTTCATGAGAAGTGAAGTCTCTCTCTCTCTCTCTCTCTCTCTCTCTCTCTCTCTCTCTCTCTCTCTCTCTCTCACACACACACACACACACACACACACACACACACACACACAGCTCTCATCTTTTCTCATGGTGGTCATGACGTTACAAAGACCCTCCATGGCAATCCTGAATGTGGAATTTACCTTAAATGAACTGTGCACCAGGGTTTCATCCAGATCAATGACCACACACTTCTTCCCGTAGTCGAGGACCGTCACCTCCGGGAGGAGGTAATTAGATGCTGGCTAAAGGAAGGAGAAAAAAAAAAAATCAATGTTATAAACTCAGTGTAAGAGTCTGACTCCCCCTCCCCATCTGCCAAAGCAGAGACTACACTAATGAGGGTGTAAATGAAAGCAACATTTAAAGGCCCGGTCAAGCCTATCATGTCCCGTTACTAAAAGCAGTAACGACAAGGATTCTGCATCGGAGAGTCTGCTCCACTGAAACTGTCCTTCTGTGATGGACTGAAGTGAGGGCCTGGGCTCTGCATCAAGCTTGGGGTTCAATATCACCTCAGACACTTTTTGTTAGTAGTTGAGATGATTATACCTCCATGTAAAATAGATGTTTATCAGCTGTACCAACAGCAATCCACCCAACATTCTTCCTGGCATGCACAGGGTGGCCATAATTATTATTGAAATGGATTACATAAGAATGAATGTTTACATGTAGTAACTATTCTGACTTCACAGGCCTATTTAATGGAGTCTTATTTTCCCTAAAATTTACTGTAACATGTCAGGAAACTTTGGAGCTATGTTAGACTCGTGGAGTTTTTATTATATGTATGCATGTGTGCCTGCTTGTCTATATGTGCACTTTGTGCATGCAGTGCCTGTAGAGGCCAGAAGAGGGCGTCAGATCCCTGGAACTGCAGTTACAGGTGGTGGTTGTGAACCACCATGTGGGTGCTGGAAGCAGAACCCAGGTCCTCTGCAAGGGCCACACAAAGTCTTAATTGCTGAGCAGTTTCTTCAGCCCTAGGCCTGGCATTCTTAAACACTTGAAAAGAGATGTTGCAGACCTGCCAACAACTTGTCCTTCAAGTATTAAAACTGAAACTGGTGGGCACAGCTCCTGCACTGCTGTGGTGTGAAACCGATGGCTGAGGCATCTGTACCTCCTATCTCAAGTTAGACTTTAATCCATGTGCTGTGTTAACTCAAAAAAATCTGTCCTCATAGCAGCTGACTCCTCTCTTGTGATGGGGTCATAAGGAGTTAATAATACACGGCTTCATAATTTCAGCCAGCCTGCTCTGTTCTGAGTATTAACTTCTTTGGGCCTTGCCTCATTCCAGAGATAATGCGAAGTATTTTAATTGACTGTGGTATGTTCAGTGGCTAATGTTAACTAGTTAACCTCCCCCCCCCCAACTGTTTAATATTTGATGCAAAACAAAACATAATTAAATATCTAGACTCAGCCACGGAAGAATGAGCAGTAGAGCTTTTCAAGCAAGACAAGCAGGCCTGAAATCAGAAATATTTTCTTTAAAGTGGCTGGTTCCTTTCACTTTTGAACATTCGCTGATGGAAAAAATAATAATTCTGAAGCTAGGCTGGATGGTGCGTACCTGTGGTCATAGGAGGGCTACTCAGGGGGCCAAGGCAGGAGGATAAACGAGACTTGTCGAGGCTACAGAGTGAGCTCAGGGGCTTGTTTGGCCAACTTAGTGAGGCCCTGGCTCAAAAAGTTGGGCTGGGGATCTTGCTCAGTGGTAGAACGCTGACATGTGTGATCTGACTCAGTGGTAGGATGCTGGCATGTGTGATCTGACTCAGTGGTAGGATGCTGGCATGTGTGATCTGACTCAGTGGTAGAACGCTGGCATGTGTGATCTGGCTCAGTGGTAGAACGCTGGCATGTGTGAGCTAGTTCCAGGGCTGAAAATGAAATTAAAATGGAACTTTAGCTAGCCCAACAGTGAATGTAAACCACAGGGCAGGCTATCTAAAGAGGCAGGTACCACGATACACAGCACAGGGGCTGAGCAAAGAGGTGACATGTGGGGCCAGAAGCAGTCCGGACGCCAGGGCACTCTCTGCACCGATGTCCTTTTCTAAACACAGAGAAGAAAAAAAATCCCAGAGGTCTAACTTCCACCGCTCTAACGAAAGCTGGCTTCCAGTCCTCCATGGCCTCCTGGCATCAGCAAGGAAGGTCGGACATGCCCTGGCCGCTGACATGAAATTCAGGGACTGAGAGGGACTGTTTCCTTCACTATAAACGACAGCAGGTTATAAAAAAAAAAAAAAAAAAAAAAAAAAAAAAAAAAAAAAAAAAAAAAAAAAAAAAAAAAAAAAAGATAACTAAACTCACAAGAGGTTTTGTACAAAAACATGTTTAAAAAGGCAGGGTTGAACATAACCAAGATAAGGGAATTCTTTCTTTGGGCCACAGCAGAAGGTATGCATATGACCATGGTAAACTTTGTTTGGATTTTATCACACAGTTATGTGAAAGTCACTCATAGTCTCCCTGTGAAGAATAGGACAGGTAAGAACTTCTCCCTTCCTGTCTCCCCTCCCCCAGGGGTAGCCTGCTCCCCTCCAGTCCTTTGTTTTATGCACTACTAAAGCAACGTTTATAACTTAAGTCACTGAAATTGCTGGCCTGGAAAACAAGGCTCTAGCAATTCTCACAGATCTGAAAACATCAAAGACTTGCCAAAAGCGGCTCCATGACTTTCCAAGACTACAGATTACCTTCTCAGCATATGTATCCACACTTTACCAGCATTCTCTGAGTTAACAGTAATTAAAAATCAGATCTCCTTGACCAAATGATGCAGGCGAGATCAGGTGGGGTGAGACTTCCGTAAGCAAGCCATGATTTTACGGAGAGAAAGGCCAGGCTGCAGGAAGATGGAGGGAGGGAGGGAGGGCCCCATCAATCCCTAGCCCTTCACACAGCTTCCCTGGGAGCCTCCTTTGGAGGAATGCAAATTCCTCAGTCCACTGCTAAGACCTCTGGACAGCTGTGCTCTTAGCAATCCCAGGACACTGTAAAGCTGCCACAGTGCTTTGTGACTTAGCTTGAATCATTCACTCAAAGATTTAACCAAATCTTTGAGGTCATCATAAGGCTTAAGAACAGGAAAAATAGCCATTGCATATTTACTGCAGAACTGTAAATTGACCTGGGCAGCTCCATGCTAGGTAAGCACTCTAGCCCTGAGCCAAATACACCCTCTTTTTACTTTGAAAATATGAGGCAAGGTCTTACTAAGGTACCCAGGCTGGCCTTGAACTTACTCTACCTCAGCCTCCTGAATAGCAGGACTTAGAAGCCTGTACTATCAGGCTAGTCATTAAAAACAAATCTTTTAATTATTATTACTGTGTGTGGGTATCTGGATGCCATGCATGTGTGTGCAAACCAGAGGGCAACTCTGGAGTCTGTCGTCTTCTACCTGTATGTGGGTTCTAGGGGTGATCTCGGGTTGCCAGGCTCACTTGGCAAGCACCTTTTCCTACAAAGTCGTCTTGCTGGCCATCTGGTCTGGAACTCTCAACCCTCCTGGGGGTGGGATTACAAGCATGGGCCACTGAGTATGATAAGAATGGCCTTTTCTATACAAAGTCACACAAATGCACTATGGGATTTGCGGGGTGGGGCAGAAACACGGAAGTGGGGGAGGAAGAAGGCACCGTGGTTTGCCATCTGAAATCTGGGAATGAGATTCCAGTTTTATCAAAAAGCTTCTGGCAGATAACACAGACTGACTGTGAAGTCAATTCCAACTCCCCTTTCACTTTCACGTTCAGCTACACTGCCAGGGCTCCGTGGACACGTAACTTCAGCATGTCCAGCTACACTGCCAGGGCTCTGTGTGCACATTAGTGAGACATGTAACTTCAGCAAGGGTGTGGAGTCACAGACCCTGTGGCATCTTTCAGTGAGGATGCCATCTTCACAAGCTTGTCTCAAGTCATGACCACTCAATGTATGTGAACTTCCCATCCCTACATGTCTTCCTTCCCTTCAACATCAGGCTGTCACTAAACTGCCACAAAACTTCCCAGTGGTACACAAAAGCTACTAACTGAAACTTTCAACAGTCCATGTTAACATGTCATTCTAGTGGTGTGTCAAAGATGATGACTCCATAAAGGTTCAGGGCAGTAGAGCAGCCATGGAGTACCATACCATACTTTCTAAATGGATGAAGAACATCAAAACCTCAGAGAAGAACATGGGTCATGTTACAGAGTGGATGGATGTCCCTAAGCACAGAATCAGGAGTCATAAAACAGCAGATGAATATATTTACCTATAGAAGAATAAAATTTGTGGCCAAAATGATTATAAACAAGGTCAAAAGGGACATTATAGTTTTTTAACATTAAAACCTTAGGGAAAAAAACCCATTTAGTGTGTGTGTGTGTGTGTGTGTGAATATATGGAGGTCACAGGACAACTGTGGGGGATGGTTATCTCTTTCTGCCACGTGGGTCCCAGGGAATCAGACTCAGCCTTGCAATACGCACCTTTACCCACTGAGCTCTCTTTCTTAGGCCCAACCACCACTTCCTAAACATTTAAGAAAGATAATTCAATATAAAACCCAGATGGGTAGGATGGAAGCAAGGTGTGTGGCCAATGAGAAACTGTTCATATTCGCTGGTCAACAGATGCCAGTCAAAGCAATTACTCAATAGCATTCTCTGCTTTTGGATTAGCAAAGGTTAAAAGCCTTTGAGAAGCATTTTCAGAAAGGGAATGGGGTCATCTCATAGTCATCAGTTTTTGGAGGGCAATTTGGCTCTGCTAACTAACAATGTCAACAGGCTGTTGGACCTAGTGTTTTCAGTTAGGACCCGACTGTAGAGGTCCATGTACACACAGATATTCCTGTAACAAATGCTTGTTGACGTATGCTAACGGCAGCCATGTGAATGCAGTCAGTGACAGGCAAAACAGTGAGGTAGGTGTACATATGTTGACTGCAAAAAGATGTTCAAGGCGCTCCCGGCTAGCAGCAGATCGCTTGCAGAATGGTAGGAGCGACACAGTCTCAGTGTACAAACATGTTTGTTTGGAAGCTTTCTGAGAGGGGCGGAGCAAACATTAATGACAGTTATGGGAGATCGTGGGAACTGCTGGGAGGATTTTTTCTCTTATGTTAATTTTTCATCATTTAAAATTTAACTACTGGCTTGAATTATTGTTTAATAAGAAGTTCAACGTATAAAACTCTTGCACATGGGAAAAGACCAGCAGGTGAATGAGAGAAGCAGGGGTGAGTCCTGTAGCAGAGACGGGGGACTGTGCACCAGCAGTTGCCCTGGGCACCTGTGGCCTCAGATGGCCTTCCTCTTTCCTGGAGAAAGCCTTCAGGAGGCCAGGGGACCTAGTCTGGAAGCACAGCACCTGCTGAGGTATGTAGTCCTTTGATGCAGCACCCCTAGTTTCAGTCACTCTCAGTACTACCCAGAACCCCCTCTGCTCCAGAAAGAACAGGGTCTGTCTACCTAAGTGACCAGGGGCCTTGGGGAATCAGTACAGATTTTACCAGGGATGCCAGGACTTAAGACTCAGGACTGAGCTGAGCCCAGATGACCTTGCTCTCAGTCCTGCATGCTGAGCAGGCAGTGGAGGTGCCCGATGGTAGAACTGTTCTCCTTCATGTCATCATTTAAAGATGCAAATCGGGGCTAGGGGTGTAGCTCAGTGGTAGAGTCTTGTTTAATAGGCACACGGTAATTCCCAGTACTGGGAGGGGGCCGGGAGGAGCACCAAAACAAGACACAAGTTACTTCAGCCAGGTGCTGCCTTTTTGGAAGCCAGTCTCAAGAGTCACATGGCCTGACCCACCATCTGCTGTAGATGCAGGGCAGAGTCTGTAGTTTATTGATCTCATGTTAAGAAAAATTACACAAGGAACCTTCTCGTCCCTGTTTACTTTATGCTGGAATTGCGTACATGGTTGAGCCTAGTTTGTGGGAAAAGGGCCAGTGTCCTCAGCAGGGTTTGCATGGTCCACAGATGCTTTCATCTAGCACCTAGTTTTACAGTTGGCCATGAATTACCTCTTTGTAGAGTAGTGACATTAAATGGGAGGGGGCAATAGATGCTGCCACCCATTTACTACAGAAACTTGTGCAAGAAAGATGTAGGGAAAGACCTTTGTAGAGGTTAAAGGAAGCCCTGTGACTGAGCCTGCTGGGTGTCACCTGGAAACACTAACTCAGATGATGCCAGATCAATCTTTCCCCCAGTGAAGCCCGACCCCTAGGTGGTCAACGGAGACTGAAAGTCTTGAGAAAAATAAAATGATTGGCCTTTTTGGGCCAGTTGAAATGACACATGGCACCAAAAAGTCTTCTTGGGCAATCCAAAGTCACAAAACCCACTCTATTCAGTGTAGGACTGCTGTACTTCTTGGAGGCTCCAGGAAATATGTCAAAGTGCACACACAGATTGGAATCCCATAATTGGAATCAGATAATCCTTACAGACCAAAAGACCAATTCACAGACTGTTTAGGAACTGATTTCTTCCCTGAAGACATGGGGCTGAGCCTAGCTGTAAAGTTCCTTAGGGGAGTTGTTTGCTGCATGGTCTGAGGATGGAGAATGCTGCTGGCTGGCCAAGGGGGCATGGAGAAGAGCAAATGGTAGGCCCAGTGGAGGCCTGGGGACACAGGCACACTCAGCTCTGGAATTCAAGGTTTTCAAAGGGTAAGTGAGGTGGCCTGGCAGAGGCAGAGTCGCAGAGCAGCTGGCCTGAGGGGACTGAGGGGCAGGCTGGCTCCTGTGAGTTTAGTCTAAGCCCAGCCCAGAGCTGCAGCCAAGCAGCCCTGGAACAGCAACACTGCGCAGGTTCAATGAGCCAGACTCTGCCGTGAAGGAGCAAGTCTGGGCAATGTGTGTTATGTTCCAGATCAGAGGAGCTGGGCCAATACAGTATGGGGGTGGGGGGCTCAGGCCACCTCAGTTTACGGGAAAGCTCTTCTTGGGAGAAAGGAAATGGGGGCTGCAGGGAGCAAAGAGGTGAGCAGTGGGTGAACAATGCAGCTGTCTGCTTTCTCCCCTGGATAGCTGTGCTGTTCACAGCTCAGACTAGCTTTGTTTCTCTGCTTTTTTTTTTTTTTTTAATAGATGTTTATACCACATGATAAAACTCAACAGAAGCAAGAACATTGAAAAACCTTTCCCCTGAGTAGGCCCAAAGGCCTGAAGGATGTTATGCATGTTTTAATAGAACTGGATGAAGATACATACGCTTGGTACGGGAATGACCTGCCTCTGGTCACCCTGTGGAAAAAGAAAAGAAAATCATCGTCAGGATGGAAGAGAAAGAGATCACATTTTCAGAAGAAACTTCTGAGCTCTCTTGAGCACAAACAGCAATGGCCTTCCCACCCCTCCACCCTGGTGGCAGTCAGTGAGCCAAGGGACTTCTTGGAGGGAGCAGGCCCATGCTGCTTCCAGACTCCTCCCGGACTTGGAGGCAGAGCTCTCTATTTATTTAAACAGTGTGTGCCCTGCTCCCAGGAATCTGCCTCTACCTTAAAAACAAAACCAAACACTCATGTTTTGATCCCCACCCCTCTAATAACTGGCTTGTCTCTTGTTTTGAAGCAATTTCCCCCTAAAAGGACATCAGTATAACATGCAGGGAAAGGGAGGCAGGTTTATCAGATTACAAGGAATGCCTGAGCACACTCCAGGGCCTCCGTAGGCTAGAGGAGAGAATGGGAAAGAGGACAGGGCAAGGTACTAGAAGTGCCCTCCCAGGCTACCCACGAAGCTATCACCTTTAAGGGAAACAACACTGTATTCACTGAGGGTGTTAAGATTCATGCCCTAAGGAAGGGCCTCAACTAGCCTCAGCCCATAATACCAGCCATTGCAAACGCAAGAAAAAAAACGTTTTATTTATTTTTTTGTGTTTTTTTTTTCTTTTTCTTTTTCATATGCTAGGACATGGAGATATACTGCTTCATGTCTCCAAGTTTGAGGATTTGTGAAAAGATGTATCCATGGTTACCAAGGTGGTCATGGTCTCCTGTGAAGGCCAAACCTGATGGTAAAGGCAGGTGGCTGGCGCCTCCTGATAGCTCTGCTGAGACCAGCATGGTGACTTCCTGATCCTCTTTGGCCCCTAGACATCACCTCTGTGGGGGTAACGCAATTCCTCTTTTCTCTGAAATGACCCTGATGGCTCCTTGCTTTGCCAGGAGGCCTCCAAAAGGGACCATTCTCTATAATTCTAATCAGCCTCTATCACTTGGGCTCTCTCACACAATAGCACATGCTAATCAAATCCTGATGTCTAACAACTCCTGCAAGGAACTTCATTCCAGAAATATCTAAACAATACCATTCCCAGTGTCTGGACTCAGGAGCAGATGGCTGCTATCAGCGGGGGAGATTTTAACTGGAAGCTCGTAAGTGCTGGCCCCTTTTGAGATGGGATTTTGAGCCAGATGATGGTGAGGATGCCCTCTAACTGCCCACACAACAGCATCTCTGGCCTGCCTCACCAGGGTGCCTCCCAGAGCAGGGACAAGTCTCTAAGTACTACAAGTGCTCCTGGAAGTAAAGCCATGTAGGAAGCCCTGCTCCAGCCAGAGACCACAGAACCCCACTCAGTCAGCTTCAGAAACACCTGTCACAAGCTGAACATGTGTGGAGAGGTCTGGGGAGCACAGCTGAGGGCTGACAGAACAGGGACACAGGTATGTGAGAATGAGGACTGCATGTGTGTGCTTTGAGGGGTGTGTATGTGTGTGTGTATGTATAGGATATGTGAATTTGTGTGTACAGGGCTTGTGTATATAGGGAGTGTATGTATGTGTGTATTTGTGTTTCTGGCAATCCCTTTTAGGTTCTCCTTACTCCTGGGGTCCTCCAGGGTCACTGCCTTTGGACACGGACTCCTCTTAGTCTCTGGATGCTGCTGGCCTTCAGGTCCAGGGTGTAGTGAGATGCCCCAGTGACTGTCAGCATGAAGCACTGCTGCAGAATGGTTGAAAAAGGTTCCAGATCTTCCTCTTTTCAGGGCAGGTGGTGTCTCAGCAGCTGCCTGTTCCATTCTGTCCACGGCTTTCTTTCCATCTTCTCCATCGCTGAGCTAGGAGAGGCAGGGAGCCTTGCAGACTTCAGTGGAGATATTGGTGAAATTATTAAGGCCACTCCACGTAGTTAAAAGGGAGGTTTATTTTGTGGGATAACTTACAAATGAAGGGATAGGTTGTAGGGTCTGACAAAGGTATGGCACAGTCCGGCGGTGTTCTCTGAAGAACTCTGCTTGGTCTACCTTCAGCATCCAGGGTCCCAGAACCAAGAGAGACCTCTCTTCTCGATCCTGGGTCTTCAGCTTCCTCCCTCAGCCCCACCTTGTCGGCGTGACCATTACTGAAGCCTCAATGGGGGTTGGAACTTCCAGGCCAAGGCTGGGATGGCTACCCACTACATGGAGTCAGGTCTGGGATCTACTTCCACATCTGGGCTTGGCCTGTGTTCTGTGGGTGCTGGTGGAATTCAGTGCAAGAGGCAGAGCGTCCCCTGGGAGTCAGCTTCCCCCATCCACACGGTTCCACAGACCATGCAGTTGTGATACAGACACTTTAGACTGAACTAAGTTTAGAAGATTTATTTTTATGTTACATGTATGAATGTTTTGCTTGCAGTATGTCTATATGCCATGTGCATGCCTGATGCCCATGGAGGCCAGAGAGGGGTGACTGGAGTTACAGAGGGTTGTGAGCTGCTACATGGGTGCTGGGAACCCAACTCTAGCCCTTTGGAACAGCAGCCAAACCTCTGAGCTTTCTCTCCAGCACCCCTCCCCCCCAAAAAAAAATTAAAACCACCTGAATTATTTAAAAAGACACTTTGGCAAATGTGAATAGAGGCAACAGCCTATGAATGAACAGGAATTCTAAGTGAGACTACCATTCTCAAAGGAGTACCTTTAAAAGGTGTTTATCTCAACAGATAACTGAGGACCCCAGTTCCCTTCAAGTAGGGCATTTCTCCACAGTGACAGTGTCTTAAATCTCTTGTTTTAAAATCTTCTTATTACATCCACTTATTTATTTATCTATTTATTTATCTATATATCTATCTATGTATCTATGTATCTATGTATCTATCTATGTATCTATGTATGTATGTATGTATGTATGTATGTATGTATGTATCTATCTATCTATCTATCTATCTATCTATCTATGTATCTATGTATGTATGTATGTATGTATGTATGTATGTATGTATGTATCTATCTATCTATCTATCTATCTATCTATCTATCTATCTATCTATCTATTTTGTGTGTGCTTGTGGGCGAGGGCCTTCCCGCACATGTGAAGGGTGGAGGACAACAGCTTGCATGAGCTGGTTCTCTCCTTCCACCATGTGGGTCTCAGGGATGGAACTCAGCTTGTCAGGCTGGGTAGCAAAAGCCTTTTCCTGCTGAGCCGTCTCAGGGCAATAGTTCCTAAGCAGAGGGGGAGTGCATGGGAGAGCTGCTTGGAATGGGCAGGATACGAACCACAGTGGACTCCCACTGTACATGCTACCGAGAGCTATACACATTACGGAGTAACATCTGCTAGGATATGCTGTCTTTCAGTGTGCGTTTCCTTAAGGTTTCTTCAGTATTCTCTGATGATTTTTCCTTCCACAAGAATCTATGCCCATCCAGAAACACAGAAGAGTTAACCTAGCTTTCAGCCATTCGGATCAGTTTTCCTCTCTCTCCGGCATCTATATAAACCATGACGTCATCTACAAGCAAGGCTAATTTTATAACATTTCCATATTTATACCAACTGTTTCATTTTCCTGTTTTATCTCACCAGCCAGAACCTACCAATGATTCGACTGTGTTGTTTGCTGCTCATTTCCAGAAGACAGAATAGCTTTTTATCATAGCTTTCTTCTTGTACTTGGCCATATTTTTGGTCATATGGAAGGATGGCTGAGCTATTAAATACCCCCACTTATTAGATCTTTTATCACTGTAAATGTCTTTACTGTGTCTAATGCCCCAAAAATTAATTAATTAATTAATTAATTAATTTATTTAATTTGTGTGCAGGCATGTGATGTGTGTGGGTGTCTATGGAGGACAGACAAGTGCATCAGATCCCCTAGAGGGGCACTGAATGATAGTTGTGAGCAGCTTCACAAGGATGCTAGGAACTGAACCCAGGTCCTCTGCAAGAGAAGCAAGTGCTCTTACCCACTGAGCCATCTCTCCAGCCCCTAACATATTTGACTCAATTCTGCTTGATCTGATACTAACATTGCCTTAACAGTAAGACCCCTTTCTTTGGGTTCGGTCTGTCCTTCTACACTGCACCCATCTCTCTACTTCCTGCTTTCTTTTATCATGCTGTGTTTGAAGTTAGCATGGAGACAATTCACTACTCATACAGGTGACAGGCATAACCAGGCAACACCCAGTCATCCTGGAGTCTCTTCTGGGTACATGGGAAGGGCGTGTTTTCATGCCTTGAAGTTAGGTATAGCTGCTCGTCTTGTTGCAGCCACTGAAGGCAAAATGTGTTTGCTCCTGGGTCAAAACCTGCAGGCACTGTGACAGTCAAGGAAGCCAAAACCTGGGCCATCATCACCGTATGCCCATGAATGAGCTGAGCTGACACACACCGCAGCTCACAGGTGGCCACTGAGTCTGTGAGATGTGGCTAGTCCACACTAAGATGTGAGCTAATAGAAAATATATGTGTATTAGTTCTTGACCTGGTAAGAAATTACCCAGCAATATTCTATTGGTCCTTGTTCAAACCTTGGATATATTGGGTTAAGTAAAATATTATTAAAATTAATTTCATTTATTTTAAATTATTTTTTGAAATGTGACTGGAATGATTTAAATTAGATTTGTGACTCAGTATATTTTCACAAAAGACTCAGCCAATCTATGACAAATAAAGGATGGAGGAAAAATAAAACTTTAAATAACTCTCCAAACTAATTTTTAAATTAAGTTTAAAATTTAAAAAAAGATTTATTTATTTTTTATGTGTGAGTTATTTTGTCTGCAAACATGTATGTGTGCCACATGTGTGCAGTGTCTGTAGAGGGCACTGGACCCCTTAAACTAGATGGAGTTACAGCTGATTGTGAGCCAACACATGGGTGCTTGAAACTGAACCTGTAGCCCCCTTAAATTAATTCTTATTTAGCGTGTGTGTGTGTGTGTGTGTGTGTGTGTGTGTGTGTGTGTGTGTACGCATGCTTGTGGGGTAAACAGACGCCGCTGTTTGTAAGTGTGTGTAGATCAGAAGACCTTGCAGGGACCACTTCTCTCTTTCTGCCATGGTCGTAGGGACAGAATCTAAGTCATCAAGCCTAATAGCAAGCATCTTTATCCAATGAGGCATCTTGCTGGCCCGACTTGTACTTTTTTTTTCTTTTCTTCGACACAGGGTTTCTCTGTGTAGTTTTTTGGTGTCTGTCCTGGATCTCGCTCTGTAGACCAGGCTGGCCTCGAACTCACAGAGATCCGCCTGGCTCTGCCTCTGAAGTGCTGAGATTAAAGGCGTGTGCCACCACCGCCCAGCCCGGCTTGTATTGTTTTAAGCCTTGTAGGTTTTAAGGTTGTTACCGACTGCTCTGTCTCATCTGGTGAGCTTCTTTGTATGTCATCTTTGCAGTGACTAGGTAGACCTGTGACAAAGTTCTGGGTTTTCTTTTTATTTCTTTATTTTATTGCATTGAATATTTATATTATGTGCATTGGTGTCCATATGAAGGCAACAGATCCAGAGTGGAGTTACAGATACTTGTCAGCTACTATGTGGGTGCTAGGAGTTGAATCCGGGTCCTCTGGAAGAGCAGCCAGTGCTCTCAACCACTGAGCCATCTCTCCAGCCCTGTGTTTTCTAGAAAAGCAATGACATAAAAGAGATAGGCACGTTTGTGCCACCCATCACCCTCTTCCTCCCATGAATGTAAATCTTGAGAAGCACAGAGACCAGAGACAGTCCAGCAGGAAGACGTCCAGATGGAGGAGCACACACACAGTCTGGGTTTCTCATGTTACCACTGGGATCTAAACCAACTCAGCACCAAGACTGACTCAGTCATGCAATCAGTTTAAGCTGTTGGTTTTTAGTTTTCTTTTATTTGTTGCCTAAATCATCCCTATTTGATGGCAGGCATGTTCTTGGTAATGGTGTACCGCTGAATTTACCAAACCATGCGATGTGGTCTTGGTCATCTGTGAGCAGAATTTGGTGCACTCAGCTTTGTTTTGTGCTCTCTGTAAGCTGTTTATCCTCAGCAGTCATGAGACATCAGGATCTCAACGCAGACATCCATGCTCATAGGTGGCTCCCAGTCCAGGGCTAGCTTTGACACATACACTTTTCCTTCTTTATCTTTGTTCCTCTCAGTAACCTGCACCTGTGTATCATAGTCTTCTGTCTTTTATTGTTGCTGATGGGAAGCCGGGGACTAATAGAACTGCTTTCTCTGGAACAATGTGTTCTGATGGCTTGTAAGATGTGTCATTTTGGCTGGGTGGTGGTGGTGCACGCCTTTAATCCCAGCACTCGGGAGGCAGAGGCAGGCGGATCTCTGTGAGTTCGAGGCCAGCCTGGTTTACAGAGTGAGTTCCAGGACAGCCAGGACTACACAGTGAAACCCTGTCTTGAAAGAAACAAAAACCAACCAAACAAAAAGATGTATTCCTTTAACTCAGAGTTTCATCAGCATGTACCCGGGCTCTGCTGCATCCCAGTTCTTTGGGAGAACCAGTGAACTTTCCAATGGCAGGCACAATCTGTCTTTTTCAGCTCAAGAGAAAAAAAAAAATCTGCCTCTCCTCTCTCTGGTACTTCTCCTGCTTGTGTATCGTCTAGATGGTTCCTTCCCTCCTTCATGATTTCCATCTTTGTGTTTCTGGTCTGAATTCTACACTATTTCTTCCATTTGCTTTTCCAGATTTACAGTCAGTTCTCAGAAATGGCTGCTCCTCCTTCTGCTCCCTTGTTTTCTGTTTAGTGAGATTCTGGAGCCCACAAGTCTCTCTGTCCCCAATGGCTGTCCTAGTTGTCCGTGGAGGCTGGCTTCCACTGTTTTCCCCAGGAGTCTCAGGTGCTAGTTTTTCAACATGGACCTCTCAGCTGAGGCTACATTTTTCTTTGCATGTGCAAGGCTGTGTTGTGTGTTCTGACCATGGCTGGCTATTCAGTCCATTAAGATCTCTGGGAGATGTGGGAGCTTTGAAAGTTCAGAGGAGCCCTGCTTCCATGGACCATCAGAGGTGAAGGAGGCCCCACACTACCAGATACTAGGGCAAGGGAATAAAACCACTCAGTTCATCAGCAGAGCTCCTCTAGAGTGCCCCTCCTTCCCCAGGGAGTAAGGCCTCTGCTGCTGGTTGACATTTCAGGTCTGCCTTAGGCCTCTATAGGAGACAAGCACTTGACTTTTCTCTTCCCAGGCTTGTTTGTTCCTGCGGTGTGTGGCAGGCTGGCTGGCCTACAGGCTTCTGCTGAATCCCTAAATATATTGCACTAATACTTTGATGTGGGTTCTGGAGACCTGAACTCAGGCTGTCAGACTTGGGCACAAGCGCTGTACTCACTGAGCCAGCTTTATGTTAACAATCGTGACATGCCATTCCTCAGGATAAGTCATTTTTAACCAAGACAGCAACTGATTGTATGACTATTATGTAGCTTATTTAACCAATTACCTCTTTTTTTTACAAACGCTTTTTTAAATCCCTTCCTGGAATCATTCTGTGTCTGAAAATGTACTTCCATTGCCTCAAGGAGGCTAGTTTTTTTGTTTTGTTTTGTTTTGTGTGTGTGTGTGTGTGTGTGTGTGTGTGTGTGTGTGTGTTGCTCTGAGGTCTGCATCAGGTACCTTCCTGGTCCATTGTAAGCTATACTGGATAGCGTTTTGTGGATCAATCTTTGTACATTCATAACTTTTTTTTTTTGGCTGTGAAATAAAATTGCTTTTATCAACAGGTATACTCTAAGATTCTAACTCCACATTGCCAAATGTCCTCTTGGAAATGAAAACCAATTAGCAGGCTCTCCACATCACTTAACGCTATGCTGTACCCTCCACCCCACACCAAACCCACCCCTAGAAACCTCAGAGACAGGAAAGGCCTGTTCTAGTTTACACATTTGGCCACTATCAAATATTTTTCGTATTTTTGAGCCATATATCAAAACAATCAGATGTTTTGATCTATCCCACATTTGACCAAAGTATTCTTTTCTTATTTAAATATTTAGTGTGTGTGTGCACATACCCATGGAAGCCAAGAGAGGACATTATGTCCTCCGGACTGGAGTCACAGGCTGTTGCAGCTGCCTGAGGTGGGTGCTGGGAACCAAGCTCCAGTCCCTGGAAGGGCAGCAGGAGCTCTTTACCGCCGAGCACCAACTCTCCTGCCCTTAACCCAGCGTGCCAAATCTCCTGCCCACAGCCTCTTTCTTGTTCTATGAGACATCTGTTTGTAACATAGTTTTACTACTTTGGTGTCTGTAATCTAACCACGTTCCTGATGATAACCCCCTCTGCATTTTCATGTTGCTGTCTTAACCTGGAATCCAATTTTGACAGAAACTAATATAACCTGGTTTCTTTGCTTGTTCCTGGAGAGCGCCTCTTTGTTTAGCCTTATATTCTTAACCGTTCTGAGTCATTTCATTTCAGATGTGTCTGTCAGACAGCCTGTGGGTGGTTTGGGGTTCTGACCTATTATGACAATCTAACACACACACACCCCAGCAAACACTCTATGTGACTTTGCTGTTGTTAAACACATGTATTAAACTCAATTACACTCACTGCCAGGACTGCTCCATCTCTATCTTATTTTACTTGTTTCTATATCTGCTACTGGTTACTTTTAAAAAATTATATTTATCTATTCTGAGTGTGTGTGTGTGTGTGTGTGTGTGTGTGTGTGTGTGTACACATCTGACCATGTCATAGTGTGTGTGAAGGGGTCAGGAAATACATCCTGGGGGGTCAATTCTCTCCTTCTACCATGTGGGTTCTGGGGCTTGAACTCAAGCCATCAGGCTTGGCAGCAAGCCCCTTTACCAGCTGAGCCATCTTGCTGGCCTTAAATTTCTATCATACATGCTCTTCAGTTGCTAGATGGGAGGACCAGAAATCCTTTCTCTAAAAAGACTGAACCCAAGTCTTAAATGGCTGCATGCATATTTCACATACTCCTGTGAGGGCATCTGTCATGGGTAGGACATACGCAGCCTCAGCTTTACAGTTTGCAGGATTCCGTATGTACTGACCTTCTGAAGCCCACCATTCTCCTCCACCAGAGGCGGAAGCACACTGGGGCTGCTGGGTGGAGGGGCCTCCACATTGTAGTCTCGGAAGCAGCAGAAGAAGGAGCTGAGGATGCTACGACCCCTCTGCTTCTTCAAGCTGACGTTGCGCTGGGAAGCTGAAAGAGAAAGAGTCACGTGAATGACCCAGGCATGTGAGTGTGAGTGTAAACTGAGGTGTGTGGGTGTGAGTACTGGACCAGACTCCAGGGGCCCTGTAGCCCAATCCCACAAGTGGTACAAATCCCTTTGACTTCAGTTCAGTGGGGCTGCTTGCTCCTTAAGTGCCCATCCTCAGGGTCACTGTCACCTGTGTCCTCCAGTCTGAGGAGGTGAAGCATTCCTACCATGCAATAAGCACTACTGAAAATCAGTGTTTTTTCGTGAATAAACCAGACCTGACCCTGTCTCAGAAGCATCTTCCCACTGGACAGCAAGAGCCACTTAGAAACTTGGTTCTTGGACACTCCCTGTGCATTATGGGGACTGTCAGCTTTAGGGTTAAAGAGGACAAAGGAACTCTCTTCCTAAAGTCAGGCACTTGTCAAAAGTTGATGGGGTGACCTGGGCCCCCAAGAACAAAGCCAAGGTGTCCATTGCAGAGGCAGCAGGAGCTGTGACGTGCAGAGTGTGGGCTTGAAGGATCAGGTTAAGTTCTCAAGATCCACTACTGTGCCCTGGCCTGTCCTGGACGGAGGCGCCTGAGGGAGGGATGGGTCTTTCTATTTATCCAGGGCTCAGGACAAGCTGCCACAAGTCAGAACTGAAAGGTGAAGTCTGGCGCAGATGGAAAACACACCTCAGGGCAGACTGACTGCTTGGATGGGAAGGTGCTTTGGCCTGGGAATGTGGCTGGGGCAGTCCTACCACATGTCATGGCTGGGTGGGTCTGCAGTGCTCTGAGCTGTAGCCACAGGGAAGGGACCATGCTGAGGGTTAGTGATGTGGAGCACTCGTGAGAACACGCCTCTCCTCATGACCCACCGGGCATTACTCTTCACTGTGTGAGTTTAGTGATTCGTTCAGTGCCTTTCCCCCCAAGTGGCCACAACCTCAGGAATCGTTTCCTGGTGACAGCAAAACCAAATGCATCCAGGAGATTCTGGGAAGGTGATTTCCAAGCAACTGTCCAGATGTGGATGGTCTACAGCCCTCACACATGACCCTTAGGGGTTGGGGAGATAGCTCAGATGGTTAAGAACATTTATTCATTACACAATAATGAGGACCAGAGTTGGGATCCTAACACCCATGGAACAAGCTAGGTGTTCCACACATCTGTAGTCCCAGTTCTGAGGGGGAGAGGATGGATGGGGTTCACTGTCTTCCAGCTTCACTGAGAAAACTCAAGCCCCAGGTTTGGAGAGAGACCATGCCTCAAAGGAACAAGCACAGACTGATGGAGGAAACCTGATGCCCTCTTCCGATCACGTGCGCGGATGATAAATGATAAAAATGAAAAATCCTGGGGGAGCTGGATGTTTATGTCTTCTTCATGAACCCCTGAGTATATGTACAGAATACCAGTGGTTGCATTTCAGGATTCAAATGCTGGGTCAGACCAATGGGCCAACAGGTGGTGGCTGCATCCGTGACTGGTGTGAAAAGACATGGCTCCTGTCAAGTTTACTGAAGGCTGACCTTCTACAGACCAGGCCATCACAAACCTCACCTCCTGGACTCCACACAGCTCCCAGAGGATCTGGGGTCATTGCTTCCATCTTTGCTGAGAGGGAGCAGCTAGTACTTGCTGGTACCAGAAGGAGAACCCAAGTGGGCCTGTTTCCAAAGGTGTGATTTCCCAAGTGCCCCACTGAAGGCGAATCTTCAACCAACTGAGGTTTGATTAAGGAGCAGAGAGCTTGCCAAGCAGAGAGGAAGGCACTGTAATAAACTTGTATTTAATACAAATGATTGGTCTGACTGTCTCATAATTAGTTTGGGAGTTAAAATTTTTATGTTACATTCAAATAACTTAACCATGGGCAGGAGGGAAAAACCCAACCCAACAGCATGCTGGTCTCCAGGCTGACGGCACACTTCTTTGCAAGTCTACAATTTGCTTGAGTCTCAGAGATGGTGAGCAGCCTGAGAGGAAGCACCTTCCAAGGTCTGTTTTCATCTTTAGCGTATACAACTCTTCCTCCCCACTAATTAACAGACAACTACTTATAAAATCAATCAATAAACCTGAAACTTGGAACCAGTAAGGCACTTACGTTTCTACCGTTGGATCACTCACTGTTTAGAGTCAGTGGAAGTTAGTCTACGCAGCATGGAGGCTGGTGGGAGTGGACAGGTTTCCTCGCCTGCCTCCTTGGAGAAGCGGCTTTGGTGGGTTCCCCTTGTGTTAAGTCAGGGAAGCTCTGGGCCCTGCTAATTTCCCAGGCTGGTGGGTCACTCTCAGCATCAGGCTAGGCAGGAAATAGACACATTTCCTTAGCACCAGTGTATGACTGAGTGGCTGGAGCCTTTGGTCCAGACCTCTCTCCCACATTTCCATTGTTTATCTAACCTGTGGGATGGACATCTCTGTCTCGTAGGTCCCTCCCCGTGACATGGCTAAGTGGAGCTTAGGGTCTCTGTGCCACAGGCTAGCCCTTTGTCTTTCACTAGGCTGTTCTGAACCCTAAGCAGCTCTTACATCTGTCTTCCGTGTTTCCTCGCCAGGCAGAGGCCCTGGACCTGCAGTATTGTCCTGACTTGATCTGCTGCAGATCTTTACCCCACAGGACCCACGAGGCAGCTAAGCCTACCAAGTGATGAGAGAGAGCATGGGCTCTGCAGCCAGCTTGCACAGGCGTCTGACCCAGCCAGAAGCAGCGGGGAAGTTACACTACTTCTCTGAGCTTTGGTTTTCATGTCAATAAAACAGAGACATTAGAAATAGCCACATCAGGCAAGTGAGAATTAAAGGTTTTATTGTAAGTATTTAGAAAAGAATCTAATAAAGGTGGGCATTAAAACAAATGCTAGCTTTTGGAATCATCAGTAGTCTTTCTTTTCTTAAAAATGTCTTTTAGGGGCTGGAGCAATGGCTCAGTGGTCAACGGTGGGCAAGGCCCTTAGAAAGAATTCAAGTTTGGTTCTAGTGCCCTGAAACTGTTGGCCATAACCATCTGTAGCACCAGCTCTTAGGGACCCAATGCCTTCTTCTGACCTCTCTGGGCATTACACACACACACACACACACACACACACACACACACACACACACACACACACAGACACACTCACACACAGTTAAAAATAAAACAAATCTTTAAAGTAATTTTTTTTTTCTTTTCGAGACAGGGTTTCTCTGTGTAGCTTTGCGCCTTTCCTGGAACTCACTTGGTAGCCCAGGCTGGCCTTGAACTCACAGAGATCATCCGCCTGCCTCTGCCTCCCGAGTGCTGGGATTAAAGGCGTGCACCACCACTGCCTGGCTAAAATAATTTCTTTTAGGAGTTTATTCAGCAGTACATTTATTTCCTTTTTCTTTTACATTTTTCTTGTTTATCTCATTATTAAAAACACGTTATTTATTTATTTAGTCTGTGTGTGTGTGTGTGTACCCATGTGCACACTAAGTGTGGAGGTCAGAGGACAACTTGTGGGTATCAGTTCTTTCTTTCTATCATGTGGGTCCTGGGGCTTGAACTCAGGTCACTGGGATTTGCAGCAAGCCCCTTTTCTTGCTAAGTCATCTCATCAGCCCATCAACTTTTGCTTGGTAGAACAGAAATGAATCTGCTGGTAAGTTCCGGATTAAGACTGGATGTTGCAAAAGTAATTTTTTTCTTTCTACTAGCATCTGCCAACGGAGAGATGCATTTATTATAACAGGTTTCAGTTATATAAACTACTTTAAAAGCAACACTAGACAAATCCCAGGAAATGATTCTATTCAATTGCTCTAAAAATCGGATGCAGAGATGGGCAAGGCAAAGGGAGGGGCTGAGTGTCCAGTGTGCTCTGCTGGTTGTTTTCTGAGAGAAAGAACGAGGTTCTCAGGAGAAGGGGCAGCCTCCATACTCCCTCTCTCTCCTATTCACAGCTTGGTCCCTCCGGGCTGTGTTTCGCCCTCTGCTGAGCCCTGTTCCCGCCCAGCCTGCAGCTGGCCCTGGGACCAACGGAACGGAGCAGGGTGGGGGCAGCAGAGCCAGTGCGTTCTCCTACCAGGTTCCCTGCTGTGCCTTGACTATTTCCCTGGGCTCAGGGCGCGAAGAAACCCCTCTATCTCTTCCTTTGCTGTGATGATGAGGCCATGCCCGAGGCCGGCCGAGCCCGGCAGCTGCTATTTTCTCCACCAGATGGCTAGGCTATGGGTATCTCCTCCTAAGGTGAATAAAGGGAGACTCTTGGCAGATGCAGACAAGTGAGTCTATGACTCAACTTTTTATTTCTCAGAAGACACAAGAGTAGAAATCATGGAGGTGGGGGTGCTGGGGTGGGCCTGCGTCTCATGGTCCTTGAGTGTCTCCTGGAGGGGGTGACAGAGAGGAAACCAGATGGAAGGCTGTTTTTCTGGGCATGCCCTACTGCTTCTTTCTAGTCATCACCTCAACAAATAAGACCCGCTTCCTGCTGTGGATGTGGCCCTCTCTCTCCGGCCAGGGCTGGAGCTTCTGGAAACATCTATAGATAAGGCTTGGCGTGGACACCATAGCAATTGCCTTTTCCGCAGAGGAAATGAGTCCCTGATCCTACAGGGCGGAAAGCTTCCAGAACATCTCCTGGTCTCTCTGGGTGGAAGCAGGAAGTGACATCATAACGTCATTAAAGGGGAACATGGCTTAGATCTGACAGTTCCACCTTCCAGAACCCCACTAAGCTTTCTTGTAAGAAGTTATTCCCTTTCCTTCCTGTGCTCACCTCACCAGCTTTCAGTCCACACAACTGAACAGACCATAAGGGTCTCGCTTGGGATTCCTGCCCTCTTTTTTGCTGGGTTTCCTAAGAAGCCTGGAGCTGGTGGGCACCCTTGTCACTAGTGCATGAAGCCAATGTTGAAAAAGCTCCTGAGAGACAGAATATTAACAAGAGCAGACCCTTGTGGAACTTTTCGTTACGTAAAACCACAGATCCCCTTTTACCCTGAGCCAGTCTAAGCCCGGTTTACATGATTTTCAATGGCAACACTCAGTTCTGGGAATGGAAGCTCTGGCGCTGGGCAGTGCAGAGCCTGGCAGATGTCTTAGGCACTATCCTTATAGCCTGAGGTGTCATGGCTAATGAGAGATGTTTGAATTTGAATACAAAATTTAGATACAGAAGAGCTATGTTTTGATGTGGGCAGTGCAGGGCACACTGGGGCCCAGGGTAGAAGGAATTGGATTTGTTCCTCTCCTCTCTCTTTTTTTTAATTCCTTTTTTGTTGACATAGGTCTTGCCACACAGCTCCAGTATGAACACATGTCACCAAGCCAGGGTAGGAATTGTTTCTAAGAAAGGATAAGAGTTATATAAACTTGCTATGGAGAGCAGGGAAATGAGGCAATGGTGTGGGAGGGGCCTAATGTGAGAGAGCACCAAGGTTGCAGGAGAGCTGGGGATGGCTCAGAGGATAAAGAGCTCGCTGTGCAGGAACAGGGATTGGGGCTGGGATTCCTGGAACACACAGAAACACTGAGTTGGCACCGTGGTCTTGCCTGTAATTCCAGCCTCAGAAGGGGGAGGCAGGTAATTCTCAGAGCAAGCTAGTGGGAGTGGTCATCCAGATGAGCTCCAGGTCGGAGAGACCCCGCTTCAAGGAATAAGGTGGAAGAGTGGTGGGGGATGATTCCTGACATCAACACAGGCCTCCACATGCATGTGCATCTGCACATGCCTGTGCCCACACACTCAAACACACACACACACACACACACACACACACACACACACACACACACACACCACCTCCCCCAGGGAAATGGGGAAGAGGCAAAAAGAAGGGAGAAGTATGAGATGGGGGTTTATTTCTGTAACTGGAATGACTGTGTGTAGCTGAAGTCATCCTGTTCCTGCCCGGCTTCCACGGCCCTCAGACCCAAGTAAACACAGAGAGACTTTTATTATTTACAAGCTGTATGGCCTAATGGCTCAGGCTTCTGGCTAGCTGTTCTTACATCTTAAATTAACCCATTTCTATTAGTCTATAAGTTACCATGTGACTCGTGGCTTACTGGCATCTTTACATGTTGCTTCTCATCACTGCGGCTGGCAGTGTCCCCTGCCTCAACCTTCCACTTCCCAGAATTCTCCTCTCTCTTTGTTCCACCTATCCTATACTTCCTGCCTGGCTACTGGCCAATCAGTGTTTTATTTATCACTCAATCAGAGCAACACATTCACAGCATAGAGAACATCCCACAGCAACTGAGGTTAAATTTTAAGTTACTAACACAAGCTATCAATTTGTAGCAAAGATCTAAGATATTTTTGTAAGCCAGCCCCATGGGCTATTGAAGAGTCTAGAATGGAAATCCTTCCTTAGAATTTGACTTATTTAAATGTCTGTGGGTTGGGGATTTAGCTTAGTGGTAGAGTGCTTGCCTAGCAAGCGCAAGGCCCTGGGTTCAATCCTCAGCTCAAAAAAAAAAAAAATAAATAAATAAAAATAAAAGTATGTGTAGGGTTAGTGAGATGGCTCGGCAAGCAAAAGAACTTACTGTACAGGCCAGACAACCTGAGGTCAGTCCCTGGAAGGCACACAATAAAGCCAGGCTCAGTGATGTACGTCTATGGTCCTGGCACACCCACTGAGAGACGATGGTAGGTGGACTGCTTACAGCAGCAGTTCCCAACCTTCCTAATGCTGTGACCCCCAACCATAACTTTTTTGTTTGTTTGTTTTTTTGAGACAGGGTTTCTCTGTAGCTTTGGAGCCTGTCCTGGACTAGCTGTATAGACCAGGCTGGCCTCGAACTCCGCCTGCCTCTGCCTCCCGAGTGCTGGGATTACAGGTTTGCGCCACCACCGCCCGGCTCATAACATTATTTTTGTTGCTACTTCTAACTGTAATTTTGCTACTGTTTTGAATTGTAATGTAAATAGCTGTGTTTCCTGATGGTCTCTGGGGTTCCAGACCCACAGATTGGGAACCACTGGCTTAGCAGTTGGTGGGCCAGTTAGCTTGGAGAATGCAGCAGGATAGAAATAATAGAGACCCTGCCTCAGCGAGCTGGAAGGTGAATCACCTCCTCAGATTTGTTCTCTGCTTTTACATATGCTTCATGGTCACACCCATGCCGCCCCCATAACTTTTTAAAAGTATTTGTGGACTGGGGAGATGCCTAAGTTGGTAAGGTGGTTGTTTTGTAATCATGGGTACACGAGTTTGGGTCCCCAGCGTGTGGTGGTGCATGTTTGTATTCCCTGTGCTGGAAAGGCAGAAGCAGGAGGAACCCTTAATCTAGCCAAACCGGTGAGCTCTAGGTTCAGTACGAGACGACTGAAGAGGACGTCTGATGTCAACCTCTGACCTGCACACACAGACACACTTGTGAATACATAAATACACGTACGTGCATGTGCACAAAACAGATAAACAATAAACCTCCCTCGAACAGAAAGCACTTATCAGGTACTGAGGAGGATGGGGAGGAGGAGGAGGAGGAGGAGGAGGAGGAGGAGGAGGAGGAGGAGGAGGAGGAGTTGTTAGCGGTGAACCTGAGCTGTCTCAGCCCTCTCCTTAGCTGCGTGACTTCATCCACCTAAACAGCAACACTGCACAAAGAACGACAGCTCCCCACAGCATCATGCCTGCAGCAAAAGCATGTATGTTCACGTGAGAGGAAAACACCCACCAGCAACTTAAAACACAGTAAGAGCGGCAGTTGACTTGGGCTCTGTGCAGTGTCTCACTGTGCACCGTGAGAATTTAGCTTACCCAGACAGCCTGGCTTTATGAGAAAACATGTAGGCAGACCCATTTTGGTTTTGGTGATGTGGACTCTAAACTTAGAACATTAAGTGGCCCTTTCAAGTTTTACCTCCAATGCAGAGGACATTTCTGTACACACGAACACCACTAAGGCAATGAAGAAAACCTACCTCCTGCCTTAGGGCCCTTCTAGAAAAATCACGTATGAATGTGGTTAGAAAGTATTGTAACCAAAGACATGAAGTGTCTAGGAGGAAGTTCACAGAGGCTGACCATGGTGTGGCCCAAGGAGACTAGTCTAAAGATCACGTGACTTAGAGTCTCGGGGAGTTTATGCCAACAGGCAGAGACTACAGTGGAGTGGCATCTACACAGGGAGAGGGCAATTTCTGGTCATCACCTTATGTTTCCTGATCCCCTAGCTTCCTTGCAGTTTCCAGAAATGTTGAAGTGTCCCCAGACCAGCCACATGCCACATAATCACTGACCTTTCATTTTCTGTGGACTGAATCTGGTTTAGAGTCAGGAGGTGAGGAAGCTCTCGGACCACTCACCCTGGCTTCAGGACCTAAACTTTTGGGGTCCACACTGACTCAGGCTTTGTGTGCTCACCATCCTGACCTTGCTACCACATGGGCTGTGATCCACCCTCCCCTCTGCTCTGATTTACACTCCTTAGCTGTGATACCTCTGCACCACCAAGGAATGGTTCTCAGGGCACAACCTCAGAGTGACTGATCAATAGATTCTGGGAGAGATGGAATCAGTGTGCAGTTGTAAACCTATGAGGTCCCAACAGACAACTCCAAACCCATGGCCACAAAGCTGACACTGGTTTGTCTCAGTGGATCACAAAACCAAATGAACATAAACATGAGTGAAGTTTGTGAGGAGAACAAGGTGTTAGTGGGAGTAGTAGGGAGACAGGGTGAAAAGGTCCAAGAACTAATTTAATTAAAGATAAGGAGTTCAGGATAAGGAGTTCAGGATAAAGAGCAGTGAGCAGACTTTGTTGCTTGATGTTATTATCTCTAATATTAATATGCCTCCCCAGTAAAGACATCTCAACAGCAGTGGGCATGAAAGTCTGTCTTTAGTTCCCATGATGCTCGATTCTCCCTGGCACAGGGGCCAAATCACCCAAGACAGCACAGTCCAGAAGAGAACTAACGTGTCACCGACAAGGAACCTTCATATGCCCTGGAGGTAGAGAGATTCCTAGGTCCATCTGTGCATCTTTGTAAAGTCCAAATTTAGCAAGGAGCTATAAGGTGACCTTAACAAAAGTCCTGTGCCTTCACAGGGGAACATGCCCTGTATCCATCCTTCCTTGGGTGATGGCTCACGAGTCTGGCCCTTCTTCATCAAGAATCCTGAGAGGTGGGCTGAGAAGTGGGTCAACTGGTGAGCGTGCTTACAGCCAAACCTGACCTGAGTTTAATCCCCAGAAACTACATGATGGAAGGTGAACTGACTCCTACAAGTTGTCCTCTGACCTCCACACCCATGCTATGAAGAATCCTGACAGGGAGTTAGCCAGAACCCCCTAACTCCTGATTACTGCTCGCACTAACTGTCCACCCATGACCTCCTCCGCTCTGCTCAGTATAAACACCACTTGTCCATGCTACCTTCAGACTCCACCAAGGATCTAGACTGAGGGCTCTTTCCCCTATCGCAACAGTCCAGAATACAATCTCTTTGCCATTTTAACTACTACCCAGATCCAATTTCCTCCAACAACATACCCCTTCGACTGGCAATGTGACAGAGCACACCAACGAGCCTTTTTCTTATCAAACTTCAGTGATCTGGGGGCTGGGGACGGCACAGCTCAACATGTAAGAGTGTAAGAGCGCTGGCTGTGCAAGCGCGAGTGTATCAGTTTGCACGCCCAGCTCCCATTTCAAAAGCACACAGGCTTGCCGAGGCCTGCCGGCTGCTAGCTCCAGACTCAGACCCCGTCTTAAGTGAATAGGGCAGATGGTGTCAGAGCAGGAAACCCAACATTCTCAAGGGAAGGGTATGAACCTGCACACCCCCACCACACCCAGGAGTGATCCAGAGCAGATTTACAACAAGCTCTGTGTACAGCAACCTTGTGGATGTCCATGCTGCTATATTCTGTCCATGCGGCTACAGCTACAGAATGAACATCAAATGTGCCTTAAGGTAAGGCTGTTGCTTCACACACAGGAATGTTAGAGCAGAGCACATTAATTACAGATCTAAAGAGACCATACTGCTGAATTCACAACTACATCATGCTAGAGAAAGCTAAATGCCCTCTTAAAAGGAGGGTGAGGGCGAGCCCTTTCCGGAGGCCAACACAGAGATGAATGCACCATTTCTTCCCTCCTAGAATGGGCTCCTATCTCTGGACCGGCTCCCAGGCCGTGGTCTGGAATGGGTGTCTAACAGGAAATTCTGGGCAGTGCATGCACACATTACATTTCTTTATCCGCCCTGGAAGAGCTGTCAACAAACAGACTTCCCCTCTGCTGAGATAAAAGGGGAGTGTTCAGAGTGGAGAGGGGCCGGGCTGCCCACCACACAGTTCAAAAGAAAACCCAAACACTTAGAAAAAAAGATTTAGTTAAGAAAAGAGCCACCTTTCAAGATATCCAATCAGTGTCTATTTTATTTCCATGAGATAAATTTCCCCAGGGAATTCCATAGGACAGTGTGAAAGAGTCATCTCTGGGAACACAACACTGGCCCCGATCTTCAGCAGCAAGCTGACCGCTTCCTTCTGAGATGACAGCAGTGTTTCCCTGTACTGTCTTACATTAGCTGAGCGTATTTGTACATGGCCCTTTATACACATCATCTCTGCTCTTCACAGTGTGTAGTGCAATCATAACCAGCCTATTTGCCCACAAGAACACAGGCACCCGGGTTCCGAACTCTCGCCCTGCATGCCGCAGTCTCACTTCCAGAGACATCCCCTGCATCTGAGTCCTCAAATCTCTCCCTTCCCTTCAGAGTCAGCACACGTGAGAAACAAAGGAGCCAAGTCCTGCTAGGAAGCCCCACTGTGGGTAGAGCCACTGTGCCCTCCGTGTGCCCAGGGCATAGCCTCTCAGTGATGATGCCTAGGCGCTCCCACACTACTGGGAACACCTTCCTTGCCTCAGCACTTTCCTTGGCCCTGGCGACCAGGGACACTCACCGAGGTCCTAGGCGGCAGGGCTGGTTAAACAGGCTGGGTTTGTGTGAGGCTAGGACCCATGCTCTGAGCCGTCACTGCACACAGTGTGTTGCTGTCACACTGAGAGCCATACTAACCCACAGCACAAGGGACTTACACCGCTGAGGCATGGAGGAGGAAACAGGTTAAACTTTAACAGTCACCAAATAAATGGTGCTTAAAAAACAAGCCCTACTTCTGTGCTTATTAACTGAACAAAAATGAGGCATCCAGCCAATGGAGGTGAGCTCGGGAGACACACACCCATCCACTCACACGCTGCCCACTCCGTAACTGGCAACAACCTGTTTGAGAAGCAGAAGAGGAACGTCACACCCAGGAGGTGTTTGTTGTAATTAGCTTAACTGTCAGCTTGACACAAGTTGGGTGGGAGGAGTCTCACCGAGGGACGGTCTAGGTCAGCTTGGCCTGTGGGCATGTCTGGGGGTGGTCTTCTTGCCTGAATTGATGAGGGAAGACCAGCCTGACAGTGGGTGACACCGTCCATCCTCTGAGTTGGGTCCTGGATTGTGTCAGACTAAAGCAAGCAGAGTAACAAGCATGCAGGCATCCACTCTTTCCCTGCTCTGACTGTGGATGGGACCAGTTGTTCTACCTTCTTGTGCGTTGGTTGACATCTCTGCCATGATGGACTGGAACCTGGCACCAGGAGCTAAAACAAGCCCTTTCTTCCAAAAGTTGCTCTCTGTCAGGGTGTTTTACCACAGCCATGAGGCAGGGCAGTGAAAATGCAAGTGATGTGGAGGTCCGACAGAGGAGGTGTTGCTGCAGCCACCAGTCCTACCAGTACACCGCAGCTACAGGAAGCCCTACGCATCCAGGAGTGAGCCTTGGGATGTGTGCAGTTAGTGCGGACCACCATCTCAGACCTGTACCAGCCCTGCCTATATCAGCAGTATGGGCTGGGTAAACTGTGGAAGTGTGGGCAAAGGGGTATGGGGACCTTACCAATCTTGGTCACATCCCTGTGCTTAGATATGTGTTGGTATACCACAGGCCTGCCAGAGTAGATGTTCAAGCAATTACTCTCATTGCTGTGCTAAAACACCATGACCAAGGCAACTTAAGGGAGAGTTTCTTTGGGCTTTGGTTCCAGAGGGATTAGAGCCCATGATGGCAGAGTAAAGACGGCAGGTGGAGCAGGAAGTTGACAGTTCGTATCTTCCAACCATAAACATGAGGCAAAAAGACATCGTGTCATTTTTAGCTGTGACCCCACCCAGTTCCCCGACAGTGATATTCTTCCAGCAAGTCTGCACCTTCTAAACTTCCCCAAACAGCGTCGCCAACTGGGGATCGAGTGTTCAGATGCCTGAGACCATGGGGGACATTCACAGATGTTAATTAATGGATGAATGAACCAAAACACAGAACGATGGGAGTGGCCAGAACACTGGAAAGGGAGAGCCCCTGCAGCAGTCTGTCAGGAGAGCTGGGTCAAACTACCGCTCTGCTGAGAATCCTCTGGCCATGGCAAGACGCTCCTCTAGGCATTTGTCATCCATACCACCCACATTTGCTCAGCTCCCATCCTGGGCACACAACTCACAGTTCCCCAACAGGTTTTTGTTGTTGTTTTGACATGTGCATTTGTGGTGTGTGTGTGTGTGTGTGTGTGTGTGTGTGTGTGTGTGTGTGTGTGTGTGAATGTGGAGGCTAAAGGTTGGCACTGGGTGTTCTTGGTCTCTCTTGACCTTATTCACTGAGGCAGATTCTCTCACTGACACTGGAGTTCACCTTGCATTCAGTCTGGAGGGCCAGCTTGCTCTGGGGACTCCCTGTCTTCCCCTCTGGAGCTCTAGGAACCATCATGTCTACCCACGTGACTCTGCATGGGTTCTGGGAGTCTGGCGTGGTCCTCATGATTGTATGACAAGCACTTTACCCACGGAGCTATCTCCATTTCCCCACTATTTTTAGCAAACATGGTAATTCCTGCTTCCTATAAGATTAATACAAGCTTATGTAAAACTTACCAATATGTGAAGCACTCTCTGGCTCACAGGACTGGAGTGAATATTATGTTTTTCTTGATACTCTGCTATGATTTCTAAATGACCACAATCTACATCATACTTATCATGGGAAAATGTAGTAAATATTACTTGAAATATTAGTTTCTAGTTCATAAAACTGATCCTTCCACAACCTCATTTTGATGGGCTACATGCTGTCCTAAAGAAGGAATCTGCCCAGGAGGACAACAAAGGTGTAAAAGCGCAGTTTACTCAGACCCATAATCGATGCTCACAAATTGCCCTAGAGCCTGCCAGTGATGGCCTCTGTGGAGATGCCTCAGTGAGGTCAGCACAGAAGAGTACATGGCACACTACCATAAAACCTTAGAAACTACAGCATGGCGTGTTAGTGTGTGTAGGTCTCATGCTGAGGTCAGAGGGCAACCGCTGGGAGCAGATTCTCCCCTTCCGCCACCCTGTGGGTTCCTAGGTCGGTAGGCACGGGCGGCAAGTGCCTTTACCCATTGAGCCATCTTTCCAGCCCACTTGCATACACTTCTAAACAAAATGCACATACATGGTAATGTTCTACGTGTCGAGAGCATCCCTGGAAAGTTTTAATAAAGAACCGAATGTCCCCGGAAAGAAACATCAGGAGAATGAAGGACAGTGAGAGGGAGAGAGGGGGAAGGATTTTTCATTGTTCCCGGTATTGTAGGATGTTGTATTATGTATTAAAATAACAATAGTGAATTATATGCTCATGAAAGTGGTAAGAATGCAGAAGCAGTGCCATGAAGACCATGCAGCATACATAGTCTTTACGTGTACATTATTCCTTTAAAATATTACAGGCTGGAGAGGTGACTCTGGGTGAAAGCATTTGCCCCATGAGCCCGATGACCTTGGTTTGATTCCCAGAACTCACTGTGGAAGGAGAGAATGGACTACAGAATTGTCCTTGTGCTTGTGGCTAACCTGCCATGGGGTCAGAGAGAGCTATGTGCGCCTCAACCCGCAGGGTGTCCCCTCAGCTGTGCCTACGGGAGCCCTGGTGGTGGTGTGGAGCACACAGCCTCTGCTTGTCCGAAAGGTGCCAGGCACAACCTGCTGAGTTTACTTGGCACTCTGCCCACTGTCATTCAAGCCCTACAGTCTCCTGCATGCTTTTTGGGCATTTCTATTGAGAACCATGGAGGGTGGGGGGTGGGAAACCCTACACCTCGAAGCAGCCTGTTTCTACTTACTTTTCCCATTGTCATATCGGGATGACTGGACATTATATCGCGGGTTCCTTTGTCTTGCTGATTGTGCTGGGTGTTGGAAATAGCATGTTTTAGGCCTTCTAAAATTTGGTGAGAGGAGCTATGGAAAGGCAGAAATCTCATTTCCAGAGAGTCAATTCTAACTGATCTCCTTCCTCCATACCTTCCCTTTGCTTTCTAAGGCACTGGGTATTAAACCGGGGCCTCACGGGTAAGCATTTCCCACTTTCCTACAGAACTACGTCCCTACCCCTAAATCTAACACTCTTTTAGAGACTTTCTTTTCCTCTTCAATATGATACACTATTTGTTTATATTTTTCTGCTAGTATTTTTTAAAGTCAACATTTTCTTTGTCAGGTTTCCTCTGGTTTTCAGAATATACTAATGCGCCATTTTCTCCAAAAGACTAACCCAATATCCTATTATCTATTCAACAATCCATCCTTGTGTATTCATTCAGCCTGTTGGTCTGTTCTATACTCTGCTCTATTTCCCTCTGTGTGCCAGTAAAATGCAGGCTGGTGAGCATAGATTTACTATTTTATATTTAATAGCAGAAGCTCCAGCTTTTTAAACTTCGATCTGAAAATGTCTTGGCTGGACTATCCTTTATACTTCCAGACAAATGTCAGAGTTACTTACAAATTCTAAAACAGAATACCACTGGGAATTAGTTACCTGAGATTCATAAGGTATATATCTACCAATTCTAGTTAATAATGAAGGTTAAAGTGAAGAAAGTTTTTACAAATCATTTTTGTTGTATTATGCCTAAAATCTATGCCAAGGTTGAATGGCATTGTTCACTAGCCTGAAATAGATGAATATTACTGAATGAAGTTTTCTGTAATCTCCATGGTAACCATAAAGACAATACTTATAGAAGAGACACTAAAGAAACAGAAAGGAATCAAATCATGTCACTACACAAAGAGACCAATGAGAGACACAGGAAAGAGGAGGACAGACAAACTTATACAAGATAGAAACAGGTAATAATTCTCCTTCTTTCACTAATTACTTTAAGCATAAAT